>NC_137956.1:45209555-45553708 GCF_963924665.1 Micromys minutus | reverse complement strand
TAATTAGAAAAGCTGTTGGCCATATTCTACATTAAAATCCCAATTATTCCCATGGAAAAACACCTAGGAGATTGGTACCTGGAGGGTGTCTGAATGATCTAAGGCACCTTCCTGTTGGTTTTGCAGAGCTGGGAGCTAAACCTAGCTCCCAACCATACTAGGTAGGTACTCTATCACTGAAACACATCCATGAAACAGAAAGTGCCACCTGCCTTTATTTAGCCCATCAATCCATCCATCCATCCATCCATCCATCCATCCATTCATCCATTCATCATCCATCCATCCATCCATCCATCTATCCATCATCCATTCATCATCCATCATCCATCTATCCATCCATTCATCATCCATCCATCCATCATCCATCTATCATCCATCATCCATCCATCCATCCATGATCCATCCATGATCCATCCATCATCCATCCATCCATCATCCGTCCATTCATCCATGTTCTCCTGCTCACTCTAGGCTCTATTATCCACACTGCAAATAGAACAGTAAATAAACTGAACAAATTACTTTTTCCAGAATGTTTTATTCCTCGTGGGGAGAGATTTAAAAAAAAAAAACAAATAAATGAATGAGAAAATATATAGATTTGGTGCTGGGAAGAAATGTAGAAATGTTCGTTTATCAATATGGTGGCTCACAACTCCTGTTCCTGGTAACCCAACGCTCTCTTCTGACCTCTACTGGCACTGCATGAATATGGTATAGATGCATTGAAGCAGGCATACTCATATATAGATAAATAATTTAATATAAAAACAAGGTGGACATCTCTGTAGAGACAAGTCATGTGAAATCATGCCGTGTCCCATGACTTGTGACTTAAACAAGCTATGGCTAGGTCAGTTTAAGATGGGAGGGAAGCAGGCACAGATACAGGTCTCTCTGGGAAGGTTACGATGACTTAGAGAAGATATATAGCTATTTCTTTAAAAAGAAATTTGAGTTGACCACCAAAGAGTTTACACTCGTTGAACAAATATTTCATGCCCTTATTGACTCGAGAGAGACTGACATTCTGGTGGTGTCTGTTTGCCTTCGGTTAATTTTACAAAATAAGCATAGGGTATTAGCTCACATGATTAGCTTACATGGTCAAGACACTGTTTCATGGAAAGTTATTTCCTGGTCATTTAATAAGGTGCGACTCCAAGTCTGTTACAAGGATTGTTGAACGCATCAGATTGATAGCAGTGGTTCTAATTATTATAAGGTGGGTTGAGGGAGGGGTGGATAAATGCTCCCTTTCATTAGAAGTCACTGGAATTTGAAAACACTCCAGAAAGCCATCAGGTATAAACAGGGAAGGTTTGGGTGTAGACAGAAGGTTTTTGTTTGTTTGTTTGTTTTGTTTTTTTACAGATCTGCTGTTTGCCTAGAAGGCACCCTGTGAGTTACCCCCAAGGAGTTCACCTTCCTGGTTAATTTACACAGGAAAAGAAAGGCCTCTAGACAAACAGCACTCTGAAGTTTGCTCAGCTGTGAGATTTCCATTAACCAAACAGAAGTCCTCCAGCACACACTACATGTTTGATCAGCTAGCATGCGGTGGCATCTCGTCAAGGCCCACCGTTGTCTGCAAAGCCCTTCAAAGTCCTAAGTCCACAAGAAAGCAAACAGTTTGCCTAGTCATTACTGTCAGACTCGGTTTTCATAAAGCACCTATGAATGTCACCAGTCGCCAGTTGAATTGAATCTCAATGAAGCCACACATATCATGGTGGTTAAATGTTTCCCGGCAATGACTTTCTCTCTGCCAAACAGTTGGGAATGATATGGGCATATTGGGGTGTCTTAAAGAACAGTGAAGTCTTTTGCGGTTTGGGGAAGTCACAAGTCCCAGATGCCAGATGGCCACCAAAGGCTTTCAGTTTCTTGTCTCACGGATTTGAAGAACGAAATATTCAGACCATGATGGATAAGTCTTAGAGAGAAATTATTATGGATTTATAGGTGGGGGCTGAAGGGGGTGCAGGGAGCACTCACACACAAGGACAAAGCTCCTGTGTGGCATGCCGGATCTCAGAAGATAGGGTACCATTGAGCTTCACTACCTTGGAGCTAGCAAAGTTTTTACTGACTGGAATGCTGGGTACAGGGAATGCGCCAGACAGTCTAGTTCCGTCTTTGGTGTCAAGGTGTCTCAAAGTTTTATTCACATTCTCTGTCTGGTTTCTAGGAAAGAGCTACTCGGAAAAAGTGTAAGTAGATCTGTTGTTGTTGTTGTTTGAGGGAATTGCAAGAAAGAGGAATGCCACAAAATCACACCACGCAACAGACCTCATGGGAGAGTTTTATGGGGGAGGGGGGCAGTATACAAAAGGCTGCCTCTGAGCAGGAATGGAAAGAAGCACGAGGGAACAGAACGGAGCGGGCTTTAAAACAGGGATAGCGCTAAAGCGCATGCGCATAGGAAGGCTGCGACCCCTGGTGGTTGAAGATAGAAATGTGTGACGTTTGACTGCTGGTGATGGGGGTGGACAGTGAGTCCTGAAGGCCAGCTGGGGGAGTACCTGGTTCTGGATTCTGGATGGTCTCAGTTTACCAACAAAAAGAAGTAATGGAAAGTCAAATCCACACTCTCACTCTTCACTTCCCCCACCTCCACTTTCACCCTCATCCCACCCCCGCACTTCTAGCATCTTCATACTCTGACTCTGGCGGAACCAGAGGCTTTGGGGCTTGGACATACATGACTACCAAAACCCCCAAAGGCATCCCCAGCTTTTAGAAAAGAAAGGCACTGGAAAGTTTCCCAACATGGAAAGAAACGGATCCCTGACTTTTACGGATGATCTTTGCCCAGTGTGAAACCATAAAGCGCTTTCTGTCAAAGCTTGGTAGAACGAACGCACTGTGGGAATATATCTGCAGCTAGCGATTGTGTATTAATAAGGCTTGCCCTTGAAGAAGCCCTTGTCTATATATTCTGTCACTCATTGGAGCAAGTATCATACTAATTATTGCATTGACTTGGGAGAAAACTCTCAACACGGTTCTAGGATTTTTCTTAGTATTGTTTACCTAGTGAGTAGAAGCCGGCCGCAGCTGTCGGTATTCTACCTCCTTGCCTTCCTTTCCATGGCCCTTGGTGCTTCACATGAAGCCCATAGCTGCTGTCTTAAGTTGCTTTCTGTTGCTGTAATAAACGCAATGTGAGGAGGAAAGGCCGGGCAGGAACTCAAAGCAGGAAGCCAGAGGCAGGTCCGAAGGAGAGGCCCAGGATGAATGCTGCTTACTGCTTTTCCTATGGCTTGCTCAGCCTGCTTCCTTGTAGAACCCAGGACCACTCGTGCAGGGGTAGCTCCACTACCAGGAACCTGGCTCCTCCCACATTAATCATCAGCCAAGGAAATGCTTTCCACCCCACCCCCACGTGTCCACAGGCCAATCTGACGGAGGCAATTTCTCCATTAAGGTTCCTTCTTCCCAAGTGACCCTTAAGTGCGTGTCAACCTGACAACTAACCAGCCCGCTTGGGCGTAATGGCGTATGACTATAATGCCAACACTGGGGATGGGGCAAAGGCAGCAGGATTGTAAATTCCAGGCCGCCATGGGCTACAGAGAAAGTTTGAGGCCTGCCCAGACTACAGTGAAACCTTGTCTGTAAACATAGCAGCAGGGCCCCTGTACCTGTACCTAGGCAGCATCGCATGCTTCGCGGCAGACCCGTTGCATCTGAATAAGGCATTTAAACAAGATCTTGTGCTGCAGATCTTGTTTCAGAAGCACTCGATTAGAAACTGATGGGTGTAGTACTTTGTGCTTTCAACCAGGTGTCAGCACACAGTAACCTCTGAAAGTCTGTGGATCAAGCCCCCGAAGGGATACAAACCATGGTATTTCTTAAGGCATTCTGCAGGTCTGAAGAGAAATCTTTTTATATTTAATACTTACTTCTTGAAAAACAAATCCTACCCCCCCCCTTTTTTTTTTTGCTAATACAATTGTGTTCACAATCGCATGTGTAACCAATCAGGAAACAGGGAGGGCGTGTCAATGTCCGTTTGCACTAGTGTGACAGTAAGTGGGGTGAGCAAGCAACCTACTGCTTGAAGGATTTCCTTAGAACTTCTCTGTTGGTGTAAACATTTAAACTGAGTGTCCAATGTCAAGTAGATGCTTGTGAAATCAAGGCCCTCCCATCATGCCCTATGCTACATAGAAATGGATGGAGTTCACTACGCCTAAGAAAAATTATCTATTGGAAATCAATGCTGTGTCCAATCGAGCAATTTGCTTTGTTGATAACCAGTTAGATGGGAGCAGATAAGTCACTTTAATTGCTTCCATTCTGCATTTTCCTGCCAGCAACTTCAGATCAGATCATCTTGATAAAGCTTGTCCACACTTTAGCACAGAACTGGTGTTTTAAAAGTCACTGAAAAGTTTGAAAGGAAAAACTGAATTGTCCCCTCCCTCCCCCAAGCCGTGCCTTCCTCCCCTGCACCATTTTGTGAATGGCATCCTCAGGGCCCTTCATTGCACTTAAGGTAACCATTTCTTCTTATCCTGAGCAAGACAGAACTTCGGAAACCTTAGAAGCAGCAGGCTAGCACAGCCCCCAGATAAAATATGTGCCACTGAATGCCCAGAAAGAGCTGAGGCACTCCCGGTGATCCATAGAATAATCTCAGGGCCAGAAAACTCAGGGTGGGTGGCCTGCAGCCAGGGGCTTTTCTGATAAAAGAAAATGTATATAGTAATAAAACTGGTTCTTGAGGAGTAAAGACATCGTCATTGCTCTTTTATGCTCTGGGAGTTCCCTTCCGGAATAACCTCCAGCAGACTTCTAGCTCTCAAACCTCAGGCTAATCAAGGCTCTCCGGTTCTTACTGGGGACAGAGATTTAACCTTGGTTTCCTGTCCCAGAAGATCTGTTTCTGTGTATGTGTGGTGGATATCTTATACAGAACCTGGGGCTCTGGAGTAACGGTTGCTACAATTTTGGGATGCACCTCAGATAGCTGCTTAGTGAGCTCCTAACAAGAAGGAAGTGAGGTGTGTGTGCATATGTGTGTGTGTGCGTGCATGTGTCAGGGGTGTTTAGTATAGAAAGAAATAATTTTATTCAGAGAGAAAATGAATGCCACCTGTCTGTGGGACCTTGTTCCAGGAGTCCCACACAGCTCTTTGGGGAAAAGCAGCCTCTGCTACCTTCACCGCTAGGTCTGGCCAGTGTGCTCAAATCCAGGCTTGGAGGCATGAGAATAATGCTGCCCAAATAAGGACGTATCTACTGCCCTATTGAAGGCACGCATGTCACACACCTTCCAAAGTGAAACATCATACCCTTTTTCAGGCCTGCTGCTAGGTTACTAACTGCTACTCAACCCAGACCGGTGTGGGACAGATAGGCCATGTTTGGAGCCCTGATTCCCAATTGAGACCTTTTAAAAGCCCCAGGAGTGAGCTTCCCAGGCTCTCGAGAATTTGAAGTCCTCACACTGCCATAAACAGCACATGATCTTCATGCTGCCATGAACAGTGTGTAGTTTCACAAAGCACTGGCCATGCCCCAAGTCCCACCTCCTCAGGAAGATGTGACATGGACCCCAGACAGATGGGCCACGCACCAAGTCCCTCCCCTGCATGTAGATGTGGCCATACATAGCTCTAGGCAGAAGCAGGGCCGCCCCAAAATATGTAGTCAAGGTTTTCCCAAGCCGTGAGGCCAAGCCAATACGAAGCTGTTCGTCAGACCGGAACCATTTCAAAAACTGTACTTAAACAGAGGCTGAGTGCAAAAGTAAAGAACATATATCGAAATCATTCCTCTGCTTGAGTTCCTTTGTTGTAAAAGAGCTGCTAACAGCTCTTATTTGGAGGAGATTTTCTCTCCCAACGTTTCTTGCATCCTGTGCCAGAGTCTCTCGCTGGGGATTGTGTGGGAGTGTAAATTGAAAACAAAAATGGGAGGGAATGGTGAAGGCAGCCATTCTGGGTTGTTTCTGTTGCAGAGATAAAATCACCCTGAACAAGAGCAACCAAAGGAAGAGGAATGGGGCTTTTGTTGTTGTTTTTGGTTTTTTTTATTTTTTGTTTTTGTTTTGTTTTTTGTTTTCTTACACTTTCATGTCCCAAATTCATTGTCAGGGCAGGAACTCAAGTCAAGAACTTGCAGACAGGAACCACAGAAGAGCGGGAGTGGCTGGCTTACTCCATGCTCTCTCTCAGATCCATGCTTAGCTGGCTTTTCTGTCCAGTCCAGGGCTGTCAGCCTGGAATGGTGCCTTCCTTAATGGCTGGGTCCTGCCACATCAATAATGCACCGATCTCCCATGATTCTCTGGGGCACAGGCCTCCCCTCATGGGGTATGGAACCTTCCCAGACTCTCAGGTCTGATGAGGTTAAGCGAGCTCTTTCTGAGGATTGGGTGGGAGTTTCCCCACATCAGTTTTCCTGGAATTGAAACTGAGATTCCATATCTTCCAACCTCACAGGAGGCTTTGATTTTAGCTCCCTTCTCGGATATGACGCTGTGTCTTCCACTCATAGGTCAGTAGGTCTTTTACACCACAACGGAGGTGGACTATGATTATCTGAAGTGTACACTAACATTTTGTTCTTAATTTCATTATCTCTACTTTGCTCTGAAGAAATCATACACTGACCCACAGCTACCCTTGTGTGTGTGTGTGTGTGTGTGTGTGTGTGTGTGTGTTCTGTGCATTCCACAGAATATGAGTGGAGGTCAGAAGGGAACTCTGAGACTTGGGAAATCAAACTTAAATCATCGGTCTTGGCAGCAAGAACATTTATTCATTGAGCAATCTTGCTGGTCTTTCCTTAGATCTTTCCTTCTTTATTTCTTTTATTTTGACAGCAAGAGAAAACTAACATAACATAGGAGTTCACAATCCTTGGTCTAGATCTAGAATGTAACTTACTTTACAAACCTACAATAGCTCTATATGGAATATCATATAGATTATACTATATTATCTCGTATAAATAATATATACACCCATATTGGAAGAACTAGGTAACACCCACAGCCGTCCTCTACAGCACCATGTGTAAAGAGAGATGGGTGGTCTGTTCAGAGCCTCAGAACTGATTCTGGGGTGATCTCGTGGCTTCCCCTTTGGGGGTTAGGGGTAGGGTCTAACGACGTGTTTGGAAACAGGGGCGTGGCTGACTTCTCCACAGTCTGAAGGTTTCCACTGTTCCAGATGGCCTGTAAGGAATGTGTGCCCCACCTCTGGAAAGGATCGAGGAATCTCAGTGGTATTTCTCAGCAAAGAAAACAAGGGTAGTTCTTTATGGCGTATGCATTCCTTCAGGTACTAGGGGTGTTTGATTGTACTCATAAGTAGCCAGTGAAACAAAATACGGTGCTGGAAAAGCAGAGCTCGCAGGGATTGTGATTTTACTGAGACCGGAGTGTGGAGTGGATCCATCTGGGGGAGCAGAGGCACTGGCTTAGCATGCCCTGCCTTCTCGAGCTGTTCTCTTAAGCACCAAGCCTACAGCCTTTTCCCCACCGCACCCCGCACCCCCGGCTTGCACACTGCGAGCACGTTTAGAGTTTGTGATGGTTTGAATGAGACACATCTCCCAGGCTCCTGTGTTTGAACACTTGGCCCCAGCTGGTGGCGCTGTTTGGAAGGGTTGCGGAGGCTACAGGTGGGGAAGGCTCACTAGAGGAAGCCGGTGACTGCAGGCTGACCTTAAGGTTTTATGAAAGCACTTCCGGTCTCGCTTCATTCTCTGTTCCCTAAACTGCAGCCTAATGGACAGTGCTCCTGCCTTCTTGTTTTCCCCACCTGGAAGGACTGTCACCCCACCCCCATCCCCACCCCTTAAGCCATGAAGAAAAACAAACTGGTTCTCCTTTAAGCGGCCCTTTCTCCTGTTTCTGAGCACAGTGAGAAAAGTAAGGAATTCAGCAGAACCTAAAAAAGGTCTCCTGCCAAGCCTGGCCAGCATGAACGCAGAGCCAGCATTCCTGTGTTTGATTCTCGCCAGCATCCCATGCATACGCCATCAAGAGCTCTCCGAGAGACGGCCCTGTGGAAATCCGAAGCAAAGCTGGGTGTTTCTGAGTGCTACCCTGGCACGAAGATATCAGATACCTCCGGAGTACAAGCAGCGAGGCACAAGTACTGAGCCAGCTAGAAATAGTGGTGTCTAGGGATAGGTGGAGCCCGAGGGTTTGTTGTTTTTCCCCTATTCAATTTCTTAGAAAATAGTTGAGGTCAGCGTATGTTTTGTGTCACTTGCAAGGAATGCGACAAAGAAGGAGGAGGCCACTTCAGTATGTGCTTTGGACGGAGGAATAAATTTTCCTCTCTCTTTATGCTGTGGGCAATGTGTTAACATGCCACTGGCTGAATTACCCTTGACTTAAAACACCTGAAGGCAATAAATCCAAGTCCTATCAGGTGACTCATGGGAAAGGCATGCCTCCCTCCTCTTCCGGTCCACTGGTCCATGAGTGGGCTGCCAATCACCATCACCTGGAGGCTCATTGGAAACAGACTGCTGCGTTTCTGATTTCCTCTGTTTCTGGGCTGGAATGTGGCCTAGGAATTTGCATAGTGGAGGAACTCCCAAGCTAATGCTGACCTTGCAACTCTGGGGTCATCCCCACCCCCCCAAGAATCCCTGTCCTGAGTAAGGGACTAGGGTTGCAGAGCAGATGGAGACACACATAAACCTGACACAGTGGCACATGTCTATAATCCCAGAATTTAGGAGCTGGAGAAGCCAGAAGGGGTGGAGAAGGTGGCTGCCTGAAAATCAGAATAATCTCCTATATATCAAGGCCAAGCCCAGCTTGGACTACCTGAGACTCTAAATAACAAGTAAATCAACTACCCAAAATAGGCTCTTTTAAACCCAAGATTACTCGTGCAATTCTTTCCTCAGGGACATACCAGGGATTCTACCTGTTTGATCAGAGTTCACAATCTCATCCCAACTTTTAAAAACCTTTCAAGCTCCAAGGGATTTGCTATGTGCCCCGTCCAAGCACTACTGAAACTCACATGACTGCTCCCCATCCCTTGTGGTTTAGTACCTTCTCAGTGTGGTGGTTCTCAACCTGATGTTGACTGTCAACCTGACAGGGTTTGGAATCACCTAGGAGACACACCTCTAGGAGTGTCTAAGAGGAAGTTTCCAGAGAGGTTTAGCTGAGTAGCAAAGATCTACCATGAGTAAGGGTGGCACAACTACCCCATGGGTTGGAAGCCTGTAATGAATAAAAAGAAAATTTGAAGTGATCAGAAGAATGCATCTCTCCCTGCTCCCTGATTGGATGGGAGGTGAATGCATCTCTCCCTGATTGGATGGGAGCATCTCTCCCTGCTCCCTGATTGGATGTGAGGTGTCCAGGGGACCTGCCTTCCACAGCTACTTCACTGAAGTGCCCAAAGGGGCATACATGCAAAGAAATCCATACATTCATAATTTTAAAAGTAGGATCTGTCTCGAGGTGATGGTGCATACCTCCTTAATGCCAGTATTTAAGAGGCACAAAGGTGGGCAGATCTCTGTAAATAAGGTCAGTCTCTTCAACATTTTTGACTCCCAGGCCAGCCCAGGCTACCTAGTGAGAACCTATCTCAATAAGTAAATATATGAACAAATGAAAAAAATAAATAAGATTTTTTTTTTTAACAAGGACCATAAGGGACCATTGTTTTCATCTGTTAAACAGCCCCTATTGGAAGAATGACCACAATTCTTCACTTAAGGATTAATTTAATTAATTTACTAGGACAGGACATTTAATCACAGTCTGTGTAGACCCCTCCAGGGAAAAGCACATGTCACACAAGACTAACGACCTGAGTTTGCTCTCCAGATCCAAAGAAAGATAGGAGAGAAGTGACTTTATGGAGTTGTCTTCTGAACCTTCACACACACACTGTGGCGTGCATACACTATGGCGCGCGCGCGCGCACACACACACACACACACACACACACACACACACACTAGTAGTAATAATAATAATAACAACATTTTAAAGATTTGTTTTACCCTTCTTGTGCATACATGTGTGCTGTGTGTGGATACGTCCATGTGTATACAGGTGTTTGCAGGGGCCAAAAAGGACATCAGCTCTCCTGGAGCTGAAGATATAGGCAGTTGTGAGTTTCCCAGTAGTTGTGGATGCTGGGAGTGGAACTCTCTGGGAAGCACTGTTAACCACTGAGCCATTGTGCCCACTAATAAGAGGTTTTTGCTTAAGTGTAGGAAGCATATAGTTTTAAAAATGATATGTCTTATTTGATTTTGCTTATGCAAGTATATGTAAATACAAACATATTTGGGATTTGTCTTACCCAGGGTTTCTATTCCTGCACAAAGTATCATGACCAGGAAGCAAGTTGGGGAGGAAAGGGTTTATTCAGCTTACACTTCCACATTGCTGTTCATCACCAAAGGAAGTCAGGACTGGAACTCAAGCAGGTCAGGAAGCAGGAGATGATGCAGAGGCCATGGGATGTCACTTACTGCCTTGCTTCCCCTGGCTTGCTCAGCTGCTTTCTTATAGAACCCAGGTCTACTAGCCCAGGGATGGCTCCACCCACAATGGGCTGGTCCCTCCCCCCTTGATCACTAGTTGAGAAAATGTCTTACAGCTGGATCTCATGGAGGCATTTCCTCAACTGAGGCCCCTTCTCTGTGATGACTCCAGCTTGTGTCAAGTTGACACAAAGCCAGCCAGTACAGGATTATTTTCAAAATGTCCACAGAAATTAGGGTTATATTGGATCTTTTCTTCTTTTTATAACTTTTAAGAGGGCTACGGAGGTGGCTCAGGGGTTGGAGCACTGGATGTTCTTCCAGAGGACTGGGGTTCAATTCCCAGCACCCACATGGCAGCTCAGAACTGTTTGTTACTACAGTTCCAAGGGATCTGACACCCTCACACCAATGCAAATGAAATAAAGTTAAATAAATAACTTTTAGGATGTCTTTTAAAAACCGACCATGAAGCTGCATTACTTATGTAAGAGAAGCACACAGACTCTCTGTTCCTTCTGCAATTTAAGAAAAAACACTGAACAATTAACAGCTTGACAGTTTCAAAAGCTCAAGTTGCCTGCTTGATTATTGTTTTTTAAATAATTCTTGAATGGAAGATAATAATACATTTTTTTCAGCTAAAGGAAGGAAGGGAGGGAGGAGCATGAGGTCAGACCTTGGCAACAAAGCTCACGGTCCTGTTGTGTATGGTGTGGCTGCCAACATGTGAAAACTAACCCGAGTGGAAATGTGGCCTGAAAAACAAGCAGAAGCCCTGAACCAATGTTGTGAACTCACAGACACTAAAGAAAAATGTCCCCAGATGAGTATGTTTTAAATGTTGAAGTTCTTAGATGCTGTTCTAAGATCAAGCCAAATGACCACTAGAAAAACACACAGGCAACGCATCAGTTCCCTTCTACCCTGACTCTTCGTGCTCTGTTTACTGGGGCTGCAAGTATGTGCCATGCAGAGCGGAGGTGGGAACGGTTTAGCCTCCAGTACAGTCGACAATGAAACTTCTTCAAAAGTTCTAGTTAGGTTTTCTTGAGATCTTATTTTTGGAGGTGTGTGTGTGTGTGTGAGAGAGAGAGAGAGAGAGAGAGAGAGAGAGAGAGAGAGAGAGAGAGAGAGAGAGAGAGAGAGGGAGGGAGGGAGGGAGGGAGGGAGGGAGAAACAGAGAGAGAGAAACAGAGAGAGGGAGAGCAAGAGAGAGACAGAGAAACAGAGACAGAGAAAGAGAGACAGAGACAGAGAGAGACAGACAGACAGACAGACTGTAAGAAAACATGTGTGCAGGTATCTGAGGAGGCCAGAAGAGGGCGTGGAATCCCCTGGAGATGGAGTTACAGGTCCTTCAGATTTGAGTGCTGCTGCCCAATCCCTGCAAGGGCTTGAAGTGCCCTTAACTGCCTGGCCATCCTTTCAGGCCTAAAGGCACCTACTTTGTTTACTCTTCTGCAATAAGGCTTGCATCTGAACTGTTTCTCTGGCATGGCCAGCCTTCTGTTCTGACCTTCAGCTCTTAGTCTTTGATGGGAGACAGACCCGTGTGTCAATCAGTAGCTGGAAGAGAGGTGGTGGCAGGTAGCCTGTCTGAATTTTCACTCTTATCTGTACGAAGTTGGGTCTCCGTGTGAGCATGTGCACCTGAGTACAGTGCCTGTGGAAGTTAGAAAAGGGTATCGGATGCCCTAGAAGTGGGTTACATCGGTTGTGATCAATCATGTGGGTGCTGGGAATCAAACCTAGGTCCTTGGAAGAGCAGTAAGTGCTCTTAACTGCTGAACCATCTCTCCAGCCTGTTTTATTCTTTGAAACTCATATAGTGTCTGTTCTATATGAAAAGATGCTTCTTCTAAATAATGTACACATCATAATCTCATCAACATGAAAGAAGAGTAGCAAGAAACCTAAAAGCCAGTTCTGTCCGGTTTCATGTAGGCAATGCCTACCTGCTAAATTCTAGAGAGAAGATCAATATTCTGGTGAAGCACTAGGTAACTCAGAAGAAAACCCAACCCTGTGCACCTACTAATTACCACAACTAGTGAAAGGAGTATTAATATTTTAGGTGTTTAAAATTAAGCACGTTATCTCTGCAAAGGACATTCTCCTACACTAGCTGGAACCCTGAATTAAGCATGAGTTGTATACAGTCTATACTGAGTGAGTCTGCTTCCTTAGTGGAAGTACAGAGTTTATGCATAGGTTTTGGACAATGTCTAGGTCTCCAGGCACTAGGGTTCACATATGCCTGTAATCCCTGTGCTCATAAAAGTGGACCCAAGACGCTGATGATATATCTGTGTATTTGAGGCCATTCTGGTCAACACAGAGACCATGTCTTAAATGAGAAAAAGGGAGAGGAAAAAAAAGATGGAAGATAAGAGGGAGAGAGAAATGGAGGGAGGTGGGGAGGGAGGGAAGGAGGGAGGAAGGTACCCATTAGTGAGCCAAGAGCTTTCACATCAAATTTTAGCATCCCGATTTAGGCTTGTGTACAACCCTGGCAAGTAGAGAGCCCAACAGACCCTCGGCAGATGGTCTTCTATGTCTACACATGAGGTTAACGGGTATTTGGCTAGAGTGAATGGGCAATTAAATCTAGAATTAGATCAGCTTTTTTCTCTCATTTATTTGACTTACTATTAACCCATATGGATCAAACAATTAATGTTTATATTTTTGGCACCTCTTGCTTTCTTCAAATCTTCTTTCTTCATAAAGATATTATAACATAAAATGCATAATCAATGGATAACATACACTTTAACTGTATTAAGACATTTGTTGCACACAAAAGCTGGATTTAACTGTAAATATACTGTCTTAGTTTGGTTTCCTATTGCTGTTACAAGACACCATGAACAAAAGTAACCTGGGGAGGGCAGGATTAATTCATCTAATCAAATACGATCTGTCACTGAGAGAAGTCAAGGCAGAAACCTAGAGGCAGGAGTGGATACAAGGACCATGGAGGAATGATGCTTAATTACTGGCTTGCTCACTCGTGGATTGTTCAGCCGGCTTTCTTGTAGAATTTGTAACCACCAGACCGAGGACAGCACCTCCCACAGTAAGCTGGATCCTTCCCCCATCAATTGAGAATTAAGGAAGTGACAAAGGCTTGCCCCCAGGACAATCCGATGGGGGCCATTTTCTTGATTGAGGTTTTGTCCTCCCAAATGACTCTACCTTGGGTGGAGTTGACATGAAACTATCTGACAGGCATGCTATCTCAGATTGAAATGCTCATGGCCTCTTCCCACCATTTACAGTCCGTCATTTGCATATATGATGCTGAGTCACATGCCACAATCAGGGGCTCAGTAGTGGTAGAGTCAAACATCATCTAAGATGTCTATATTATGTGTCTTGTTTTCAAGCTATGGAATATGTCTCTCTCTCTCTCTCTCTCTCTCTCTCTCTCTCTCTCTCTCTCTCTCTCTCTTTCTCTCTCTGTGTGTGTGTGTGTGTGTGTGTGTAATATTTACATATAAGTGTTCATGGGCACACTAGTGATGAGAGGTGCCAGAGTCCAACATCAGATGTCTTCCTTGGGTCTTCCTCACTTCATCTTTTGAGGCAGGGTCCCTCACAGGGAACTGTGGCCTCACCATTTAGATTAGTCTGACTAGTCAAGAGCCACGGGGATTCCTCCTGCCCCTGCTTCCCAAGTGCTGGGATTACAAACAGGCTACCATGCCTATCATTTTACATAAACTCTAGGGATGGAACTTAAATGCTCAAACTATGGGGCGAGCACTTCACTAACGGAGCAGACAACCCAATTCCCATGACTTGTGTTTCTGTGAAGAGATGGTGGTAAGGGCTGGAGATGCTCAGTGGTTTGGCTCAGAGGACTAGAGTTCTGTACCCAGAAACCAGGTAGAGCTCACAGTTATCTGTGGCTCCAGCTCCAGTGGCCCTATCACTGTTTTCCGCTGACCTCCCTCGAGTTTGGATTTCTTGAACACAGAAGAGAGTAAGTTCTGACTAGCCAGATAATGGTGGCAACACTGTGAAGGTCTCCTTCGACTCTGAGGACCGTCAACACAGCCAGAATGTCATGCTGATGTCAGAAGTGGCTTGAGAGGAAGCAGGAGAGTGCGGCGGACAACCACACCAAGCCATGAATGCCTGACCATAAAAACCACTGTTTCATGGCTTCTCCTCAGCTCCTCCTGTCTGCTGATGCTCTCTGGTAGTGGAAACAACCCTGCCTCTGAGGACAAGAGCCTTTAAAATGCTCCCACAATTCAAACGGGGGACACGGTGCAGCACAAGGCTCGCAACTGGGCTTCAAACCCTTCCTATTTGCCTGCTGAATGGGTCTGCTGGGAAATGAATCACCACCAGCAGCTGTGTGAGCTGAACAGCACTTGGCACGTGGCCACCACTTGCCAGTAAAAGTATCGGCAGTCACAGTCCTGCCTGAGTCCTGCTCACGCAGGCCACTGGACTCGCTTCAAACTTTGCATTCACAAGAAAGCCTGACAGGTCGGTCAGGTGGCCTGTATTTGTGCAGTTAAGCGAGTTTGTCCAGCTTCCACCTGGCAGCATCAGCCAACGAGGAAACAAACAGACCTTGAGGCGAAGCCTTTCCTCTCTTTGCAGATGATCCCATTTTCCAAACCAAAGACTAGGTCACTCTGATAAACATCAGTCTCTCTAGGGAAGGAAGCAACACACACCTGGAAACCAAGCCTATTCCAATGTAATTTGTCTATAAAGTCACCAGATTTCAAGCTATTCTGGGGCTTAACCAGTATACATATTACAAAGTACTAAACTCCATACCCTGAATCTAATTCCAAACTTCCAAGCATCTTAATAAGACATCTTAATGTCAGCACAAGTCCCTGGTAGAGCACTTTAGAAAGCCCATCTTTGGGCTCAATTCCTGCCGCCTAACATGGATTCAATTTGTGACGATGATAAATGTATCTATTTTTATGACCTTTTTGGTTTTATGTGTCTATGTGGGGAAGAGGATGGATCTGCACACACGTGTACAGATGCTGAAGGAGGCTGAGAAGGGGGTGTCTGGTCCCCTGGAGCTGGAGTTACAGGTTGCGAGCCACCAAACTTGAGTATTGGGAGCCAAACTCAGGTCCTCTGCAAGAGCAGCGAATGCTCTTAAACATCAAAACATCAAGCCTCTCCACTCTCCCTAATTTTTGTAGTGTCTGGGGACATGGAAAACCTGAAACTGCTAGAGGCAAACCATCTAGAAGACAAATTGTGACTCTGTTTCTGTGAGAAACTTCTTCTCTTCTTCTTGATATTATACTTCATTAGAGAACATTATATTTCATGGAAGGCAATGATAAAAAACGTTTCTATGAGAAGTCAAGGAAATGAAATGGGTGCCTTTTCGGTTGCTTACGTGGAAGCCTTTTGTACCCTAACCCTGCCCCTACCACCCAGTGAACTGTTTCTCTAGGCAGAGCGCTGACCATTTGGTTCCCACATTCACTGTATTTATAAATTCAAGGAAATAAATCTAGAGAGCTATTTATAGCATATAAATTAAAGAACATAAAGAAATGATGGGTAAACCGAAGTCATATAAAAGAATATAAAACATATTTCTACTCTCAGGAAGCCTCCAAAAGGAGAATGTTTTATTAGATGTTTTCTAAAAATCACTTTACTTTAAATTGAATATCAGTACCTTTTATTTTTGAGTATCAGTATCTTAGGTAGTATAGAAGTATATTTATTATTTATTGATTTGTTGATTGATTGTTAGGGTTTATTTTTATTTTTAATTACATGTGTGTATGTATATATGTATGTATAAATGTGCATATATGTGTGTGTGTGTGTGTGTGTGTGTGTACATATGTTGTGTGCAGGGAACAGAACCCGGGTCCTCTGGAAGAGCAATTCATGCTCATAACTGCTGAGACACCTCTGCAGCCCAGCATTAGTTTGAAGGGCCCAGAGATCACTGCTTCCCTTTCTTGCATTGAGTATGACACAACACTGTTTTAGGGAACGCATAGAAACATCTGTGTCAGTCTGAATATGAAGAAACATCTGATAAAACAAACAAACAAACAAACAAACAAACAAACAAAAACCCAGCTTGCCTTTGTTTAAAAACCATCCACCCTGAGGCAGCCCTGGCAGGAGTTTTCCAGCCATTTCTGGAATCTCTCTGTCCATCTTCATGGCTGTTGCTGGTTCAGTCTGTAGGTGTGCAATGCTTTGTTTCAAGTATGTGCAGCTATTGGAAGATACGTTAAAGTATCTTTACAGTTGCTCATTTGCAAACTAAGAATATTCTTTGCTTTTGTCATGGAAAATATAATGTTATGAAAGAAGACTAGCCTTCCAAGTGTCCAGTGTGACAGCAGCCTATTTGAATAACTGATAATGGGTTTTAAGGTCATTTTAGAGGTTCTGGGTTCAATTCCTAAAATTAAAAAAAAAATGAAAAATGCAGTAAATAGATATTCACCAAAATAGAAATATATATTTCTTATAAGTTATATTTTTAGGACAACATCTTTATAATAACAGATTTCTTGAAAATTAAAATAAGATTAGGATGAAGCTCTGACACTAATGAACTCGTTCAAAAGTAAAATTGCATATGTCCGAGAATTAAAAAGAATTCACTTTTTTATTATACTTATTTATCTTCAAATGTTTCTTTTCTTAACTAATAAATAATTTGTCTACCCATTACTGCCTTTTTCGTAGTTCATTATTTAAAAATAAACTAATGTTTTATTTACATGAATATGATTTGGGGGGCCTTCTGAAATGGGAGTAACAAAAGTACTGTTCAGTATGAAACTTAAAAATATGACTACAGCATATGACTGTATAGCCCTGGGAACATATTTCAAAACACAAAATCCCCGTCACTCACCCCAAAGGAGCAGAAAAGACACTTACGATAAAGAGGCTCCTGATGGTAGGCCACACTACCACAACTTTGAAGACTGTCTGCTGAGACTCATGCAATATGCATAAACAATATGGTTGTGACTTTGTGGAATCAGATGAGACTACACGGAAGGGGGGCGGGCGATAATCCTGACAGGAAGAAAGGCTGTGTGCGCCCTTTGTTCTTTCCTTCACATCCCTGGAGAAGCTGAGTCCGCTCCCTCTTGAGGCTGAAAGTGAAATGCTGAACATACGTTCTGTGTCTCCAGTTTCTGTAATTACCCATAGATCCTCACTCCAGACCAGGGGCACCCTTTCTCAGTGCCATTCCGGTTTAAAAAACAAAGCTATGAATGCTGAGCTAATACCCAAGATACAGCAATGGCAGGGGGCTTGCTGCAAATTCCAGGCCACCTCAGGCTACATGTAGCAAGTACCAGGTCAGCCCTGTATTAAAACAAAGCAAAACATAGAAGGAAAAGGAAAAAAAGAATCCAGTGAAAACATAACCACTGCTCACACACCCGATTTTTCAGGAACTACCACACATTGATATTTTGCTATGCGTACAAAATGTGTTCAACCAGAAAGGAAAACATTCTGAAGAGTTAGATTGCAGATTTGAATGTAAACATTTTCTCCTTGCAGGCTGTATTTTATTCTTTGTTTTGTTTTGTTTTTTAACTTCCAGCATCTAGGCAATGTCTCTGGTCTCTGTGATGCTTGCCAGGGGAAAGCAGGAGAGGCAGAGGTTGGTGGCTGGGTATAGCCCTGCTCTAAACACTGAGACCAACTGGCTCTTCTAGTAGGCAAAGGAGACACCCCTTTGGTGTCAATGAGCCGCACACTTCAAGGTCATCTCTTCTGAGTCCTTGGTGAGAGCTAACCCTAGTGTGTACATCCTACCAAATGGTTGTTGTAGTGTGTTTATTACTAACCTATCACTGGACTGCTGCAGTTTAGAGCGTCCCAGTAATTTATACCATCGTAAAGGTGAGTGTCCCCTCAAGGATGATGCCAAATAGATTTCAGTTGTCGGGAGTCTCCCTCTATCTTAGAGTAACATGGTTACATTACGATGCAGCTAGCTCCATTCCAAAGGTCTTGATTTCTAGTCTCCATCCCTAGAAGCCATTTGGAGCCTATCTTTCTCCTTACATGGTCTAGTATGAGTCCACTTACATCACCAAAAAGCTATTTGTATGGAAGAATACACATGGGCTTGCCCAGCTGAGCTGCAGAATAGCCTGGCTTTTCTCCACATCCACATGGGTAAGGAGAGCTTTGGTCATTTTCAGATAGATAGATGCACATCAAGGAAGATGCATGGTTTCCTTACCCTCCTGTTTGTTTTTACATTTGCATGCATATTTTCACACAACATGGATGCTAGGTACCTGTAAAGCACTGGATCCCTAGACCTGAAGTTACAGCTATCATGTAGGTTCTATGTGTGTGCATGCTCGCCTCTCACCTCCCCACACCTGTGCGTGCATGCCTGTGTTTGAAGCCTTTGCTGCTGTGGAATTCAAGATCTAGACCAAACTGGCCTTGACTCTGTGGTGGTCTTCTTGCCTTTGCATGTAAGTTGTTGCTGATATCCCTGTGTGCTGCCCCTTTGTAGTAATGGGCCTTGAAGTCCTTCCCCAGTGTGAGGTTCCCACTGTCTCCAGCATGGGAGGGAGGGATGTGGAAGACCTTGAGCCACAGCTCCTGCCTCCTGAGAGTGGGCTGGCTGACAATGCGTACAGCTTGGCATAGAGAAGTTTCACAGGCAGTGACCGTATACTGGCGTATAATTAATGTATTGAGGAAGAGAAAAGATAATCTAATCAAGATACTGAGTCCTTCCTCTGGGCATGAATGCCATGGTGCCTTGCTTAATGAAATACAATTTTCCAATAAGGCTGCAGATCCATTTCCTTATTTCTTTATCTGTTTCCATATGTAGTTCTGGGAAAACTCATGTATTAGTGTAACATTCATGACAGTTGCCAAGAGAGGTTGACACATAATTCATAATACTAAAGTGGTTGTCTTCTTTAAAAATAAAAGTGAATATGGTGTTTCTTTAAAAAAAAAAAAAAAAAAAAAAAAAAACAGACAAAACCAGAAGGCCAGCTATTGTTTGGTCCAAATATGCCACTCCTGAGTAAGCCCATGCATTGGAGACATGTGTGCCCATGCAGTGGAGACATATGTGCCCATGCAGTGGAGACATGTGTGCCCATACAGTAGAGACATGTGTGCCCATGCAGTGGAGACATGTGTGCCCATGCAGTAGAGACATGTGTGCCCATGCAGTGGAGACATGTGAGCCCATGCAGTGGAGACATGTGAGCCCATTCAGTGGAGACATGTGTGCCCATTCAGTGGAGACATGTGTGCCCATGCAGTGGAGACATGTGTGCCCATGCAGTAGAGACATGTGTGCCCATGCAATAGAGACATGTGTGCCCATGCAATAGAGACATGTGTGCCCATGCAGTGGAGACATGTGAGCCCATGCAGTGGAGACATGTGTGCCCATGCAGTGGAGACATGTGAGCCCATGCAGTGGAGACATGTGTGCCCATGCAGTGGAGACATGTGTGCCCATGCAGTGGAGACATGTGAGCCCATGCAGTGGAGACATGTGTGCCCATGCAATAGAGACATGTGTGCCCATTCAGTGGAGACATGTGTGCCCATGCAGTGGAGACATGTGTGCCCATGCAGTAGAGACGTGTGCCCATGCAATAGAGATATGTGTGCCCATGCAATAGAGACATATGTGCCCATGCCGTGGAGACATGTGAGCCCATGCAGTGGAGACATGTGAGCCCATGCAGTGGAGACATGTGTGCCCATGCAGTGGAGACATGTGAGCCCATGCAGTGGAGACATGTGAGCCCATGCAGGGGAGACATGTGTGCCCATAATTCTGTGGGAGTTACTCACAATTATCATGCCATGAAACAAGATTAGATGCCAAATCTTCATTATCAGCTAAATAAATGTAGAAAATGTGGTGTGTGCAGTATGTATGCATGTATGTATGTATACATATATATATAACCCTATACATACATATATACATGTATACACATGTGTGTGTGGTGTGATTTTTCCCTTATACCTTAAGCAGAACAGAATTATCTCTTTTGTGAAGAGATGGATAACATTGGAGAACATCATCCTAATCAAAGGCAACTAGTCTCACACATGGATGGAGACACACAAAGAAGGAAGCACAAACTGAATGCATAAAGTTTTTTTAGGACTAGAAAGACACTGAAGGCACACATTTGGGGTGGAGTCATTTTCAGAAAAAAAACTCTAAACAATTCAGTTGTATTTTCAATAAAACTATTAAAGATCATTTTAAGATAAACTTTGGTGTAAGATGTTAATTTTGTATTTCCCTTTTTAAATTAGTTTTTAATCTAAAATATTTTAATGTCTTTGAAAGTGCTTATAAATTAATTTATTCAAAAATGTTTTACAATTATTTTTATTTCTGTTGGAAAATATCATATTTGGTCACTAGAATAAAACCACATTCTCCCTTTTATCTTGTAGTTCCTTAAAACAAAATAATGTAAAAAAAATGTGATTATCCACATAGCTCTTTTCCTTGATATGAAGCAAAAGAGGATATTTTCATTAAAACTAAACATAAAATTCCTTGAATTATATAGCTATATTTGATTATATGCTTGAACATGCCTAATCCATGAACATAGAACCCAGAAACATGCATTGATAATTAAATTCCTCAATGTCTGAGATTTCTAGCCAGATGACATTACGCATAACTTTCAAGTTTGTCATGATGAAGATGTATTTCATGGTTTGAGGAAGGAGTATGTCTTTATAAAGGCCTCATTACTTGATTTATAATGTTGGGGCACTTACATGCATGGATGTGGATGTCACTGTTAGTCTCACTTTAAGTAACACATGTATCAACACAAGAGTCGTGCTTTCCCTGACAACTCTGTCCTCAAATTTTAGTATTTTATCCATCCCTCCACATATCCCCTCTCCCCAGGCTTCTCTTTTTTAACACCCTTCTAATTATTTTGCACACCATTCATTTTTGTTTTATTTATGACTTCATTAATTTTCAAGAATGTATGTTTAATTAAAAGCACATAGTTATATTTCATTTGTCCATAACCATACCTCCCCTACAAAAAAGAATACAGCACATACTTGGTTATCAATAAATTCAATTTGCATTCATTCAAATTAAAATGCTTACTGAACACTTCTATGTTCTGGCTACTACAATATTCTATTAAGTGATCCTTAAACAGACAGAGAGAGACAGACAGAAAGACAGTGAGACAGAGAGAGACAGAGAGATAGAAAGAGACAAGAGAAGGGAAGAGAAGGGAAAGGAAGGGGAGGGGAGGGGAGGGGAGGGGAGAGCAGAGAAGAGGAGAGAAGAGGAGAGAAGACACAAGAGAAGAGGTCTTGCATATTTGACTTGAGACCTCTTCTGTTGCTTTGATAAAATACCACAACCAAAGGCAACTTATGGGAGTTTATTTCTGCATGTGGTTTGGTTTTAGAGGCATAGACCATATGGTGGAGATGTGGCAAAAAGAGGCTGAGAGATTGCATCTTTAACCCCAAACAGTAAGCGGGGTTGGAGGGGGAAAGGAGAGAGAGAGAGAGAGAGAGAGAGAGAGAGAGAGAGAGAGAGAGAGAGAGAGAGAGAGAGAGAGAGAGAGAGAGAGAGAGAACTGGACTAGAGGGAGACTGTGAACCCTTATAGCCAGACCCCAGGGATGTGCTTCCTAGAGGAAGGGTGAATGAAGAATGAACCACTTTTCCTAACAGCCCCCGTCTGAGGATGAGTGTTCAAATACCTGAGCCTGTAAGGGGCGCTCTTATTGAAACCACAACAATTTGGCAATGGAAGAAAATGTTCACAAAGTGATCTCATCTCGGATCTATGCAGATTTTTAAAGGGAGTGGAAGAGGGCTGTCTACCAGCCACTCCCTCCATCCCACACAGTGTGGTTTAACCACTGTTCACAAGCTTGCAAGCACACCGGTTTTCTCTGCCATTCATCCAAACAGAGGAGAGGTGACTCACAAATGCTTTAATCCCCCTGGGCAGCAAGGTTGTCTCTGCCCCACCGGCTTCACGGTAGCTTCAGGATTCCCCACTAAAGGAAGACGGCAGATGGCCAGCAGTCAAGGATCAGCCTCCCTGTGTCAGGCTCCATAATTCTGCAAGGGGGATTCCCGCCAGTCCTGCAGCCATCAAAGCCGCGTGCAATCTAGCCAGATCTTTCAAGACATTTCATGTATCTTGTGTAATGTGATTAAAAAAGAAAACCCAACAACTGAATTTGGCTTTAAAGCTAAGTAGTGTTGTTGTCTCTTTAAATTTGGAAAATGGAGAGATACTCAGTGGTTAAGTACACTGAGTTTGGACCCCAGCACCCTCATGGTAGCTCGCAACTACAATGCCAGTTCTTGAGGATCTTCTGGCATCCTTGGACACCAGGCATGTGCATGGTACACAAAAACACATCCGTACACATAAAAATAATAAATAAGTATATTTTAAGATTAACTCATTTGGTGCGAGAGGCATTTGTGTGGGTGGGGTGGTGCCTGTGCTCTTCAGCTGATTCTCCAAGTATTTTCTCCCCACGGTGCTGTTCAGTTCTTTCTGTGACTCCTGTTATGTCTTCCTTACTCACCGAGGAGGAAACTGAAGACCAGTCAAAGCTATTCAACAGTTAAAGAACTCACGACTGAAAGCAGAATAACCTACATTTGTGTCCAAGAAAATTCGACTCTCCCAAATCCAAACTTCTAAGAAGGTACCAAGCCAGTTTCTCAAAAGTCTCTTTCAATGCCATGCACAACTCCCAGTGTGAACCTTAAAGTTTGAAAGTGTGTTTTGAAATCCATAGCGGAGGTGCTGTTTTCTCCCAGTACCAGCAGGGTGGCAGGGACGGTGACTGTTAGCAAGGGTGACTGAACAAAGCATTTCTACCAGTAAGGAGGAGACCTCACAGGTGGAAATGTCCAGGACTCCCAGTAAAAGGTCTGTAAAAGTAAAATTTAGTTGTTTGCAAACAGACAGAAGCTGGAAAACAGATTTAAAGGAAAAATACTGAAATACAGGAAAATGTACAGAAGTAAATTCTCTGTTAGAATTTGTTGGCAGAATAGTGTGAGACTGTGAAGGGCAGGGTGAGCTGGCAAAAAGGCAAGAAGAGGAGGGGAAGAAGAGGGGAAAGGACAGGGAGAAGGGATAGAAGAAGGGGGGAAGAGGACAGAGAGGAGGAAAGGAAGGAGGAGAGCGAGAGGACAGGGAGAATGGAAGGAAGGAGGAGGGGAGAAGACAGGGAGGACAAAATGGAGGATGGGAAAGCACAGAGAGGAGGGGAAGAAGGAGGAGGATGGGAAAGTGTATGGGATGGTGGACCATGCCAGGAAGCTTGGTAGGTAGAGCGAATCTGAGTACTTGGAAACTTGGGTTAGACACCTGAGAAGGTAGGCAGCTCCCTGTTCCCTGCCAGATTCCTAACCTGGAACACTTGCCACCCCTCCCACATAATGAAATGTGATCTCTGGTCATGTAGGCCCAGAACAGAGTACTCCATGCTAATGAGGTACTTAGAGGCCCTGAGGGTTTAGCCAAAAGCTTCCTTTCCCAGACATTCCTCCCTGCAAAAGGTATTTAATCTCGAGTCCACCCAAGAAGTAGGGATGCACCCATTTTCCACAATGAATAGCCAATAAACGATATAGATGAAGATGGACTGTCTCTTTCATAACAGTACACCATGGGACACCATGGAGAAGGCCCTCCACTACAAGCTGCAGCTCAAGTCTCCCACAGGAGAACTCTCTGTACTTCCAGACAACTGTTGCCAAGATAAGGGCAATCATGGATGAGCTAAGCTAGTCCCCCCTTTCCCCACTGGCCCCAGATGCATCCACATCTCCCTCAGCAGTGCCTGGATAACCAAGAGTCTGAGAACCCCATGGCTCTGACCTCTTAGCAGGCCAGGGATCTCTAGTACTTCATTCCTGACTGCTCTGTGCGATGGTGACTGGAAACCTCCCTGGATGTCAAGAAATACCAGCTTTGGCTTTCCCACATCTCAGACAGTGTTTTCCCACACCTGGAGAGATGTCTCAGTGCTTCCCTGAAGCCCAGCACCCAAAGACACCAGCGTGGGTTAAGTGCAGTCAAACTCCTTATTTTTCCTCCCCAGAAGTTGTGCCCAGTAGAGGGGCAGAATGTGGACCCACAAGAGAGGACAAAGAGAAGGAAGGAGGAAGAGGAGAGGAGAGAGGACAGGAAGAAGGGAAGAACGAAAGGGAAGAGAGGACAGGAGGAGGAGGAGGAGGAAGAGGAGGGGAGAGAGAACAGGGAGGAGGGAAGAAGAGGACAGTAGAAGGCTGGAGAAAGACTGAAAGTCACAGACCTCATTTCTTCTCTAAAGCCTAGATTGAATTCTTCTCCTGGGTGTGGCAATAGGACAATGGGTGGATTTAATTTTAAGAGAAAGAGGGAGGGAGGGAGGGAGGGAGGGTGGGTGGGAGGGAGGGAGGGAGATTAATCAGGAGAAGTGACTCACATTTCAGAGTGCAGATTCCTCTTTCCAGATTAGAAGGGACCTTGCATTGTCCTGGTGGCAACATTTCACTTGGCCCCTTGCAAAAGTTTCCGGCCCAGTTTTGTATTTTTAAGAGCAAGGTAAACAAAGCAGTGCTCCTTAATCGTGTGTGGAGTTCATTTCAGCCAATCAGTAAGGGGGAGCACAGGTAAAGGAGAATCCAACCTGTTACCCAAGAACCAAATCCTACCTGCCATCGCAGATTCCATCCCAATTCCCAAAACTTCCTGGAAAGTTTTTCCTTAGTGTGAGGAGTTACTTCTTACCTTTTGGCTACTGAGGAAAGAAACCCTCGCTGTAGAGGTGGGTGGAATATGGCTTTTGAGGGGGCACACTGGCACATGGCACAAGATGATGATGTCACTGTCCCACACCTCTCATGCTGATTATTTACATCAAAAGGTAACAATGAATTGAAGAAAGAAACCTATGAAATATTAACTCAGATTCTTTTTTCTTCTTCCATATTCTTTCTCCTTCAGTTTCAAACTAATTGGCTTGCTAGCATCGTCTCTAAGGCCTCCTCAAACTTTAATGGTCTTCGGGGGTGAGTCCTTTTGTTGAAAATACTTTTTTATATTCAGTCTTATTTCCTGATTTTATTTCCTGTAAAAGTTTCAAGAGTCATCAGAGAATAGGGATGAAGAGGAAAGAGAGCCGAGGAAATGCCAGCATGGTTTCCTGTGCGTCTGCGTCACCAACTGCAGCTGCTGTGGTTTGCAGGAAGGAAAGCCGCAGACAACCCCCAGAACAGCAACTGCAGAAGCCAGTCTATAGACACACAAGACGGGCACAGTTCGAGAATGCAGAGTGGGAAGGATGGGGAGCCAGTGGGGACGTCTGAGGGACATAGAAACAAAGAAAAGTCACCGAGAGGAAGGTCGGGAAAGAGAGGTTATAAACAAGGGAAAAGAAGAAGAAAGAAGAAGGGAGAGGGAGAGGGAGAAGCCATTTCAACTCAGCTGTGTTTGGACACTTGATCAGGTGACAAGTACATTAGGTAACTGTCCCAATAACAGACCATAAACACTTAACTCTGTTTTACATGGAATCAGCCAATAAGCTGATGCAGTCAGGACACAGTCAGACAAGGGACTCGGATGGCTGTCCATTTCACATGCTGGTTCCCGGTGGGGTGAGCCAGACTTACAGCTTAAATTAGGATCATCCAAAGTAGAGAGATAGCTTGCTGCCAAACCTGACCATCTGAACTGGATTACGGAGCCCACATGATGTCGGGAGAATTTTTACATAGAATGAGAAAGTGTATTATAAACACAGGGGTTAGAGGGAAAGAGAGAGAGAAAAAAAAAAAAAAAAAAAAAAAAAAAAAAAAAAAAAAAGAACACCCAATGCAAAGGTCACAGACATAGGGCTAGTACTTTGTATTCCAGCCTTAATGTCACAGGCAATTAGGCTGCAAATAGATTCTGAAAAATAATAATTGCATAAATCAAAGTTCCATTTACTTTCCTATATCAGTATTGATTCTGCGTGTCCTTATCAAATTTATATTCCGCTTCTTTCACTGCCTACCCCCCACTCCCATGGCCTCTCACTCTCTGGTCTAGTAGCCCGTCGGTGCCTACAGTGCCTATGGTGTGCCTACATGTCACAGAGATGTTCTCTGAAAGGGGGTGCCTCCCCAGGAAGCACAGAGCACCAGGCGCTGGTCCTCTTTTGCCCACATCTGCCCCTGAGACCTCCTGGCTCACTCTAGGTTTGCTGAATCTAACACTGCTTCCTGGGAGAAGGATCACCTAGCACTGATTATCTCTGCAGACTGATAAATGCCTTTATGCTTGGCAGCGATGTGAGTCACAGATATTGACTCGCACTGAGATTTGCAGGTACTGGCAGAGGTGGGAATGCTGATGGAAAGGGGTTGGGGGAGGGGAGCTTTCCATGGAGGATCCTGGGATTTCACGGGAAAGAAGATTTTAAAGTGTGAAAGGTCAAGTTCTGAGGGAACCTGAACACCACCAGACCTGACAATGGGAGCTCCACTTCTCCACAATTTCTCTCCACGTGGTGAGAGAACGGCTTCTGCAAGATGTCTTCTGATCTTCATAGAAGCTCTGCAGCATGCACATAAGGAAATCTGTGATTCTTGGCACCATATTTTCTTAGTTTAAAAAAAGTGTATGTGTGTTTTGACTAGATATATGTGCGTGTACTGTACAGTGTACATATCAGGTGTCCAAAGAGGTTTGAAGAAGGCATGGGATCCCCTGAAAGCAGAGCCACCCACTGGTGGTGGCTATGAGAGGCCATGTGGTGCTAGGAAGCCACCTCAGTTTTCTGCAAGAGCAATAGGTTCCCTTAATTGCTGAGCCATCTTTCTAAGCCCCCTTTATTTCTGCATATTTGTGTGTGTGTGTGTGTGTGTGTGTGTGTGTGTGTGTGTGTGGTGTGCATGCTTGTGTGGTATGTGTTTGTATGTTTGTGTTTTCATGCATGTAGATGAATGTGTATGTGCACATGCATGTGGGAGTCAGAGGTTGACACTGGGTGTTTTCCTTGGTGAGATTCCATCTTATGTATTGAGGCATGGATGTTTCCTGCACCTAGAGTTCTCGTAGTCCAGACAGCCACTTTGGTCCAGGGGAACCCTTATCTCTGCCTGTTGTGTGCTGGAATTAAGAGCTGGCTGCCACACTCACCTGCCTTTACTTGGGTTCTGGGAATTGAAATCCCAGCCTCATGTTTCTGCAACAAGTACTGTGGTGACTTGAATAAGATTGTCCCCTATAGATCCACATACTTGAATGGATGGTCATTGGGAAATGACACTGCTTGAGAGGAGTTAGGAGGTGTTACCTTGTTATAGTAGGTGTTGCCTCATTAGAAGAAGTGAGTTGCTGTGGGCAGGCTGCGAGATTTCAGAAGCTCAATCCAGGTCTGCCCATAGTTGTTCGTTCCTGTTGCCTGTGGATCTGGATGTAGAATTCTTACCGACTTCCCCCGTACCACCCCTGCCTGCATGCTGCCATGCTCCCCACCAAGATAACAGACTAAACCTCTGAAACTGAGCAAACTCCAATGAAATTCTTTCTTTTCTAAGAGTTGCTGTGGTCACGGTGTCTCTTCACAGCAAGAGAACACTGACTTATAAAAATACCTTATCTCTCCAGCTCCGTGTCATATACTCTTTTCTGGCTGAGTTTATTTAATTTTTTAAAATTTAAAAAAAATCAGCAATGTATGTTACTTAAAAGGATGCATATTCATATCACCTAGCATGAGTGCAATGTGGTCTGATGTTGAGACAATCAAGATGATTAGTAAGATTCACATAAAGTGTCCAATAGGAATCAATTGGTCTTGTTTCAAAGACACAAATCTCTGCTTAATTAGGCTCCATGAAAATATAAGTAATTTCAGTCTTCCATGCCAGCCATAACACAAAAGAGAGTAAGATAGAAGACAAGGTGTATTACAATGAATATTACACAGATCTGGCCACTATCAAATACCCAATTGTAGATGGAATCTTTAGTGCAATATATTCAACTTTAACCTGTCAATGAAAAAGCCCATGTCCAATGAGGCAGGAAATAGGAGGTGGAATATCCAGCAGGGAGAAATTCTGGGAAAGAGCCGGATGTGAGAGATTTCACCCAGAACTCTGAGGAGGAGGCAGTTGCATAAACCTGAGGAAAGATAACTATATTGAAGGCATAGAATAATTTAAATGTGTTATATAAGTAGCAAGCTAGTTGAGGAACAAACTGAAGCTTATGGCCTAAGTAAGCATTTATTAATAATAAATGATTCAGTCTCAGAGTCATCATTTCTAGGAACTAAGAGGGTGGGTAGAAAAAAGTTATACCCAGTATCAAATGGCTCAGGCAGAGTATGGCTCAGTGGGCAAAATGCTCAGTTTGCTAATACGAAGACAAGAGTTAGATTCCCCGGAACCCAACCACTGTGGCAGTGCACACTTGTGACTCCCAGAGCTCAGGAGGTGCAGACAGAGGTCCTGGACCTGGCCAGTCATTCTGAACTACTTGGTGAATGCCAAGCCAGTGATACACACTGTCTAAAAACTAAATAAAAATAAATAAACAAAGATTGAATGGCTCAGGGGAGATGACATTGAGCACTTGCCACCAAATCTGACAACTGGAGCTCCACCTCTGGAACCCAGATGGTGGCCAGAGAGAACTGCCTTCGGCAGGTTGTCTTCTGATCTTCATAAAAGCTCTGTGTAGGTATAAAACTTTTGCAACCTACTTTTAAAAAGGATTCAACCTCTCCTCTAGCCCATTACCCATCAGAGGTAGTGAAAGAGAAAAGAGAAAAGTTATTAGGATATGGGGGAAGTGGACCTATTCAGCAATAGTTCTTTGGGAGCGAGCTTGATCTTTCTCGGCAGTTCAGTCCCATAGCAAACACCAAATATGATTCCGCTGCTACAGACCAGCCCTCTAAGCTGGCAAACACCAGGCACGAACCAGCAATTGTAGTTCAACCCTGAAGAAATCACCAGGCTCTCCAACTGGCCTGAGGCCAGGCTGCAGAAGCAGCAGGACCCTCAAGAGTAGTTCTTGGGCGAGTCTCTCTCAATGGCAGTGTTACCACAAGTTGAGCTCAACAACACTATGTAAGGCGAACCAACACAAGCATGTCGTTAGGGAATAATGATGAATCAAAGAAAAGCAAGGCTCAGTGCTCCTCTCCCACTGTCTGTGGTGTCACATTTGTACTCCATCAAACATCCCTTCACCTGTGCCTCCTACAGCAAAACAGCCTTTCACGTGTTCGTTTTATATATCCTTTCACCTGTGTGCTCCAGCTAACTTTCCAGAACAATGAAGTTTTCACTTCAGCTCTGAAGCATACATGTGTGAACACACAGACATGCACACGCACACACACACACACACACACGCACACACACACACACAGCTCTGTACACACATACATACATAGACAGTTCTGCACACACAACTCATTCTCTCTCTGTCTTCTCTCTCTCTCTCTCTCTCTCTCTCTCTCTCTCTCTCTCCCTCTAGCTTGCCACTATCCAGAGAATATGTCAAGTGACAGCTCCCCAACAGAAGCCACACATCGGCAATCTCAATGGTGTCCCAATCTTTTATACTGAACACCTTAACTTGTCCCCATCAGACAGCTGCATCTCATGGGCCTCCCATCATACCTGAAATCTCCAGCTAGGGACAGAAGCCATCTGCTGAGGTGAATGACAGTGTGCATGGTGTGTAGGGGCATGGGGTGGGGCAGCTCATGTTCGATTATTCTTCCTCATTAAGTCACCTCCCGCCATGACCACTTTCTGACTTCCCTCCTGATACTATAACCCTTCACAGTTACTGAGGGGTTCTGATGAAACGTTGCCTCTCTAGCCTGCCTCCCCTGCTGGTGAGTTCATGGCAGGATACATTTTATATTTGTGATATTATTTCTGAGGAAAAACTGCTCAGTAGACATTTTTGTTTTCCCTGTGGTTCCCTAGGAGAGACACACACCCTGGGAAACTATAGAATAGAGTAAGAGAAATAGAGATGCTGAAACAATGGTGCGCCCTGACCTACTTTAACAGCTAAAGAAAGAACAAGCCTGACTTTCCCTCCTGAGGAATTCCAGGGGGTTTCTCAAAGCAGCAGCAGCACAGAGTATAAAAGTACTTCTCTCTGTTCTTTAGACGGAGTCTCAGCATCACTAACCTTCAGGAAAAGGACTGGTTGCAATTACTCTTCAATTCCCAATCTTCCCTTTGGATAACTCACTACTTTTTCTTTTCCTTTTCTTTCTTTTTTTTTAAATAATGTGTGGCTGGCACACCTCCGGGCTATATGCTATAGGCAGGCTCAGTATAATTTCTAAAATACTTGAATCTTTTGAAAACTTTGCAAACTATACAAGGCAGGATTTAACATTTCAAATCGGGCAAATAATTCCCCAATTACATGGAGCAAACTGGGGATAGTGAAACTCAGTTTGGGTATCACCGGAAGGAGGTAATTCAATTCATTCCTAAAAAATAAAAATAAAAAAGTTAACAATTACAATGAATTCCAAACTACCTGTGCTTTGGGCACAGAAATGTCATTGACCTTGAGATTCCAAGGTCACTTGAATTCTTCTCTGACTTCCTTCTTACTGGCCATGCTGCCTTTTGCCAGGGAATCTTTGCATATTCTGTGGGTTCCACACAGTGCCTTCTTAGGGTTCTCTCTGCCTTGTTTTCTTCCATGTGTTTGCATTTAAGTCTTCCTCTAAGATGAGTGTAGTAGGAACAGTGGGCTCTTCTCTGTAAACACAGGGAAGATTGGGCTGTGCAGGCACCAAAGCATCTCCTGTGGGAGGACTGAATTGAGGACTGCCTGTGAGATCAAGGATTGCTGGTACAGACAATGCCAGTCCATCAGAAACTGCTATTTAGAAGAGGTGCTTTCTTGGGACCAATGGGGCTCTGATAGAGAGTATTAAAAGAGCTTGCAGCACCATTCAGATGAGCTTGCACTGTTTCTCACCCACCCCTGGAGTTTGTGTTGTTGACTCTTGGTACTATAGCCCCAAGGGTAGGTAGGGAGGAGTAGTCCAAGGCACAGACAATGGATAATTCAGCCAAGTCATATCTGTAGCACACCCACTGCTTATACATCCAACAACTGATAGACATTGTGTTGTGCCCGGAACACAGAATATACAAAGAAAAAGTTCAAAGTTACCTAGCAAGTCATCCACAGATACCAATTTTAGTCCAGCATGTTGCGGTGATAAAGAATTTGACCAGTGAAATAGCTTAGCACTCAACTCTGAAGCCTCACTACCTGACTTCAGTCTTGCTGCATGACTCCAGTTAAATCATCCTTTCTGGGACTTGGTTTCCTCACCTGAAACAATGGAATGATGGTGCCTCTATACTTAGTGTTCTTCACTGATCAAATAGGGAAATAGATGCAAGGTGCTCAGATAAGGCTCAGTGCCCTTCTGTGCCCTCTCATCAGGCCGTGAACTCACAGCAATGCAATGACTAGAATTTTCAGAAGATCTGGGGCTAGAACTGCATTCTGAAGGAGACAACAGTCTAGACAGCATGCCTCTCACACCGTAGGCATTTCCTGACTTCAGATTATTGATTCTGGGCAATTGTGTAAATACTAAGTCTCAGTTCAACACTCTTTGTGTATTCTATAGCAACTCCAGTTGACGCATTCTCTCTGGAAAGGCCAGGGAGGAAGTAAACAACTGGCAAGTTTCAGGAAGTTCCTGAGACTGACAAGATACACAGAGTCTCTTCCTTGGGTTAAGAAGGCATCCAACCCCTGTTGGGGGAGGAGACTCTCAGCTAGGTAAACTGATTAAAGGAGACTGTCTTTGACCAGTCAGCTGTGCATGGACCTCCAGGGATGCAGCTTTTGTGAGTCATTATCCATGCATTTCAGAAGTACAGCTGTCTTCGAGTCACCCTTGTGCCTGTATGTAACCCCAATAAATGTATGGTTTGCCAAATTAGACTGTGTTGTAATTGTTAATTACTCCCTTTCTGATAGTTCTTGCTGAAATATTATGCTTCCCACCTTCCTTTGAAGACTACAGAAGTCGTTTCTGTCTCTATTAGAGGTCATCTTCTGTTAGGATGGAACCCCTTCTTGCCTCTGCACAAGCTGGAAAACCCAATCAACCCTCCTTCTCCCAACCCCACCTCATAACAAGGAATGACTCCAAGGGCCCAGTTCTGTGTTCTTGGCAGCTGTCAGGACCTCCTCCCCTGATGCTGCCAGCACCCTAATTCCTGCCTAAGTGTTCAGCTCTTGACTGTACTCGGACACAGACCAAGCTTATAACTGACACATCATCACCCTTTGCCTACAGTCAAAACTTTCCTGCCCTAGCCCACATGCACAGCTTCCTCAAACCCATTCTTTGGAACCACCGTCTATATGTTTTAATCTATTCTAATCTGGCCTCTATCAGCATCACTGAGGGAGAGAAAAAGCCTATCACCCATCTTTTTTTGTAGGCATTTTGGCCATCTCCACATGTAAGAATGACAAAGTGCCCTCCAACACAAATAAATATGGTCCCATCTGAGGTCAGACCAAGCCTCTTTCTTTCTGCCTTCTATCTCTCTGTGGCTGCTTTAATAATTTAACACTTGCTGTCTCCTTATCTGGGTTAAATAGATGGCCAGGGCAGGGCTCCCCCAGGAAAAGCACCCCACAACATCATGTTAAAGAAGTCATTACTCTGTACCTTAATCAGATGCCAGGAAACCTCAGAATCCTGCCTCCACCTGCCAAGTACTCATCCTAGTTTTGACAAAGGTGTCTCAATGAGTGTGAGTTATTTCAGTGAGAACTAACCCTGTCTCACCCTGGATCTCACCAGGTCTTCACAGTGATGGCTCCACTATGAGCAAAATTCTTTTCGGGATGGCATCCCTGAGCAGAGATGCTTGGTATGACTGAAACACAGCTGCCTGGGTCACCTTACCAACAACCTGTGTAAAGCCAAGTGTGGTACGGGTCAGTTTAAGCTTACCCCCGACTAGTTTACAAATAAATGAGACTCAGAATATGGTTATTGTATATGGCTTTGACAATGACAATGGAGTGACCTCTAATCGATTCTTCTAACTGCTAGATTGGCTACTTCCCCCAGTGGCCTGGGTATGTGTTCATCATCTTTTCTGGAAGCTCCCCCCCTTCCTCTCTCTCTCTCCTCTTCTCTTCTATTTTATCCTTTTCCTCTTCCACCTTCCTCTCCTGTTTCCTCTCTCTCCCCCAACCAAGTCACTCCAAACCTACCTACCTCTAATCCCTCCAGTAATTGGCTATAGCCCAGTTTATTTAACCCATGGTTTTAAATCAAGGAACAAGATTTGCACATCAAAAGCTTGTAAACATGAAAAACCTATATCTTGGGTATAGAATTTAGCATTATAATACATAGCAACAGATCAAACTTCAACACCTAAGACTTCAGAATACATCCAGCTTAGGAAATCCTATCCCTCATGTTAAAAACCAACAAAAACCCACACCTCATACTGATGTTTTGTCTCTTGACCAGATACATTCTTTGCTTTATGATGCTTGAAATATTAAAATGAGAGTCTATTGAAAGTAGAAGGTATTTTATAGTCTGTGGATTCAACCCTATCTATCGGAAGACAAAGCTTTGAATACAGTCATTATTCTTCTGGGTAACAGGAATGGAAAACCCCAGGCAGATGAGAGGCAGAAGTGAAGAAAAGTCCCCCTAACTACCATAAGGGAAAGGATTCCACATAAAAAGAAGAGAGACCCCAGTGGAGACACCATAAAAACTGGACTTGGTATTTTTAACTTTTTATTTTGCAAGAATTATAGTCACTTGGGGTATGAAACGGCAGTTCTAAAGATTTTCCTATAAACCACCTCTCCTCAATCTACCTTCTTTGAGTGAGAATAATGTATGTAACTGAAATATATCATCAAAATCAGGAAACTGATTTTATAAAATACTATTGTCTATAGTAGATTTAATCTAATTTTATCAGATTTCACATATCTCTGGGTGTTTAACATTTTATCACGTGTATAGAAACATGTAAGGAGTACCCCCCAATAAAGATAATCCCCCCAGAAAGGATTTGATAATGCCCAGAATAACAACATCAACAAAGGAATGGAAAGACAAGTATTTAAATCATAGACCAAGTCTGATCATTAAGACGTAGAATCCCGCTGCCTCTGGGTTTCCCATGTTGCATCATGGCTCCACTACTGGTTGTCTCTGTAACTGGGGACCCTATGTAACCTTTTAAACTTCGGTGCTCTCCTCTTTTCTCTACACAACAGAGTTAATGAGAGTTTGTTCCAGAGACATAGTAAGAAACATAGAAGCCAATGTTTCCTAGTAAGAGCAGAATAGCAACCAGCTGTGGTATATAGATAGCTTCTACTTCGTAACAGCTCGTGCTGTCCAGTGGGATCCAGAGACATGTAGAGTGCTGTGGTGAGGAAATGGTCAGATAATTTTGATCGACTAAAATAGCTTATGCGCATTGTTGTAGTTAGGGGTTCTATTGGTCTAAAGAGACATGATGATTAAGGCAACTCTTATGCAGGTAAATATTGAATTGGGGCTGGCTCCAGGTTTAGTCCAATATCACCATAGCTGGAAGCATGGTAGTGTTTATGCAGGTATGGTGCTGGAGGAGCTGAGAGTTCCGCATCTTGATTTAAAGGTAACCAGGAGAGATTGGCATCCCCTGGCAACTAGGAGGAAGCTCTGTTCCACAATGGGTGGAGTCCGAGCATAGGAGGAGACCTCCAAAGCCTTTCCCCACAGTGACACACTTCCTCCAAATGACCACACCTCCTAACAGTGCCACTCCCTATGGGGCTAAGCATATTCAAACCACCAGGCACATTTACTAATTAGGAAGGAATATAATATAATAAAAGCATCACTTACACAGAAAGGTACTAGACACAAAAGCTGGACCTTAGCAGAGATACACAGTCATTCCTGACCTTTAATCAGGAGGGAGAAAGCACATATAACAGGTGAGAAGGAATGGAATGGCAGCATTTAGGGAACCCACTAATGCTCCGTCTCCTCCAGCAAGGCCAGGATGGGAAAGAAGGAAGGCTAATCTCAAGGCAAGACACAGAAAAGGCTATCGTGGAGTTGAAAGAAACACCACGATTTCTTTGAAAAAAAAAAAAAAAGCAAAGAGAATGTCCATAAATAAGGTAGGTTCTTATTTTCAAGGCTGCTGAGAAGTTACAAGAGACAAGAACAAAAAGTTGCTCTCTAGTTGTAATGGCTGTTCTTGGTTGTCAAGGCGACTCATCTGGAATTAACTAAACCTGAGCTGCTGGGTACATCTGTAAGAGACTTGACGAAACGATTTGAGGTAGGAAGACCCACTTTTAATCAAGATCTTTTGAGATGGGAGGATCCACCTTTAGTCTGGGCCACACCTTCTGCTGGCAGCCTATAGAAAGGACATAGAAGAAAGAAAAAACTTGCTTTCTTTGCCTGCCTGCCCTCTCTCTCCCTGTCACTGACAAGCCCATTCCTGCACTGGCATTAGAGCCTGCTTCCTCTTCAAGATTCTGGTGTATACTGAAGACCAGAGGAGACATCCAGACTCATGAGTTAACCAGCTACTTAATTCTTGGGCCTTCTGTTGTTAGATAGCTACTGTTAGACTAGCCTGTAAGCTATCCCAATAAACCCCATACATACAAAGCACGCACGTGCGCACGCGCGCGCGTGCGCGCGCACACACACACATGCAGAGAGAGAGAGAGAGAGACAGACCGACAGACAGAGAGACAAAGACAGAGAGACTGAGAGACAGACACAGAGAGAGAGAAAGACAGAGAGACTGAGAGACAGACAGAGACAGAGAGAGACAGACAAACAGACAGACAGAAAAAGATGCAAATAGATCCATAATTAAGATAAGAAATCTCCTCATCCTGTTCTCTAGGGGTGGGAACAGAGATATAACTTTAAGACAAGATAAAGGTGAGATTGAAGAAGATTATATTTTCATCCACACTTAGCAGTGCCTTAGCCATGAGGCAGAGTGACAGAGAGGCGAGGTTAGAAGAAACAGAATAGTAGCTGGTCAAAAGCACTCTGCATTCCACATGACCTGAAGATGAATGTTGACTTGCTCAGTCAAGCCTGCTCAGCACATGAATTACAGACAGCGAGGGGCACACAGAGCAGAGGGACAATCTTCATCATCAACTGAACTAGACGTAGGAGACAAACACCTGGGGGGATGTTTCCAGAGAGGTTGGACTGACAAGGGGACCCTCCTTGACTTTCTGGGGGCACCATCATGGCCTGGGGCCGAATGGGAACAGTACCTGGAGAAAGACAAATATCAGCTCTCTAATGTTTTGCTGAGCATCAACCTGTCAGTGGTTTTCTATCACGTAATTAAAGAGCCCCTGATTGATGAAATTCAGAGGTAAACTTATCCAAAGCAGCGGTGTTAGGAAGATATTATGGCAACATTTTTCTCTGGCCAAAATAAAGCAAGTAGCTACAGCCATACAGCTTACATTTTGGTTATTCATACTGTGGCCCATTTGCTGACAATTTTTCAATACTTACAGATTTATTCTGCCCTATTAAAAGCCTCAAAGCAACCAGGAAGTGTTATAAATATTTGAAGAGAGCTGGATGTTTCAAATGCTGAATAAATCATTAGAACCAGAGCAAGCGCTCCAGTGGCAGTATTGGGTAGCGTGACTGCCCTTGGCTCCGGGCTCACTCTGAGGTACTTGCCCTTCACTAATCTGGTCCAGTTTCACCCTTTGCATGCTGAGAAAAGCTCTACTTTTTTTCCCCTGTCAAAGGTTCATTTCTCATCCTGAGAAGTAACAAGGAGGAGACACATTTGTGGGGACAGTAAATCAGTTTGCCTCCTAATAATTAGAATTGGATTGCTAAGTTTCCCATAGCCTTATAATCAGCCATCCTCACACTGGGAGTGGACTGTAGTCAACTTCCAGTGAATGACTCTACAATCACCGAGGCCCACACACAAGTAAGTCACAGAGAACTTGAATCTGTCCAGAGCCAGCCCTCTGCTCTCTTCTTATATCTGGGGGCTTCCGAATCATGGATTTCTGTCTCGCTGGGACACAAAGCAATGCCCTTGTCTTAGGATGTCAATCTTCACACAGAATCTGGATCAATGCAGGCTCTGTTTAACTTACTCCAGAATTTCTATCAAGATTCAGCATTTTGATTACTCACGCACCCCTACTGTTCACTCTGCCCCTACTTGATTCCTTAGTTTCTTATGGTTTTGTTTTATTTTATTTATGTGTACGGGTCTTTTGCCTACCTGTATGTCTGTGTACCACTCACACACCTGGTACCCACAGCAGCCAGAAGAGGACTCTAGATCCCCTGGAACTAGTTACAGATGGTGTGAGCTGTCATGTGAGTGCTAAGAATTGAACCTTGATCCTCTAGCAAGAGTAGCCAGTGCTCTTAACCACTAAGCTATCTCTCCCAAGTTTCTCATGCTTTTTGTAGCCAGCAGTTTATGGATACGTGATACTTTATAGTCATTGTTCTTAGATCTTGACTGATTGCAGAGAAGCGTATCATGAGGATGCTTCAGCTGAGGTTGGGAGACTGACATTTTCAGGGTTTATTCTGGGACAGAAGATGACCCACAAGGAAGGAGGGGGCACTGGAGTGTCGAGCAGCCACTGGCATCTGGACTTGTTAGCTTCCTGTGGCAATTTCTATCTAGTCCTGTGAACTGGGTGATTACTGGGAATCCCACAGCTGGGATATAAACAAATAAGTAGCCCGGTGCTTACCATTGGCTCTGAGACGCACACTCAAGTTCTAAGGTGAGTCTTGCCTAGCTTCTTCCTGGTGGATGCTAACCATACTCTCTAGTGTCATAACTCTCACTCCAAAAGGACCTTGTGCAACAACACCTCATTTTTCTTCTGCTAGTCAAGGCAGGGAATGTCCCCTGCTGTGCATGCTACTGTGATGTCCCATATGCTTGGCTCTCTGTCATCTTTCTCAAGAGTCTGGCGTGAAATAACCTCCCATGTCTATGCTTTTGTTGAACCCCCTAGACAGGAGTCATGTACTTTTCCTTGTCCCAATGACAACACACTCAGCTCAGTCTTTATCTGCAACACACACACACACACACACACACACACACACACACACACAATGTTTTGGAGACAGAAATTACCTAAAATAAAGAGAGTAGGAAATAGCCCCCACCTCTTTTATGGAGCAAGTGGGAAGTCCTGTCCTCCGCTGAACTAAATGTTCTTGCTCAGTCATCATTTATCGAAACTGGAGGAAAAGTGCCAGATCTCATCTGATGGGTCTGGAGAAAGGATGGATATGTTAAGCAAGTGGCTTTAGATGGTCCAAAACTCGACTCTGAGCAATAGGAGGGAGAAGAAGAATTTTTCTCAAAGCAAGTTCAACCTCAGTGGACCACCAAAAAAATGTCAAGTGGGGTCCAGAGGCAGCACTACCACAAAGAGAAAGGATATATCTTGTTGGTGTTGGAGAACAAACCTGTGCTCAGGGTATAAAGCACAGCCAATTTTGACATAGATCTTTCCACCTTTCAGGGATCCTGTCATCTTCAAAATGACTATCCTAGGTCTGTAGTCCTAAGCATCCTGTAGTCTTTCCGAAAACAGCTTTACAATTAATCTCTTCTCAGACATAAATGCAGGATTCTCTACTCTCAAGCAGAATCATGCTTCAGGCCAGAGCATGGTACAGTACCGCTCCCGGGGAAGTACGCAAGCTTTCCCACAGCCTATGACTGCAGAGGCTTTATTGGAACCCAAAGACCCAAGATTCATTCATTAAAACAATAAAGACTTTGTCATGTTTGACCCTGAAGAATCCATTCAGCAAGCAGAGTGACTAGTCTGCCTGTTGGGAAGAGTGTGGCTCATGGAAGACCTTCGGGAGTTCTTTTTTAGAGCAGCCTCATTCCTAATCCACAATAATGCCACTGTGTCCTGATCTTATTTATTAACCTATGAAATACATGCTCTGGGCCAGCAAAATGACTCAGTGGGTAAAGAGTCCTTTCTGCCAGGCCTGACCACCAAGGTTTGATTCCCACTGTTTCTACAGCATGTTAGCCAAAGGAGTTAAACACTAAAGAATGTTAACTGTCCTTAAAGAAAATCTCTCCAGGGTGTCAACCCAAGAACGAATTGGCAGAGGGTCTCCTCTGTCACCTGCTCACAAAGACAATGCATTAGATACCCTTTTTTCCCCATCACTATGATAAAAAGGCCCTAAGGTTTATTTTGACTTGATGTCGGAAGACATAGGCTGTTTCTGGTAGAGAAATGGTGGTGGTCATTGACTCGAAGCAGCTGGTCACGATGCACCCACGGTCAGGAAGCAGGAAGAAATGGATGCTGAGGAACAGCTCATTTTCTTCCCTGTTTTCATTTAGAACCCCAGCCCATGGATAGTGCTCCCTGTAATCATGATAGGTCTGTGTTCGGTTAAACATCCCACCATCATGCCCAGAGGTATACCTACTAGACAACTAAATCGAGCCAGGTTGGTAGCACACATTAACCAGCGAAAGAAGGTAGCAATGGCCCCATCTACTTCTGATTAGAGAAGGGCAGTTTCCTAATGGGGATTTGAATGAGAAACTTCAGGGCACGTTAGGACAATGGCTTTTGCTTCCCTAGTCTCTAAATGCCTTCCTTCTTAATATTCTTCCCTTTGAAGAAGGGAAACATCTGCCTTACGTTTCTGCTTATAATTTCAAATTCAAACAAAGAGCCCTGGGCCCATCTGTTGAAGCTGCTTCAGACATCTGGGGCGCCAGTAAGCTGCAGGGCCAGTTTGGCCAGGGTCCAGTTTTTCCCCCTCTCTACCGACTCCGTACGTTCCCAGAGCTCATCAGGCATCCAGCAAACGAAGAAGCGTTCACTCACTGCCTTTGCTCTTGCAAAATGTTTGCTTTTGTTTCCTTAAATGGGAGAGAAAGGGAGAAACACTTTTGGAAAGCATCCTGTGTTTATAAACTGCTTGGGTTAAAAATCTCAAATAAGGTAACTTGGTGATAGCTCCATGGGTCTCTTGGGGCTGTTTCTGCCCTGCTCCCTGGGTCACGTGGGGCTCTTGCGGGTCTGGTTAAACATCTCGGAGAACATTCGGAACATCTGAACACGGCGGCTCCTTTCCTTGGACTTTGTAATTTCCATATACCTCTGAGCTCGGGGAAGACACCCCATTTGGAAATAACTGCTCATTTCGTTGACTTCCTCTTTTTCAAAAACAAGAAACAACTAGAAGTTGAGACCCACACCAAATATCTGACTTTCAGTTTACTGTAGAGATGATGGCTCCCAGGCGTCCCTGCCTGAGTGTACTCAGCTGTGGCTTCTCCAGCCACTGTGTGTTGGTTTCCCTGGGAGGCCTGAAGGTCGTAATAAACAGACAAGGAGAGCCCTGCACACCAGGTTGCATGCTTGCCTGTGTTTCTGGCCCCTTTCCTCCTAGGCTTCAAAAGCACATATATGGCTCCTTCTCCTAGTAAAGGCAGAGCCGAGACAAAGGAGACAGTGTGAAGGTAGTTGGATTAAAAAAAAGAAAAGGATGGTTTGAAAAATGGTCTTTTGTGACAGAATCTCAAAGTTGTTACGTGTAGAGGGCGATCTTGAACTTTTAATCCTCCTCTTAGGTACCAGCCTTACAGGTCTGCACCACCATAATTAATTTTTGATAGTGTTGGGGTTCATGTTCCAGACCTTGTGCATACTATTGCAAGAACCTTTGCCTAATGAATACAGATTCCAGGGAACCAATCACTGGGCAAGAGTAGGCGGGACTTCCGGGTCGGAGAGCAGAAAAGAGTAGGCGGGACTTCCGGGTCGGAGGGCAGAAAAGGGGAGTCGGGAGAAAAAGATGGCCTTTTGGAAAGGAAGGAAGATGGGCACAACATGTAGATAGGGGAGGGTCCCGGTTCAGGTGGCAGATCCGTTGGGATCTGCTACTGGAGGATGAAAAGTTGTAAGATGAAATAAACCCTTTTCACACCCAAGTTTCTTTTCCTCATTCTCTTTATCAAACCAACAATAAGCAGAGAAGAATACTTCTTAAGCATGCTAGTAACTAAGCAATATCCCCTGCCCTAGAGATGCCATGCATGTTAATAGTTCTTAATATGAGGAAGAAAATCACGCTACTGTAAACCATGGGTCAGCAAGCTACAGCCCAAGGATCCAGTCCAACATACATGATTCCTACAACTACTTCCAAACTGAAGCAGGCCTCAAATGATCTTGAGGAGGACTGTGTGAGACACACAGCAAAAACCGTTTGCTACTTACGGGGGGAAAAAATGACATGCAATTCCAGAATCTCCACAAGATGTATCTTAGCTCTGGGGTGGGGGGGCTTTTACTGCACACCACAGGAGGGTGGGCAGATTTGGCCACTGGAGGAAAACAGCAAAGAACAATTAGTGAGTTCAAGTGATGAGCAGAGACCACCCACAATCAGAATTTTAGAGGCAGGGTGACAAGTATCAATTGTAGAACAGAGTTGCCCTCCAGAATCCCTTCTGTTTCTGCCAAAGGTTACTGGAGATGACACTGCAGGAAGTAGGCTGAAAACTCTGGTGATAGACTATAAGCACTTGATATCTGCTACAGATAATCACTCACTTTTTTTATACTTTATCAAAGGCAGAATATGAACCAAAGGGTCCTAAAGAGTTTACGTGTATTCTTTGCTGGGGACAGGGGAGGGGCTGTTTTTATTTTGTAACCATAGGTCTTAGGTAAATGGAATATCTTTGGATGAAGGAAGATAGCTTCACTACTTGTGCTCTGAGATGTCACTTTAAATACAGCCCAGACAATGTCTACAAACTAATGCTTCAAGGCATGATAGGAGATGGTAAGGGCAAATCCTGGTCCTTAAAGCCAAACAGAACAAATCAAGCCACATCCCTTCTGTGTATGTGGCCAGGGTTTGCAGAGATGACTGTGTTGGGTTTGGGTGCTAGAAGATTGCTGTGTTTCTCTTCATTTATAATGAATGACATGTCTGTAATGAATGTTCCCAGTCCAAAATTTGGTCCTTGTTTCTGTCTTCCTAAAATAACTATTTCCTCCAAAGCCTCAGGGTCTTTCAGTAGCTTCCATCAGCAACTCATACACTGTTTTAAAACCAAATAATGTCCCTAGTATTCAGTAAAGACCTTCCCCTATGATTTTCTCAACAATCTTCACGTTAAGCCTGCCAGCAAAGAGTGTGGATCAAAACCGTATCTTCTTTATAAGTAGCTTTTTCTATGAACACGACTCACTCTACTTTGTCAGAAGACTTGGCTATGAGACAGCGATTCCCTTATATCTCAGGTTCAGGTTTCAATTCGAGCAGTGACCTTGGTGTATGATCTGCTTTCCATTGTGACAAATAAGGTGACAAATAAGGTCTCTCTGGGAAGACAAGACTATTCATTTTCAAGTAAAGAGTGAGAAATTGAAGTGTCTTGGTATCTAAACAACAGAAATGGGGCAAATGTGCAATTACCTGACCTTGATCAGTCACAGATGCAGAGGAATGCTGGTGTCCCAGATACTGCCAGAGCTCAGGCCTCATACCAGAAGCTCAGGGCCCAGTAAGGTTCTTGAGCTGAACTTCAGTCTGCTGACTGCTTCTTACCCTTATGGCCTACCTTCCTGTGGCTCAATTCTCAGTACTCCACTCTACAATAGGAAAGTCATAGGTCTTGGCTAGAAAGCCAGCGGTGGCTTATATACTGTGGCAGCTTGCACGAACAGCCATAGCCTTCCATCTTTGACCCACAGCATTGTGACCCCTCTCATAAAGAGACTGGGTACTCTGCTCATGAACATAAGCTTTTGTTATCTGCCATGCCTGGGCTGGCTATATATATTCTGAGTTATAAAGGGCCCCAATCAAGCCTTTGTCTCCAGAACCCTTAACTGTTTATTCTTGTGCTAACATTTCTGGATTGAGAAACTAGTCTATGCCAGGCACTTGGAGAATGAGATGTGTCTCCAGTTACCCTCATCCCTTACTAGCCAGCCAGCATCTGTTAAGTCTCCAGGAAAATCATAGATGACTTTGAGTTAAGTTTGTGAATCTATCAGAGAGCCGAACACTCGAACACTCACTCTGACCTAGATCAGGTTTGGTTGATGAACGCTGGACTCACTCATGTGTGTGTCAAATGCTGGCAGACTCACTAGGACGTATCTGGTCCATGAAAGCCACACACATATATACACACTATTATTATCCATAAAATAGCACAGATCCCAAGCCAAGTATCTAATAATTCAGAATCTCTTGTTGCCTTGGGTACCACTGGGAACTATTCACCGTTACATTTTTAAAATTAGAACCCAGTGAAATTTACTAAAAAGTATAATGCGTTTTTTTTTTTTCCCTCTTCAGATGAAGCATTCTTTTTTATTGGACTCAGAATGCCTTCAGTTTGCTCCTCCTTTTTCTTGGAGGGAGGTCTTTGTTGTCTTCTGATACTCTGTAGAAACAATTATCCGTGGAAGACATACCCACCAGGTATTTCAAGAAACTTTTACAAATCTGTTAGTGCCAATAACCTGATGCAAATAACTCGCTGCCTGCCCTGACACCGCTCAACCCCCTTTCCACAGGAGTAAAAATAGCTCTCCAGCATTGTCACCTGTCACTCACAGGGAAATGACTCATTCCGGTGCTGCCATGATGTTGGATAGGGCAACACACATGTAGTCTTAGAGACAGCTCTGTGGTGGGACTATCTGGGGAGACGCTATAATGAATGACATGAAGCTTATCGTCGCTTTAAACAATCACACCGGTTCTCCATGTGGCTGCCCTTTGTTAGTGTATCCTCCGTGGAGCAGAATAAACTAATACTGGTCATTTATTGATTGGTTATTTAATTTTTTAAAATGGTATGTGTATATGTGTTCACCAGCACATATATAAAGGCATCCCATGTGTGCAGGGCCCGAGGAGGCTATCAAAGGGCATTAGGTCACCTGAAACCAGAACTATAGATGGCTGTATATGTCATGTCCATGTTGTGAACTGAACCTGGATGCTCTGCAAGAGTAGCCAGTACTCTTAAGTGCTGATCCATGTCTCCAGCTCCCAATACACATAAGAAATACACACCCAAGAATCCCCAGTTGATTTTATCCTATAGTAAACACCAACAATCTTCCCAATAGACAGTCCTCTGCTCTTTGTGTGTTTATTTGCAAGGTCCATGTGAAGGGTTTCTTTACTTCCATGGTGTTGGTTTTAATAATGCAACAGTTGCAAATTATTTGTTTTGAAAGGTTTATAAAGGTATAGACAGGAGCCTCATTCAACATTTCAGGGGGCTGCCTCTCGCCTACGAGAAATGAAGATGGCAGCCACTCTTCCTGCCCGTAGCAAGCAAGGCTGGTGCAGTTCACAAAGCTACAGATGTTTTCCAGTCACACTGCAGAGGGGGTGAGAATTCCCGAGATACCTGATCATTCTCAGCTTCCGTGTCTGTCTGGTCAATGACAGAGGTGTGACAGCATTCCTGCTTTATGCCTGTAAGCTGGAAACCCCAAGTTCTGCTTTTGACTCATTCTCATGAGATACTAATAATTCCTCAGTAAGACATTTTCTCCACAGACAGTCACAACAAAGGCACAATTAGACAGACAATCATGACATGCAGAGACTAACAAGATGGCCAAGCGAAGAAAGCCTAAGCCTGACAACCTGAGTTTAGTTCCCAGGACCCACATGGTGGAAGGAGAGAACCGAACCCTAAACATTGTTCTTATGCCCACTGGGACACACACACACACACACACACACACACACACACACACACACATTAATAAATTTTATATATTAAATATTTTTAAGTACTGTTCTTACTTAATTTTGTAAAAAGCAATACCACAGACAATCCTGCATTGATTATAGGCATAGTGTAACCTAAATTCTATTTTTTACTTTATATCATTGTTATTTAAAATTTATAAATATAGCAACTCAGAAAAGTTGTAAGATTTTTCTAAATTTACACTATAGCTAATATCTGTTAGAGCATTCGCGTTTTATTTCTATTCATTCATCCAATTAATTAAAAGTTCATAACATTAAGCCATTCAGCATTAATAAGTTTCAAAAGTACTATTAATTATACCATTTTGTGTTTTGGATATTAAATGTGTGTGTGTGTGTGTGTGTGTGTGTGTGTGTGTGTGTGTGTGTGTTTGTGTTCAGATAGCTGCTAGAGTTGTGTCACATGCAAACACACATAGATACTTTTTTTTTCTTTTTAAGCTGAAGATGAATTTAGAGGGATGAAGAACTGACTCACTTGTAAACTACTTATAAGCACAGACTCAAGATCAGACCCCAGAATAAAAAACCCAGGCATAGTGTCATGAGCCCAGGACATGGGGTAGAGATAGGTGGATTCCAGAGAGTTGCTGGCCAACCAGCCTAGCTGAATGAGTGAGTTCCTGACTCAAATAAATAAGGTGGGCAGAAACTAGGTAGGATGCTTGTGCTCCAGCCTCTGCATGGGCACTCGAACACACACACACACACACACACACACACACACACACACACACACACACACATACACACACACTTGCCCACGGGTGAGAATTCATTCATAAATAGCCAACAGGAATTGAAATCTTCAGCTCGTCTTAAACTAGATTTGGTGCCTTAGTGTGAAGGAATCATACTAAATTGGACTTGATATGATCCCACGACTCTGCCCAAACACATCTGAGGATGCCAGAAATGGTGATAGGTGTCATAGGAATGTCCAGCCTGCTTCTTTCAAAGGCTGTGGATCTGGAAGAGAGCGTCCTGACCACATCTGTAGGTCATCCTAAACAACTAAACTCTGGGGCATCCCAAAAACAGATTCTCTCAGGAGCCAAATCTAAAGACACAAAAAATACTTATTTGCTCAGACGTTCAGATTTTCACCTTTCTTCTGGATGCCCAGTCATCTTTCCCACCTGCCCCCCACCCCACGGAAGAGGCAGAAGCCATCATGTGCTTAGATAGTGATTCAGCCTAGGGGGTCTGAATCATTCTGTCTGTGGGCAAACTGAAAAAGGGGCAAAGAAAAGAGCCTGGAGTGTTCCAGGAGAGAAGAGATAGTTATGGTCAAGGTGGAAGGTGAAAGTCACACTCAGACCTGAGGTCCTTACAGATCTTCAGTCTCAGAACGTCGGCTGGCACAAATAGCTCAGACAGGGAGAGCTACCGGGGGGTTTGTCTGTGTCAAAGCTGAGCAGAAGAAGGTAGACTATGCAAAATTCTGAGCTCTGATTCATGTGCCCGGACTATTGATTTTTCAATGACATCTACCCATCTTTTCCATTTGGAGGGACATCTCCCAATAGCACCTTCTCATTGGTGACCTCTGGGGTTCCACCGTCTCTTATTTTCTTGGCTTGACTTCCACGTGGGGTTTGGAAGAGCTTTGGAGGAAGGAAGTAAGAGATTGCCAAACTCCATTAGGAAGTCGTGTATAAATATTGCTCTCCCACACGGGGAAGATATTTATCATGTCAGAAGAGAACAAAGAATAAATGGAGGTTGTAACTGGTTCAGATTAGATAGCAGAGGAAAGACCACATTTAACTCCCCACTTTCATTCTAACTACAGAGGAGACAGTCACAAAATGCAGCTAAAATGCACTAGCAGAAAAGCTGAGGCTACGGAAATAGTTGGTTGATGGTAAAGATGGTTGACATATGGAAAACGGGTAAGGTTAATGGTGAGGAGAAGTTTAAAAAGATATCCTAAATCCCACGTATACACATATCCCTCAGTCAATTATGTTTCTTATCGCTGATAAAATGCCTGAGAAAGCAACTTCAGAGCACTCTGAGAGGTTATATGAGCTCTCCTGGGAACATGGAGGTGATGGGGGAAGGGCTGCATTATGTGCTAAGTTCTGGGAGTTGACAGGTGTGACCATTGTCTTTGTCATCTCTCCACTAATCTAAGTACAACAATACAATACCCTCTAACAGATCTTGGGCCAATTACAAATGCCAACAGTCAGCAATAATCACCAAGAGTTTGGTTGTATGTTTCCATGTCTGTCATCTGTGCCAGCAATTCTAAAAATTTCATGTCCTCATTTAAATATCAGATTTCTTGAAGCAAAGCAAAAATTTAAAGGGCTGGAGGAATGGCTCAGTGTTGAAGACTACATGTTGTTCTTACAGAGGATTGGAGTTAAATTCCTAATACCCACATAGTAGCTCACAACTACCTGTAACTCCAGTTCCAAGAGATTTCATTTCCTTACATGCCAGGCATGCATATGGTGTGCAAACATATATGTAGTCAAAACACACTTGCACATAAATTTTAATTAGTTAAAAAATTAAGTGTGTGTGTGTGTGTGTGTGTCTATGCAATGCATTAATGTCCCTGTAAAAGTCAAAGAAGGCATCAGATTCCCCTTAAGCAGAAGCTACAGACAGCTGTGAGCTGCCTGATGGGGTGGGTGTTGAGATCTTCTATAAACACACTGTGCACTTTTAATCCCCGAGTTATCTCTCTGGACTGTAAATTCCAGATTCTCAGCACTACCAAAAATAATAAAGAAGTGTTCACTTATGAAGTTCATAGGGTGAACTGTATATCAGAAACACTAGCCACAACCCCCTTCCTGCCGTCAGAGTATGCTTAGCTTTAGAGAAGTCAATACATCTCCACACAGAAGTTTCACTTGAGTTAATATGAAAATATTAGAAGTCGTTTTTATGACTAACTAGTTAAAATATAATTAAAACAGTAGAAACTCCATCTTGTTGATTTTTTTTTTTTTGGTTTTTTTTTTTTTTTTTTTTTGGTCTCTGGATCAAGGCACTTTCTAGGAACATCATAAATTTCACTTCATTTAACTCTCATATTAACTTATAAGTGAGTAACTGTCCTTAACTGTGTTGTGTAAAGACCATATTATCTTTTTAATTATATATATGTGTGTGTGTGTGTGTGTGTGTGTGTGTGTGTGTGTGCACCTGCATGCAGTACCCATAGAGACCAGAAGAGGGCATTAAATCCCTGTTACTGTCACAATGAGCTACCCTTAACCTAAGCCCTGGGAACTGAACTCAGGCCCTTTGCTTTTCCCACTCTTTTCCCACTGATTCACTTCTCTAACCCTTTAGCCCTGAATATGAAATAGGAAACCATAGCAAGAATGAAGTCTGCCCAATATCACACAAGTAGAAAGGAGATCTATGATTTAAAACTGTTTTTACGTAAGTGCAAAATATGCTCATTTAGTTTTATCATACCCTGTCCTCCTGCTTATTTCTCCCTTAGGATATCTTGCTGAAGACAGAGAGATGAAACCCACATCCTGATTGGTTATCCTGGTTATGATTTTTGTCTGGGTTTTTGTTAACTGTGTTTTTTATAACTTTTTAAGATTTTTTTATTATCTTATGTGTGTTTTTCTGCCTGCATGTATGTATGTGCACCACCTGTATGTTTGGTGCCCAAGTAGGTCAGAAGAGGGCTTGTAGTTAACAGAGTTATGAGGCACCATAAAAGTTCTGGGAGTTGAATCCAGCTTCCCTGGAAGAGCACCAAATGTTAACACTGAGGCCCCTGGGAGTTGTTGTTGTTGTTGTTGTTGTTGTTTTGTTGTGATAGGGTTTCTCCATGTGATTTAGGCTGGCCTTGAACTCACAATCCTCCTGCCTCAGTCTCCTAAGGTTTGGGATACAGGATGCAGATAGGTGGTATCATACCTCATGCTTAACAGTCCTTTGGGGAAGAAATTTTAGTTCCTGTGGTAGTTAATACTTATTGTCAAAATGGCTGGGTCTGGAATCTGGAAGACACATCTCTGGGCATGTCTGTGAGGGTGTTTCCAGTGAGGACTAAGGGAAGAGTGGAGAGCATCCCTGACCATGGATGACACTGCTCCAGAGACTGAGGAATAAAAAGGAAATGGGAATGAAGCACCAGCAATAGCTTCTGCTTTCTGACTAGGTGAAGGTGACCAGCGACTTCACATCCCTTCCTCGGTGCTTTTCCCACCATGACAGGCTCCACCCTCAGATCCTGAGCCAAAGTAAACCTTCTTGCTTCCTTACGTTGCCGCTCTCGGGCATTTCATCACAGCGGTAGGAACTGTGACTAATTGTGCCTCTATGAGAACATAAGAAGCAGCAACAGTCTCAACTTACAGGTGAAAAAAATAAACCCATACAAGTTTCAGTTTGGACTAAGCATAGCTCATCTGAAAGAACATTCCAGAAGTCCTGTTTCAGTTCAAGCCCTTTGTTTCTTCCCACTCTGTCAGGACCTGTGGTACACCACACAGAGACTATCACAGGAAAGACTCTCCGTACTTTTCAACTCTGCTAGAAAATTTACATTTCCCTTCTCTCAGTATAAAGCTTGAAGGCAAATGGACAGAGTTAATGTTAAGTGTCTCTGGGAATCCATGCAAAAACTCCCAAGAAATATCTAAAGTGCTGGGACATTTGGCTAGTTAGCAAAACTGTGTTCTCGAGTCTGGCGAGGCAATTAGGCATTGAGGAGCTTGACTGGCAGTTCTGGATTGTCATGAGTTCAAGGCCAGTCTATGCATACTGAGTCACACACAGGGCAGACTGGGCTACAGAGCGAGACCCTGTTCAAAAAAGAGGATTCTATTTGCTTGTGTTTCATTCTTGTTTCGGCCTCTAAGGAGTCCTGTACAGCTGGGGAACTTGAAGAACAGGTGTTTCAAAAGACAGCCTCACTCCCATCACAGCAAGAACCAACTAGCCATGTCACCAGACTCCCATCAAATGTCAGGGCAGATGGATGTGCTGAAGGTGTCTCTGTTCTGCTCTTTGCATCCCAGAACAGACTGGGAACCCATCAGTGACGGCCACCGAGTGCCATCTTTCTGCTGGCAAAGCTCCTTGGAGCCAGTAATTTGTCTCTCCTCAGGATCATGAAAGTCTGCTATTGAGTAAATGATAGGTTTGGAAAATACATGCCTGAGACAGACCCAGAAGAATTAGATCCTGCAGCCTGCAAACCTGCTTTGCTGCTTACAGAGTAAAGGAATAAAAAAATCCTGACAGAAACAACTCCAAGTCAGAAAAGGAGTCACTGGGCATACTGTTCCAGGTTAGAGGTTGTCATTAGGGGGATGTCAAGGCAGGGATTTGAAGTATCCAGTCAAACCTGAGATAAGAGCAAAGAAGAATGAATGGTGTTAATTCTCAGCTCACCTTCTTCACTCTTATGTAGCCCAGGACCAAACCTAGGGAATGGTGCCACCCACAGTGAGCTGAGGCTTCCATATTAATTAATACAATCATGCAAAAGCCAACCTGATCTAGATAATCCTTCACTGATACTGTCTCCCCGGGTGATTCTAGATTGTGTCAAGGTGACAATTAGAACTAAGCACTGTACAAACTCAAAACTACCTTTATATGTAATCGGTGATAAACAGAACAAAGGCTGCCTTATGTCACCCGCAAATCTACCAGCTCTCTGCTCTGTGACCCAGGTTCTACCCTTTCTCTGTCATTTGTTTCTCTTTTCTTTTCTATTTTTTTTTTCTGTTCCCCTTTTAAGTCTCTGCATGTCTGCTATGGGTGTGCTTACTTTTGAGGTATTCCACAAAGTTTATTACTACATTTCCGCTAATAAGTCAAAAGCCACTGAGAGCGCAGACACTGTCAACAGGAAGAGGTACAGAAGATCAAGTAGAGAAGCCTGTTGAAGAGGAGCCAGATGCAGGCAGCGATAACCGCAGGTCATGGAACAAGGGTTCAAGCTAAGTTGAACCTAGTTTCCCAGGACTTCTGAGTCCAGGTGACATCTGCATTGTACAAACAAGTCATCTTTGACCCTTGTACAAATGGTTTATTTAAAAGCTCCCAGGAGATTGCAGTTAGGGCAGGGCACAGCTGTACAAAGAAGGAGCATTGCAGATAGAGGCTGGATTCAGACAAGCATCAGCCTCCACCCAGTCGGCAGGACCTCTGTGTCCTACATTCCAGGTTAAGAAGTGGCTTCCCTGTACCTTGGCAGCTACTGTGAAGGGTCCTTCTGGAGGCCAGATCCCCCATGTACACAGTCGATAGGACACCAATAACCTGCAGGCAGTCCTTGATACCAGGACAACTCAGGACCATCTTAGCTCTGTGTCCTTGGTATCCCCATATGGCCAGTGATCCACCTTCTCCCTAATGGTCCACCACTGCCTTGTGCATGTTCTTTTCTTTCTGCTTGCAGTTGAGGAGTTTATCTCTAAATTGAGAGCATTTTACAGTACTTTGCAACCTTAGCCTATTACAGTGTAACCTGGAGACAAAACATGCTGCTCATTTCAAAGCCAGAAAAGTGTTAAAACTTCCCCTATTGCAGTAAACACAATACCTCTTTTCCTTCACTATGCTGCTAAGCACTGTGCTGAAAAGAATGTTCTAGAATGTCCGGGGAAACTGCCTCAGCTCACCCGCTGCATACCTCACTCTGGGGAGCACTGTTCACCCCTGATGGGACAGATGATTCAGCAAACTCACTAGAAGTGAATGCTCTCAATGGGCTGTCCAGTCCTCCCAATCCTGAAGGAGCTGGTGCTCTCCTCCTATGGAACTGTGTAGTTAAAGCCCGTGAATTTTGACTTTACAGCATTTTGAGGAACATTTAATTTCCTTAACTGCACTATTCCAGCAGGAGCTACTGGCCAAAGGGAGGGATTAAGAAAGCACAGGGAGAGCTGGCAGCGGAGAAAGAAAGGAGATGTGGGAGCCAGGGAGAGGCTGCAAGGACAAGAAACGTAACAAATGCTGGGCTATCAGATAAGAGCCTTTTATTGATACATTTCTGTTTGTTTCTAATTAAGATTTTATTTCTTCTTTGGGGACTTCATACACATATATTTCAATCATATCTGACCCACCTCATGTTCTTCCCCTTCAAGCCCTTCAAAATTCTCCCCACATGCCACTCCTCATCACCACCCCCACCCCCATTTACAACCTCTTTTTTTGTTTTGTTTTCATAACACACTGGGTCCAAACAATGATGCTTGTATATACATGGGGTGGAACACCCCAGAGAACTGTCTACCTTCCAGCACCATGGTCAACCTAGTAGAGAGGTAGCAACAGAAAGGAGAAGCTAAAGGGGACCTGATAGAATTCTTCAGAGTGCTATTAGGAAGACAAAGGAGAAAACTGTCCATCACAAAATATCTCTGAGAACAGAAGGTTAGGGACTGGTCACTGGCCATTTTTGCCATTGGAGGAATGGTCATTTGGTGAGTCTGCTCTAAGCTGTTGACTGGCTTCTGGATATGTGAGCAGAACCAAGAATGGTGAGCTCAGAGCAAGTTCAACAAACAGAAGGCCATGCTATGGATTCTGCATTCTGTTTCTCCATTAAGCAGGTCTGAAATCAAAGATACATACACTGTCAACTCCTTAAGTCCCTGAGCTGGAGTATAAATCAATGCAGGGTCAACACGTCTCTAACTCTCCATTGCTTTATAAGGACCCATTCACTTCTCATCACCCATCCCTAAAACACCCTACTCCTTGTATTAAGTGTTTGGAGAACCTGATTAGGCTTCATTCACTCATTCGACCTTGATATATCAGAGGAACTGTCAAGGCCACCCTGACTCTCCCAGCCATATCAGCAAATAACTGAGATGGATCAGAGATCTCTAGCAGCCTTGGCGAGAGATCCCACAAGACACTTACACTGAGATGTAGCCACCATGCTTGGCTCTGGGGGTCTTGATGTAACTGAAGGCTGGGTGGGAAGTGGAGCAATGGGAACGACTTGAACTAATGAGCCTTACCTCAGACCCGGGAGGCCTTTTCCTCATCCTACCTGTGGCTCCAGAGGCAGGTCAATTCATCTTGTGCAGATGGGAACATTAAGTTGTCATAATTTGACTCATTTAAAATTTGCATAATAGATTTGATTGCCTCCGCTCTTCCTTGGTGTTTATACAACAAAGCCTCTGAGTGTAATGCGCTGTCTTTAATTTGGCTTATTCTCGTTGCATGAGCCTCGTAGAATACAGCACTTTCTACAAATACTGCTTTAAAGCAATTCAGGGGTTGAAGATAGCTGTGTTCCCCACGACATCCTACCTGTGGTCTGTGTGCAAACATGTTAGTCTGCTCCATCTTCACAGCTATGTAATGAGGTAGGAATCTCAGGCAGAAATGAAGTAATATCTCAAACTCATGAGGACTATACTTGGGGTTTCTAAGGTGAGCTGTACCCTCAGGTCAGTGGATTGGATGCCAGAATCCACAGGGCTGGACCCTTGTGTACTATGGTCTTTTGTGTTAAGTCACCCATTACTCACTCCCGGAGGCTGATAAGATCCAGAGTCTGAGCCAGATCATAGGTGGAAACTGCAAGGTTTGGAGACCACCAGGCATTCTCTCCTACATGAGTACCATAGAGCAGTGTCTCAATCTCATCCAGTTGGCACAACTTCCTGGTTTCACCATCATTTTGGAAAGCAGATGGTTATATATTAACTAGAGCTAAGAGAGCCACAGCTTGATGTTTTTTTTTTTTTTAAATATACATGTATTTAGATCTTTATAGAGGTGCTGACATTGCTTTTATGTAAATGTGTGTTATGTGTATACATGTGTGTGCATGTCTATGTGCTGGGGTATGTGTGTATGTGTATGTGTGTATATGTGTGTGTGTGAGTGTATTATGGGCACACAGAGGAGACCAGAACATAACCTCACTTGTCATTCCTCAGACCTGATTCTATGTATCTTTTAATATTATTCATGCAGGTTTCTCACTGACTTGAAATAGGCTAGGTTGGCCAAACAGATTACTGACTGCCTAGCTAGGGAATTCTACATCAACCTTGCACTAGGATTATACAGCTTTGTCATGGCTCTTTTTCTGGAGATTGCTGGGGATCTAGCCTGGGCCCTATGCATTTTAGGCAAGCTTGCTAAAACCAAGAATGTGATGGTTTTTAGTGCCCAGCATGTTTTTCATGTGTTCTGTGGTCAAAGTCAGGTCCTCACATTGGCAAGGCGTGCAGGTTATCAATAAAACAGTTTCTCAGCTCCATTTGCTTTTTAGCCACGGAATACTTACAGTTACCTTATCAAAAAACTTCTCAGAGTAAAGTCTGCCACACAACAGCATGTGAAAAATGCACACAGAATATTCTATGGGTCAGAATCTATTTAGAGATATGACAAAGAGTATATTCTGCCTTGAAATGAGAGAGACAGACAGACAGACAATCAGATAGAGACCAGGCAGAAATGGAGAGACAGAAACAGAGGAAAAGGAAGGGGAGGCCAAAAGAGGGCATATAAAGGGGAAAGAGAGAGAAGGAAAGGGAAGGGAGGGGAGGGGAGGAAAGGGGAGGGGAGGGAAGGGGAGGGAAGGGAAGGGAAGGGAAGGGAAGGGAAGGGAAGGGAAGGGAAGGGAAGGGAAGGGAAGGGAAGGGAAGAGGGAGGACAACCAAAAGTTGGGTTGTCCAGAAGTTGAGCTGTAATGAAAACCAGAAATTCTAGAGCTGACAACATCAAGATGGAAGAGCCAAAATAAACCCAATTGAGACAAGAATAAGGCAAAAGTCCACCCAAGATGGACACATGAAAACAACCTAACTTACGTCAGTCAGAAAGACTCTCCCTGAGAAATCTTCCCTGAGACTCACATTATAAAACTTATGTCTCTTTTACAATTTGCAAGCCATTGAATGGGTCTTTGCATGTCTTAAGTAGGGGGGAGAGCATGTGAAGGCAGTAGTCAGAGGAGGGAGCAGAGCAAAGACTCCACAATGGGAACCTTAATGGTTCTCAGAATGGGCACGTCTAAAGAACTTGGACTTTACCAGGACATCCTGTTCTTTACGAAAATACAGTGTTTCTAACACAGGTAGCCCCCTCCTTGGGAAAGTAGGTACTATTGTTACATGGGAGAGGAGGTGTTTTTGTGTGTGCATCTGTTAGCAGAGAGCACTGGGCTTTGCTGGGAATTTGTGGGAACACAACTCACTGTGGGAGTCCTTCCAACTCATTGCAAGGGCCAAGGAGTTGTCATTATAGGAGAACATGAGGGTTTACCTTAATACCACTTGAGTCTTAACAAAAGAAGAACAACAGTTAATTAAGAAAAGGACTTTCTTACAGAACACAGGAAACTGAGTCAGACTAAAAGCTTGGCCTCAGCCACTAGAGTTCAATTTTGGACAGAAATTGGTCATTGGGCAATAAAGGCTGTTGGAAAGGCATTTTTCATTTGAAAGAAATATGGAGATGAAGGGCTGAAAAGATGGATTGGTGGCTAAGAGTTCTAGGGGACCTAAGTTCACTTCCCAGCATCCACATCAGGCAGGTCACAATTGCCTATGACTCCAGATCTAGAAGGTCTGACCCCCATCTTCTAGCCTTGGAGACATGAAAACATGTGGCAGACACATCTAGAAATACAATTTAAAAATAAATGATACATAAGGTATTTTTAATAGAGATGGGATAGGAAAATATAATATCCACAGAATTCAGTCAATAAGCCCAGTGTTTCTTCAAGTCTCCATAAAAATAAACATGTAAAATAGTAAATCAGTAAAGATTTCAACTTTGTAAACCTATGACAGGAGGAAGGTAAGTCTCAGCACGTTCTTTGGATAGGAAATGAAGGAACTAATCCATGGAAGGTAGTCCTGGGGCCACAATAGCTAATATTACTCACAAGAACCTTCTCACTAGCTGGGAAGACAGTGTGAGCACACACACACACACACAAAAAGACAAAAATAACAGCATACATCTGTAATCCTAGCTCTGAAAAGGCAGAAGTAGGGAATCACTGGCCAGCCACCAGAGAGTCTATTTTATGAGTTCCAGGCCACTGAGAAATTATATCTCAAGATAAAAAACAAATGAATAAAGACGGGTGGTGCCTAAGACATAACAGCCTTAGGTTGCTCTGTCCTCAGCAGACAAACAGAGAGACAGACAGACAGACACACACACACACACACACACACATGGACGTATACTCTTCTCAATATGTACTGTAAAGTAACTAGATTGCTTTGAATGGAAGTTGGGTTGTTAGTGTGACCAGAAACCTTGCTAGGGGAAATCTTTCATGAGATAGAAGCAGCCTTTTCTTGTGCTCAATTCTGATTCATAGCTAGAGTCCCAAACTAAATTGTATTTGTGTTGAGTCCATATCTCTGAACCAAGTGTCATTCATGGTGATCAAGCCTGTAGGGTGGCTGTCAGCAGCTGCCATTAGTTAGCAGAAGGTGAGGGTTAGTGGTCTCTGTGGCTGTGCCATGGCCGGCTTACACATCTAGACCCACATTCTATTGTGGACACAAGAATTATCCCAAACAGGCATAACAACAGTTTTTAACCTGGAGAGTACATCAGAGAACTGTGAGCTCTTGGTTTATTAAGGTGTGCTAAGAGAACACATTTCCTCAGAACAATGAAAACATCTTATTTGAAGGGTCTAGCCAACTGTCGGGTACGTTTCTGGAAACTGCAACAACAACAAATCTTTGACATCTGTGACTGAAGAATCTAAATCTATGGTATCATTATGAAGTCTACAATCTAGGCTTAGTAGGCACTTGTTCCCTATCCATGTGACAGTGGGAAAGCAAAGAGACACATTGAAAGTCAGGGGTAAATAAAACTAAATTAAGATTAGATTGATTCTACCATCCTCATTAAAGCAGTTCAAAGTCAACTAGAATTACATGGGACACATCACAAATGGCCATCAACAAGGAAATGGCTAAACCGTGTATGATGTACCACACGGTGGGATAGCCCAAGAAGGAAAAGGAAACAAATGAGTACTATCTTTCTACACCATGGGTTAAAAAAAAAAAAAAATCTCATGGTAAACCAGAATGCAGGACTCAGATACAATTTGTGGGGCAAAGTATTTACCATGCAAACACAACAACCTGAGTGTAATCCCCACAAACCAGATAAAGCAAGATTCGCACTGTAATCCTAGCACATGAACACAAATGCACATGCACACCAAAATGGGCACGGGAATGTTTCTAGAAGTGTATCTGAGCACACTTGAGCTAAAGAAAATTACAGTACATGTGTACCCCAGAAAAGAGCCTTGGACTCAGGGTAGCCAGAGAGTAGCATCCGATGAAGGATAGAGTCTATAATAGCCAGAATGCAGTGAAATTGGTCCTGGGCCTTTCATTAGCAAAGCCATGGCTGGTCATCTGATCTAAGGGACTCGAGTCACTGAATTCTATCAGGGCAATATGGAGCCAGAGTTGTCCTTGCCGGTGTATACCTGAGACTGTGTCTTTCACAGCCCATTTGAAGCATGGTGCTTGATTAACAGGCCCAGTGTCTGCCCAGCTCTGCAGTTTTCAGCAGAACACAAGAAAAGGTAGTTTGGATAAGCAGGTGGAAAAGGCTAACAGATGAAGTTAAGAATAATTAACAGAGGGTGAATTTTCCTCCCTTGTGGATGTGATTACAGTGCAGTCTTCCATGAGGGACCAGGACCACTATAGACTTCAAAATAAAACTAGGAAGCAAATTCATTCAAATTCCCTGCATGGTAGCCAGCAAGGTCTGCCCACTTGGGATTGCAAAGAGTCTTTATTTTTTTTCATTGGAAGGAAGTCGAAGCTGGGTAGGCAAGGTTCCATTCCTAAGGTTGTGACCTCCTCTGTCATATGCTATTTAATCTTCTGTCATTGTACTTTCTGGCTACTCCAGCCTGGGATATGTCTCACAAACACCTAAGACCTTTCCTCACTAGCATATGAATGCTTACAAAACTGAACACAGGAATGTTCACTTTCCTCTTTTGAAGTGAGACTTTTTTTTTTCTTTTTAAAGAGTTCAGCACAGGATGGGGCTGGAGATGTAGCTCAGTTGGTGGAGAGCTTACCTAGTGTTTAAGAAACCCTAGGTTTATTTTCAGGTAGTGTATAAACCTGGTGTGAGGGTCCACATAGAGAGTGGAGGCATGGGGACCAGAAGGTCAGGGTCATCCTTGGCTACATAGCAAATTTAAGGTCAGCCTGGGCTACCCAAAACAAAACAAAACAAAAAGCTATTACAGGAAAAGTCAACACAAATGAATGGTTTCGCCAGCTTCCTTATTCTGTGAAATTCACACCTATCAAGCCTCATTCAACTGGCTGACTTAGGAAAAGTACACTGCCTATGGCAATCCTGGCTCACCAGCATGGATGGCAACCTTCATCCAAATACCTTACTTAGTTCTGAACCAGTCTAAGGATGAGGTTAAAACTAGGATGCTTTCGTAGGGATATGCAACTATGATTGTTTTCAAGATGTCTCCTCAGAGCTTTAATTCTGAGTCTAGAAGGAGGATGCTGGCTTCTCTCTGCTTTCCTCCCTATCTCTCCCACACTTCTACGTTCATAAATATAAATGAAGAGCTTGCAAACATTCCCACAGCCTGTTGAACAATTCAATGCCCTCAAGACAACTGGATGGCATTAGAAACTTGGCTGTCCCTCACCATTTGCCATGTTAAGCTCACAATTTACGCCTGCAGGTGGCTTCTTGAAAATGCAATTAGGTGCTATACCCTTTGGGAAGGCTTGTGTGTGCCCAATTACCTGGTCTAAGGCTGTATTAATACTGGTAATTTTCTGCCTGTGGGAAGAGAAGAAGGCAAGTGAAACCAGAGGAGGTGAAATATGTCACCAGGTGCACAGACCAAGGTAGCCAACGTTGTTTAGTAAATAGATTGAAGCCTGGATCCATTAAGTTCAGGTGGAGTCAGATCTTTCTGGGATTATTAACAAAGATTTGTTTCAACAAAGAAGGAACCTATTTCCTGTATGGAAGCTCTGGGGCTATTATAAAATATGGTGCTTTGTTTCTTCCAAAGTGTGGCATCATAGTTTTGTGGAAGAGAGACAAGTGTGGAATGAGGCCAACCCCCATTTCCATCACACTTTGAGATTTAATCCACTGATAAATAGTGCTGTCAGGTTTTTAATGTGAATGATCAAATACAAATTTCACAATTTTTTAAAATATGCATGGGGTCCAGGAGCCACAGTGACTAGAATACTATGCCATAGGAAATTAATATTTAAGATGTTGGTGACCTGATGTCTAAAATGTTCAGCCTGTAGACAATAAAGATTCAGAAAGGTGGGTTATACTAACTCAAAAGAACATCTCACAGTTCTCCTACTGGCTATTGGCCTCAGACTCACTCACAATTGGAAAAAGTGTTCATTTTACCTGTGGCCTACTGAGGCTGTATGCTTTTTTTTTTTTTTCAGTTAGAAAATAAAATTGTCTCAGGAAGGCCATAGCTGAGAGACAAGGAAGAGAATGAATCTTTCACCTACTTAATTCTGGCACAGGGAAGCTCCTCACACAGCAAACTACTTCCTTGAGTAGAAACTGCAAACAGGGGTACCTTGGGAAAGCCATGGCCGAGCAACATTGACTAGATTCCCCCAAGGATATAGCCACAAACACTTAGGACAGAACACTGACCAACCGGGAGAGCTCTCATTTGCATTGTGGAAATTGCTTGTTGGGAAATTGTACACATGTGGCTCCCTCTATCTGAAAGAGTGATGCTTCCAACTGGAGAGCGCCAGAGCATCCTTACATGATGCTAATGCTACTCCAACCTCCGCTCTACACCCTGCAGCACACCGAACAAAAATAGCTCCCTTCCCTTTTGATCTAAAGGGAACTTACTGTTTCTTCACCACTGGATCCTGAAGCGAAACTAGATTATTCATCTCAGGTGGTTGCTGGTAGGAGGGGAAGGAAAAGAACAGCAGGCTTTAAGGGAAAGAGTAGAAGGAACAATTACAGTTTCTAGGCACAGCAACAAGTTGAAAGAAATGGTTCTGGGTATGGTGAAGCCCAGGCACGTGCCAGGTGACACGTGGGCACTCAATGTGTAGCCTGAATTCATTTCGTACTAGTCTACACTAGCATAGTCCATCTGGCACCCAGAGAAGAACAAAGAGGTCCCTTTTATTCACTTAGAATGGCAGAATAAAATGATCAAATAGAACTCTCTGTCATCACATAAGCTAAGCTCAGCCTCCAGATCCAAATATCTAAAGCCTTTCCCATCACCTACTAACTACGATTTGCCCATGTGTCCTGACCTCTGGAATCTTCAAATGGACATCATAATCTTACTTTCCTGTAGATAGCTCCTGAAGGTTAAATGAAAAAATCTGAGCAAGCAAATGACAGGCCCAGGGCGCAGGGCTCACTACATTTGCATATGGGATCCTGGCCATCACTGCTGTCCTGCATTCTCCTCCATGACTTAGTAAAATAAAGAGTTCTTGTTGAGTAGGCCAGCATGTTCCAAACAAGGAGAAGATGGTGAAGGCATAACTGTGGACAAAGCAAAGCCCTTGGGGTGGCCAGCATGAGTGGAGTGTCTTTGAAGTGGTATCTATGCTCCTATAACTTTTCACGGAACCAAAGCTCAATCCACTCACTCACCTGCAGACTTTTCTCCACTTGTACAAGCTGGAGAGTTAACCCAGTCTCTCTAGGTTGCTCAGATACACTATGGCTGTTCCTACTTGGAACACATCATCTTCTTGTTGTTGTTAAATGCATATCTTTCTTACCAGTCAATTCCAGAAATTTTCTAATGACTCATTTCTAATTCCAAATTAGACACAAGTCCTTTTAGCATGCTAGAGTTTGGTAAATGCATACTCGACATTGAAACCAACAAATATTTTCAGATGGTATCTTTATTTTTGGTCAAAGTTGATTTTGTTTAATTTTTACTTGTATACACACACACACACTCACACACACACACACACACACACACACACACACACACACACACACACACACACACACTGGAAAGGACACTGGATTCTTTGTAGCTGGAGTTACAGAGGACAGATGCCAGTCCAACATGACCAGGAACCAAATGGATCTGACCACCTCTCTAGCCCCAACAAATTATCACTCTGAACAGTAAGACACTACACACACAACCTACTCAGGTACAGACATATAACCTTACAGTCAAAATCTCACTTCACAATGGAGGTTTGGAAACATAACAACACGATATCAGTGAAGGGTCTTAATAACTGTACCCTCCCTGTGAATCTTAAGAAAAGAGCACAGAAGAAAGGGTGAAGTGTGTGCAACCATAGACTGTATTCCTGAAAGGAAGTCCCCTTCCTGTCATGAATGAAAGGAAGATAGGAATCCACCTGACAAAGGCTCTGTGTTAGTGACAAGTTTTCTTGGAAGTGCAAGTATGTGTTTTCAAAACTTCTTTTGGCAACTTCAGGAAGTTGTCATAGGCTCTGTCTTGCCTCTGGGCTCTTTACATATACACTTCATGGAGCAAAGACTGTTCAAGGGGCTCAGGCTGTATTAAAGTGCACAGTAAAGTTTATTACCCAGCCCTACAGATTTCCAGACCACCTTTTAAGAATATATGTATACAGCAAGGCTTTCTGAAGTCGCTGGTATAAAAGGATCAAGAAGGCAATCTAGGGCTGGAGGGAGGGCGCAGATCAGGGTTAGGAGTTGCTTTTGCTCTTGCCAAGGACCAGAGTTCAGATCTTATCACCAACATTAGGAGACTTGCAGTTGCCTCTAACTCCAGAAGAACACTTTCTTGTCTCCACAGGCACCTGCACATGTGCAAAAGCTATACACAAAATTAAGAGTCTTTTTAAAAACTACTCTTATGGAGACCCTTATGTTAGAAAATGGAGAGATGATAAAACATTGCCATTTTCTTTTGTTTGTTCATTATTTATATATTTGTATTACACACACACACACACACACACACACACACACACACACACACACACACACCACATTTGTGTGGATATAGTAATTTTTAAAAAAAGGAAACAAAAAAACAACAACAACAACAACAAAAACCACATGGCCTGAATTCCACCCAAAGCAGTCCTGTCTGTTAATTTTTTTTTTTTTTTTTTTTTTTTTTTGAAGGGAGATTTCAATTGGTTTTTTGTTATTGTTGCTTTTGAAATCGGTGTTTGCAGCCATAAGGTAGCTTTTCTTCTGATTCTTCAGAAGAACAATGATAAATTCCTTTAAAAGACAAAAGTGTGTTTTTCCCAAATCTGTTGCCTAGAACAGACAAGCCAACATCTTCCCTAGGGAGAAGAGGAGAACAAAGGGTACTGTCAACACAGGAAGGCTGCTAAGAGGCAGATGCAGGCCCTCTGGCACCCTGGTTAGAGAAAGGCAGGAAGTCTGGCCTGCCTGCCCTGAGCTTCCAGCAGAAGCCCTCCGTGGACCCCACAGGAGGGAGAAACACCCCTAAGCAGGAAAGAGGTGGTTTTCTCACCCTCCAGGTAAGATCAGTTTCTAATTCTGTGCAATGCCAAGGATAAAGACTGGTGTTTCCTCTCCCAGGACAGTACAGGAAGGAGAGTGAAGAAACCTTACCTGTTCTTACAAAAACCATTGTGTATTACTTCAGACCATCTCTATAGGAAAAGGACTTTACATAGTCTATTTTCTGCACTGACTTAGTTAAGGGAAATGTCTGAGGGCGAGGATTCCTATCTCTGCATAATCTCAGGGCAGGAAGAATCTATAAGGTGGGATTTGGAAGGCCCACATTAGATATTTGCCTTCTGTTTGTTTGTTTGTTTGTTTGTTTGTTTGTTTGTTTGTAGGGTCTGACCTGGCTCAGACAGGCCTATAACTTACTAGATAGCAATGACAGAAAACCCTTAACTCACAACCTGCCTGCCTCCACCTGTCTAGTGCCCTGGTGACTGGCATATGACCCCATAGCCACTTTGTGCCTAGTTGAGCTTGGAACCCAGGGGTTTGGAAGCATTTTAGCAACTGAGATAGGACATCTCAGAGCAAGTGACTCAGCTGCAGTGGGTCACATGGCAAATGTTGATTTTGCCTCCCTGTGACAAAGGGAAGAAGCCAAGCATGTTCCTTGTTCTTTACCAGCTCTCTGCCTTCAGGTTCTCCAACTCCTAATCTGGGTTACATGTCTGTTGGAAAATAACCAACCGTTCGAGCTTTCCCTGCAAGTCAGTTGTGTGTTAGATGTTGGAAGCATCAGGCGGAGGTTTCTGGAAGTTCCAGTCTGTATGGCCTCCAAGTCATGGTCCTGGAGTTCTTCCACACTCACATCGGCTCTCCTTCCTTGGTTAATATTCCTGCTCACTTCAGACTCTATACCAGTCAGAGCAAGAGTGGAATACAGAATTTATTCTACCCCCCAACACCATGAAAAGCCAAATCTCTCTGATAGGTACTGAGAAGGCGAGGCTGACTCCATGGCAGGCTTCATATTGGCAGTTAAGCAAACTAGGCCTAAATCTCTGTTTCCAAGAACTGGGCAATTCCAGGCAAGTCCAGGCCTCAGAAGCTCCCCCCACCCCTACACAGCCTGAGGCAAGGACAGTGGGTTAGTTGCAGTTTCCAGACTTCCTCAGATACTTAGTCAGCAACAGTTTCCAGACCTCCCCAGCAAGTTTCCAGCCCCCATGCCCAGTAATGGAATGTTCATAGAGATAAACCCAGCAGATTAACATAGAGGTCACCTATCCCAGAATTCCCTAATGTGCTTTAAATTAGGCCTGCGAGCTCACTTGGTTGTCTCTCTATTTTGGTAATGGTAAGACCCCAGCGTGCTGGACTTCTGCAGAATAAAACATTCTTGGTGTTTACATACTCTTTGGGTCCACAGTATCCTTCAGTGTGAATCATGGACCCTCACGGTACCACGTTTCATGTTCCTATAGCCAAACCCATTCATTGCCATCTGACTCCAGGTGAAAATCCACGAGTTTCCAAGGAGCCGGGCTTGGCCTGGTGACCTACCAGATAGTTGAGTGAGGGAAGATGGAAGTGAGGGAAGTGTTGAGATTTGATAAACTCAAGTCATAAATACACCATTATAGAGCTAGAAAATGGGGGGACAGTGCTAAGTAACCCTTCTGAAAAAATGAGCGATTGGAAACATCTAGAATCCTGAATTGTTTCAAGGAACATATGTTCACTTTCTACGTTTAGATGTGTGAGTATTTATGTGCACTTGTAAAGGTATGTGTACATATCTGTCTTTATACACCGAAATAGGCAAACAACATGTCACCTTGCAACCGTATCTGTGATTGTTAACTTACATTTATTTAGTCAAGGTAGGGATGTGTGTGTGTGTGTGTGTGTGTGTGTGTGTGTGTGTGTGTGTGTGTGTGTGCCACAATAGTGAAGCAACCACATGTAAGGGACTAACCAGTAACATACATTATTGACGAAGTTTGGGGTGGTAGCCAGCCCACTGGCGCTCACATACCGTCTTGCCTGCCACCTGATTTTATTTGTATCTACTGTTTGCTTGGTTTATTGTTTGGTTTGTTTGTTTGGTCCATAAACTAAGGATAATTTTACCTTCTTAAATGGTTTGAAAGAAATCCATCTTTAGGCCTCATGGAATGCCAATGCTCTGTGAGGCTGAGGATTGCTCTAATTTTGAGGTCATCCTGAGCATGATGGTCATCAAGGCCCTTACGCAATGCATAGTAGAACTCTGCCTCAAATAAACAGACCCACGAGCTGAAAACAAACATTGGCTGGGAAAGTCATAAGCCTTACGGGGAAAGGTAGATATTTTATTAAAAAAAAAAATAGACATAGAACTGCACTGCCTCTTAAGTACTTATATTTATATCTACAGACTATTGCTGCCCACAGCTTGGCCAGAAAAGCTTCTCTTTTTAATAATGGGCAATTGTTAATACAGAGACTCATAACTGGTCAAATGCCTTGAACAAAAACAGGAGAAGATGGTGGAAAAGATGCTGGGAAGACTGTGAGACCCAGACAAGGTGGGGGTGCTGTGAAACACTGTGCCCCAGACACGGCATGACCAGCGCAGCTGTGAATGTCCACTCATGCCCTGTATACATACAAGGACACGTGGCAAGTGTAGGCTAGCTGAGGGAGAGGGCCACGGAGAAGTACATATGATCATAATATGTTTTGCTCATGCATGAAATGGTCAAAAATAAAAGCTGGGGGTGGCGGGCGAAAAAGAAAACAAACATGTAAGAAAAAAACATGCTTGAAAGGGTTTTATTCTATAATAGCTGATGTGAATTATATGGAGTTCAAGGAGGCAATGTCCACACATGCAGTCATGTCGGAGCACAGCCGCTATCTTCCATTGTACATTGTCTGTGGAGACCCCAGTTAGCATGGCTGAGGCATCACAGAAGAGACGAGTTTGTCCATATCATATAAGGCCTACCATAGCCTTTTCCAGAAAATGTTCGCCTACCTGTGGTCTGAGGATGCTTTATCTGAACCAAGAAACAGAATGGAGTACTCTCTAAAACTGCAGTAGACCTGTCTTGAAAATGAGCTAAGAGCTACAGCTTACCCACATGCCTACCATGCTCTCGGGCCTGTGAGTATGATGACGTTAACATGCTCACCCTGCCCAAGAGCCTCCCAAGGGCAATGTTCTATGGTCTATATATGGAAACACAGACAAAATAGCTGCTATGTCTTTAATCTCAACGCAGTACAATAAACATTTGTTTCTGGTTGGAAATAATCTCAGATTAATATCCCTGGGGACAGAAATGGGAATTAATCTTATTAGTTTACTAAGTATCTCATTCAAAGCACATACTTTGAAGTTTTAAAAACCTACATGGGAAAAGAAAATATAAACAGAGGTCATATCCAGACCCCTCTGCCCCAAACCACCGCCACACACAGACACCTCTGTTCTGTGTGAATCAGCCAGTACCCAGTTTGCAAATGGTTATTATTGAAGGTGAATTGAAGGCTCCCTGGTACCCAGTCTGTACCCTGCGAAAATGTTACACATCTTATTGCTAATAGCTAGAAGAAGCAGGCAGGATTTTTGGCCTACTGTGTTAAGAACTCTGTAGAGAAAGACAGGAATTTTTAGGCATTTCCTTTTATTTGGGGAATAGGTATGTTTGTTCATTCACTCTTGGGTCATGTGTTGGGAGGTCATGTTTACTAGGGACTAGGTGACATGCCAAGGAACGTGTGGGATTAGTGTACTAGGCCTGGCCCAGGGTTCACACAGCAGCAAGCAACATTTCACCCCTGTGCCACCCTCCTGCCCCCTGCTCTGCATTCTCTCCCAGAATAGCCCTCTCTGGGGACCATAGTTCCCAGTACAACAGCACTAAGCATTCTGAGCTCCACTTCCCAAGGCAAACCTGCAAGCCTGACTGTCCACAGAAGCTGGAAAGCAGACACATCTCCCAAAGCTCACAAATACGCATTCTACATTCTGCAACCAACAGTTCCGGAAGGTGTCTTCTGTGAAGCTGTTACCAAGGTAGGGCTGTATCATTCAGCAGCAGTTCTGCATTGTGGAAGCCACATACCTTTCTGGTACTTCTCAAAGGGATGTATTTGGCTAAAGTGTAAATGTGTGTGACTTACTAGTCCTGTGTGATCTGCTGCAGTCCCAGCTTGTGGGGCAAGTGGACCATACCACCAGACAGAAGAACTGGTAAGGCTAAGCCGGCTCAGACCCCAGGGAATCTCAGAGAATAGCAGGAGTGGGGCCAGCTCCCTACCAAGCTCTACTTGTCCTGGAACATGTAACTATAGAACCCCACTGAGAGAGCCATGACCATCAGTCACGTGGACACAACACCTGAAGTCCTTCCCCCATGCAAATGAAACATCCCTAATATTGGTATAGGAACCAGCTTGCACCATGACAGGGACCAAGCATCTGTTGCCATGGCAACGGACATGCATTCCCAGCATCCATTTGGTTTAGCCCTGCCTTTACCTGTGAGTGGTTACATCACAGTTTAAATAAAAGGCAGACACTTCCTGCTCCCTTCTTCCTCTCTCTCTCTCTCTCTCTCTCTCTCTCTCTCTCTCTCTCTCTCTCTCTCTCTCTCTCTCTCTCCTCCTTGTCTCCGTCATCCTTGATAAACTTCTAAATGTGGAACTATATTGGGCTGGTGTGGTCTGTCCAGATGTGAGCTGCACTTCTATCACAACATGTAACATCTCAGGCTGAACCAATAGAGAGTATCTACCCCTGGATCCCAGCCTACTCCTAAAGTGTTTATAAGGTTCTTATCCACATGGAATAAAGTAAAAAGTTATTTCACCAAGAATCATCTGAGAAAGGCTGTTTTATTGACCTGTAACACTCTGGGAAAGCATTTTCTCTCCTGAAGCATTCATTGCTAGACCTTGGATCCACCCAGCATGGGCTTATACCTCTTCTTCTTCCCACTGTGGCTCCTTCCCGAAGTTCTTGGCTGCTCACTGCTGCTGACATTGGTGCTGCTGTGGTAGTGGGAAGACCCTAATTACCTACCCCTGCACACGATTCCCTTCAGAGAGTAGCAACACTTTGGCTGTTCTGGCCAGACCGGAGTCCCAGAGACCTTTTGTTTAGGCTGGACCAGTGCTGTGCAGAATTTATCTGTTTTGATTCCACAGAGAGTGGCACCTGGAGACCCCCTATCACAGACTGCTTTCTGCCTCCCCTGAGCAGCTATAACACACCCAGCTTCGAGGCAGACAGGCAGCCTGGCACCAAACTCACGGCATGCCTGCTCCATCCTCAGTGCAGAATTGCATTGTCTTAGTTTGCTATTGTCTTATTTGTCATAGAAATTTAGGATGCTAAGAAGCCTGTATAAAAGACACACCATCCAGGTATTTTATTTACAAGCCATGAGCCTGATTGGGCAGATCTAGGGCTATTCTAACTTATTCCCCTGCTGTAAGCCCACTTAGTGCCTCATAGTTCTGGTCCATGGCTTCTTTCTCTCCTTCCCTCTCTTTACCTGCAATCCCCCCCTACCCCATTCCACCTTTCTCCCTTCACTGCCCAGTGAAGCCTCTAGCCTTTTATTGGTTGGTTAAACTGGGGAGAAGGTTCCTCTGGCATTATCACTTGAATACATGAAGATCTGCTCCTCAGAGATAACCACATCTTGAGGAACCAGTATTTAGCACTAGAATATGGGCAGCGTCTGACCAACGCAATCCATTTAGTTACTTTTCCTTTGCAGTGAAAAAACTCCAAGACCAAAGTGACTTGGGGGGAGGGTGAAAGGGTTTCTTTCATACTAGAACTTCTAGTTCATCCTCCTGGGAAGTCAAAGCAGGCGCTCAAGGTAGGAATCTGAGGCAGGAACTAAAGGGAGGCCACAGAGGAGTGCTTCTTGCTAGTCTGCTCCCCATGGCTTGCTCAGCCTGCCTTTTCATACAGTCCAGGACCACCAGGGGTTGTGGCTACCACTGCCAACACAGGCGAGGCCCTCCCCCCCAATGCCAATCAAAGGAATGTGCCATAACTTTCCCACAGGCCTGTCTGCTGGAGACATTTACTCAATTGAGATTCCTTATTCCCAGATGGCTCTAGCTTGTGTCAAATTGACATAAAACCAGCAAAAGCACCAGGCAAAGCCTCAATTTTGAGTTCACGGAAAAAGTCAATTAGCACATACGTATATGGGACATCCTGGTGGTGTCAATTAGCACAGATGTACATGGGGAAATGTTGATTGTGTCTACAATCCTGACTCACCTCTCCAGTCCTTTCCTTGTAATTGATATTTTACTTTCAGGTAATTCCCGCTTTTTGTTACTTCTTGCCTATCTGACCCTGGTCCCCTTTGTGTCTCACTATTCAGCTTCCGACAGCAGGATTCCATTCTTGTTCATAAATATTCTATTGTGTGCATCTCAATTTCCTCTTTCCACTCATCTGTGCATGTGCACTTCAGCTGACTCCCAAGTCTTGGTCATTGTGAATAATCCAACATTTCAGGCTTATCTTTCTTGTGTTACTAACTTCCCATGGGTCCATACCCATGATCGGGATGGTTGAACCACGCAGAAAGCGTCCCTCCCCTGCCGTCTGACAAAGCCTGTGTAGATTCTACCTCTGGGTAGGCAGTAAGAATGAATCTAAGGGTGAGGGGAGCCCTTGCTCTTCCACCACCTTCTGCTATCAGAGGTAGAAATATGATCATCACAGGAAACTCTAGTGAGGCTGGGTAAGGAAAATCATAAAAATATAGAATCCCATTGTATACTACAAGCTAAAAATAGTGTGCTGTTAAAAATAGCCATTGAAAATAGCCCTGATTTCCCAGGGCTTCTGGAAGGTCTACATTGGCCTCAGCTTCCTCCCTGGCCAACTTCCTTAACATTTGATGAAATCATGCTTTTCTTAAGTGACTACAGAGGAAACCCTTGCACTGTATTGATAGGGAGCATCATAGCTGAGTCTTTGTGTTGTTTTTAAAGTTAACATCCTAATCATAACATAAAGATGCCCCTGCGTACAGGAAGAGTGCTCACATTTGCTCTGTTCAATGACAGCAACGTCAATCTGGTTCCCTCTGTCCTTCTCTGTGCTGACCTCTCATGTCAGACCTTGATGTCACTCACATGATGGAAGGCCTGAGCACTGTACCAGGTCAGAATCAGCAGTCATTTAGAAGGGGACATGCCCACTGGCTGGTTGGAAGCCTAAGACTCTACAGGGCTCTCCTGGGGTTGCAGGGTTTTCAGGAGTCAGAGAGAAAGTAGAGGGATAGGAAGGAGATAAGAAGTAAGAAGATCTGGGGCGCATGCCCGGAAGGTGTAGGTGTGCAACGCAGAGGGCCCTAGCACTGGTATTTGAAGCTGTGGCCTGGGGCTAAGTAGGAGGACCTCTGGTTTGACAGCATTAGGAGGTCTATGGAGGTGAACAGAGCTCTCTCAAATAGGCACGCCCCTGGCAGGCACGGCCTGTAACAAGGGGCACGGTCCAGCCTCAAGTGGAGGCTGGGTTCCTGTGATTTGTCTCCCTCTCCACTCGGCATATACCACAGAGCTCACAGATTAGAGCTATGCAAAGGTAGGTATATGAAGGCCAAAGTTAATCCTCCCATTAGGTGTGTTGGTCTCAGAGCTTGGACCTGAGAAAGTGTGTAGGGGTTGCTGAGATCTCAGGCCACCAGCCAGGACTCTCATTGCATGTGTTGGCTTCCAGAATGATCCCTTAATCCCACCAATTCCTGGGACAAGAAACAGTGAGTCTACCCTTATTGCGTTAGAAGACCCACTTTCTCTTGAATGAAATGCTCGGTTTATGGGTGCCCCTTGTTCACATCTTACCAGGATGCTCAGCCCTAGAAAAGAGACTATTTGGTCCTGAAGTGCCTACTGTACACTTCCTAAACCCTCCATTGCTTAAGTGTATAATTCCATTACTATAAGTATAGGCGATTAATATTATCACTGCTGTAGATAAAATGAGGGCATGTCAAGAATTCTTTGGGTCTTGTCACCCTTTCTTCCTTTCTTTTTCTTTCTTTCTTTCTTTCTTTCTTCCTTTCTTTCTCTCTCTCTCTCTCTCTCTCTCTCTCTCTCTCTCTCTCTCTCTCTCTCTCTCTCTGGTGTTGTAGTAGGTATCAGACACAAGGTCATGTACCTGTAAGACAAGTGTTCTAACCACTGAGCTGCATTCAGCTTCTATATGGCAGTGTGTATGTGTGTGCTATATTTGTCAACATTAAGTGTCTTCCTCAAGCCCTAAATAATACATACTCTACCATAAGTTTTTAAGGCAGAGCCTCTTAGTGAACCACTGTTTCAGTTGGGCTGGCTGGGCAGCAAGCCCCTGGGGTCTGCTTGCTTCTGGTGTTTCAGTTGCTGTGTGCTACCATGCATGAATCTGTGTGAGCGCTGAGCATCTGAACATGGATCTTCATGCTTGCACAACAAACACTTCACCCACTGACCCATCTCCTCAGCGTCAACATGGCCTCAAAAACAATTGTTACACTCATGGAGAAGCTGCCCAGCCAACCCAAACACAGGGTGGATCCAAAGCCTGGAATCCGGAAAAGGTCTAAGACTGAGTCTAGGTCTCTAGAGGTCCCAGCACTCTGGAGAATAATCCAGATAGAAACAGGTTCACTTTGAATGAATTGAAGATTAAGCAAAGTTTCCAAGCATTTATTATATTATACAGTACCAACAATTGCATTTCATGATATACCTTGCTGGCTCCCAGACATACCATAGAGGGTTGATACTGTCGGGGAAATAATGCAGATACTTCCATGGAGCAAGGTCACTAGGTCCACTGTGACACAGGAAAATACATCTAGAATGTTCAGGGATGCATGAAGTCCTATGAACATTTCAGAGCCATAACTTAGTGATCGATATCATCCAATCTTATTATCATAATGCTCCATTGTCTGTGTTGATGCTCTGCTCCTTCACCCTTCTCCAGGAGCCAATGCTTAATCATCCTTCCTTCAGACAGGGGCTGCCCCATGCCTGTGTCTGCTCCTGTGCTGCTTTGTCTTTGTCTCCAAGACAACTCAAGTGACAAACACACTTGGAAGGCTAAGACTCATAAGTATAACTGCCTCTAATGGAGAGGAAGTCAGAATCTTGGCTGTATCCAAGCAAGAATGCTCTTCTTTTCTTGAAGAGACACGCACTCCAATGATCATTATCTGTGCTTTCTCTTACTCATCAGTAAGCATTTCATTTATTTTAAAAAAATGTTTTCATTTATTCTATTTTATATGTCTGAATGTTTTGCCTGAATGTATGTGCTTCCTGTGTATGTGCCTAAGGAAGACAGAAGAGGTTATTGCACTCTATGGAACTGGAGTTACAGATGGTTGTGAGTTGCCACACGGGGGCCGAGAGTGAAGCCTGGGTCCTCTGCAAGAGTGGCCAGTGCTCTTAGCCACAGGGTCATCTCTCCAACCCATTTTACAGTGTCTATGTGAATACTTAACTAAGGGCTTCTGCATGTGAAAACAGTGCCTTCCAGAGGCCAGGATAGGACACTAGATGCCCTAGAGCAGGAACTGTAGGAGATTGTGAGCCTCATCATGTGGGTGCTGGGAACTGAACTTAGATTCTCCAAAAGAACAGTATGAGCTCTTAGCTGTTGAGCCATCTCTTTAGACCTTAGCCATGAGGTCTTATAAAATTCCCACTATCAGTCACTTCCCTACCTGTGAGCCTGCCTAGAGACCAGAAGCATGGCATAAAATAGATGCTAAACCCTGTTCTTCACAAATCATCTTAAAAAGACCTCACACCATGATATGCTGAGAAATAATTCTAGTTTCCCACTAGGAACTTCTTTTGAAAACACATAAAACGACACATTACTCCCATTACTAGCTGACACACTCGGGAACTATCAGGAACTGCTTGGAGATGTCCTATTCATGACCCCTTCAGTAGGGGGAGTATTTGTAGAATACTGCCTCAAGTTCTAGTTCAGTACATAACCTCGACTCTAATTGTCTGGAGGATACTTGGGAGCATTAACTTTCATTATGAAATGTGGTCTAGAGCTGGCTCAGCAGTTAGGAGCACTCACTGCTCTCCCAGAAGACCATGGTATTGTTCTCAGAAGCTATATATTGACTCACAACCACTTAAAATTCCAGCTCCAGGAGGTTCAGCACCACCTTCTGACATGCACAGGTGTCCACAGACACACGGAGTGTGCAGAAACACCTAAACATGATCTTCTTAACTGGGATTTTTATATTACTCTTGGGTATTACATTTTTAAAGATTTATTTATTTTATGTGTATTACTATTTTCCCTGCATGTATTTATATGCCTGTTTGGTATCAGCAAAGCCAGAAGAAGGTATCAGAACTCTTGGCACTGGAGTTACAGAAGGTTGAAGGTTGTGAGTCAATGTGTGGGTGCTTTCATATATGTAGATTCATATGTATGTATATATGTACATATGTATGTATATGCATGTGAAAATAGTGCCTTTCAGAGGCCAGAATAGGATCTCTATCCTAAGTGTGTGTGTGTGTGTATAAATAAATAAATAAATAAATATATATATATATATATATATATATATATATATATATATATATATATATACTTTCTCAAAGAGAAAGTCTATTAACAATTTCAAAAACATGCCAAAAATCTAAAAATAGAGTAATATCTTATTTGACTAGACTTATCAAAATATTTTAAATATTTGGCATTGTTATTGTTGGTTTATTTTTGAGGATCTTATGTAAGCCATGGTAGGCTCAAATTTATTAGGTAGACAAGAATAGCTCTACAATTAACTTAATTGTATGTAAATTATATTTTATTAAAGTTATTAAAATATCAACTATTATAATGTATCAATTTTCACTAAATTAATAGAAAATGAAAAAAATAACAAATGTGTGATCACCTTTTATAGGTGTGTGATCACCTTATATATGAATAAGAAGTATTTAACAACTTTTATCCCTGACCCAGAATCTCACCAAAAAGTACATTTGAAAGAGGATCCAGGGCTAGAGAGATGGCTCAGTGGTTCAGAGCACTGACTGCTCTTCCAGAGGTCCTGAGTTCAATTCCCAGCAACCACGTGGTGGTTCACAACCATCTGTAACGGGATCTGGTGCCCTCTTCTGGTGTGTCTGAAGACAGCTACATACATACTCACATACATAAAATAAACAATTAAATTTAAAAAGGAAAAAAGAAAGAAGGAGCATCCAGCCTTGGAAGGTGCACTGGTCATGCCTGTCTTCCCAGGATTTGGGAGATGGAGACAGAAGAGTCAGGAACTCAGGGTCATTTCCAGCTCCACAGGAGGGAGACCAAGCTGGGCTACATGACACCTTGTTTGTATAAAACTGGAAGGAAGAATGAAAAAGAGCATCTATGCTAAGAAATTACAAACACACACACACACACACACACACACACACACACACACACACATATTGATTTTCTGCTTCTTTCCTCAGGGTGTCCAGATATTGTTCTACACTAGGTAGAGAAGGATAGAGTGAAGTCCAGAACTAGTGGGTTCGAAGGATCCTGGTCCAGTGTTGATGCCAAGGGCAGTGGTCTTCTCTAAAGATTTTAGTATTACCGTTTCTCGGTGTTACAGCTCCTTTAGGAAAACAGCACCCTTAGATGATATTCAACAGAACAGCTTGTGTGCATACACTTTACTGGGGGTGAATCAATAAATATATAAACCTTGTATAGTGGGAAGGGGTTCTTCTTGGGGTGAGGTTTCATTGGCTGAGGTTTAAGGTTTTGGTGATACCTCATAGGCACGGAGAAACATTCCAGGAAATTGAGCCTGTAATTTTGCCAAAGACCTGTGACATCCCTCAGTAGGTCGGTCTCCTCAGATCAGGTGGAGAAGAAGCCCCACTAAGAAAAGGGAGTCCTCCATTTTGTGCCAAGCTCAAGAAAACTGTTTAGACATAGTAGACTACAGCCTTAGTCTCACTTAGTAGTGAGATACAACACACACACACACACACACACACACACACACACACACACACACACACACTATTCGACTGGAACTCAAGAATCTTTTAAAAAATGGTCTTTATTTTTTGCAATAGCAATGATGTCTATGTTCCTCCAAGCTAGGGACAACAGAGATTTGCCCTGTCTGAAATAATACAAGGATAAAACTGTTAAACAAATGTTCTCAAGATAAGACATGCGTGTGTGAAGAAGAGCTTCCCAAGGCAGGCATAGGAAACAATGGAGCTGACCCTTGCACCCAGCTCATCTTCCCTCCCTGAGGAAAAGCTCTGCCTGTGCTAGGGGGACATGGGGGGGGGGACCCAGATGATAATTCTGCCTGAAGGTCACAGCAGACCTTCCTTTATTTCTCATGGTATGTGATTTTTTTTTTTTTTTTGCTTGCTTTTGTTTTTCATTTTTGAGAGAGGGGACCCTGTAGTCCAGGCTACCCTTGAGGTTGAGAGAGGATGAACTTGAGCCCCTGGCCCTTTTGTCTCTACTCCCCAAATGCCAGGACTACAAAAAACAAACAAACAAACAAACAAAACAAACAAAACAAACAAAAACCCTGTGTCCTGAGGTTTTCTTGCATAAAATATTTGGTTGACCCCAAGGTTCATGTTTTTCTACATTGTTGACTACATTACTATTTAAAACAAAACCATTTACTAGACCAACTAAGAACAGGATAAATCCAAGAGACCAACCAAGAACAGAACACATCTAAGCTTTTATTTTACCTTCGAATATTTCTTTTGGTGTACACTTCTGACGGTTACTGTTTTCTTTCTCTCTAAAGAAATTGTCTTGTTGTACTGTTGAGGTTTGGTCTTTTGCTATCTATATAATGCTAAGTGCAGGCTCCTAAGACCTTGTTGTCCCAGCAGTGAGAGAGTCCCTACACACACCTTGGCCCCAAGTTGCTTTTTATTTTTTGATTGATAAATGAAGATACCAACAGCCAATAGCTGGCCCAAAGGGACAGAGTGGGGTTTAGGTTTCATGGGCTTGGAGAGTGGAGAACCATGAGGGGGGAAATGGGTGTAGAAGGAAGGAGAAGGTACCTTGGATTAGGAATCAAGGCAACATGGCCTTGAGGGCTACCCAAGTGGAGTTAAGAGTAGCCCAGAGGAAGCATAGTAAGTAGTAAGAAATAATGCAGTTATTGATGGAGTAGACTTTAATACTACAGATGGCAGGTGTCTGTCCAACCACTGTATTGTTTAGGGCTTATTGTAAATATAAAGGTTGTATGTGTCTTTCATCTGGGAACTAAATGGTCTGAGGCAAGGTAGAAGCCCCAAGATGGGATTAACAATCTCAACAACACTGTATCTAGCCAGAAAATGGGCAAGTCACAAATACTATTCTAGTCTGGGAAATATAGAATTCTATTTTGCAGCATATAGAATTGTAGGTTAACATTTTCTTTCTGAAAATCCTGCTTTTTCTTGCTTGAATAGTTTCTTCAGAAAAGCTAAGTATCATTTCTCTCTGTTCTTTTTCAGTGGAATGTTTTAGATTTTTCTTTTTACACACACACACACACACACACACACACACACACACGGAAGAGGAAGAGAGGGAAAGAAAGAGAGGGGGGAGGAAGGGAAGAAGGGGGGAGGGAGAGAGGGACGAGAAACGTATACCTTTGATTTACTATGGTTTCAAACCTAACATAACTTGGGAATGGCAAGATGCCTGGCATTGGGGATTTTAGCCAGTTATCCTTAAGGATGCAGGAGAAGTAGATTGTGGGGTATAACTTTGGGAATGGCTAGAGTGCCTGCTAGGAACTGGGACTCTTAAGGTCGTCTGTTCCCAGAAGGAACCGAGCTGAATGAACCATTTCTAGCTATTCCTTCGAGGCCCCACACTTCAGTCGCCTCCTTATCTACTGTTCTCTGCTCTTAATTAGCAGCAGGTGACAGGGAAGCCAGCCAGGGGACTGGGAGAGAAGCATGGGCCAGGGTGGTACTTGGTACAGCAGGAAATGACCAGGAAATGTCTGAAGAAGGACGGGAAGTGGACACCCACTTCTCAGGATCCACTTTGCAATCAGACTTACAGAGCAGAAGGTTTCAAAGATCCAAACCTTTGTCTTAGTTTGTCTTTCTCTCAACAGGGGGAATTATACTCAAAATACTTTACTTCAAATCTTTTCCCTGAGCATTTTGTAAAAGGATGAAAAGATGCCAAACACACACCACACAGCCAGGCTGACAGCATGTCCTGTCTGAACCTCTGACTCTCGTGGAGGAAGATTGCACATGGAAGAACCCATGAAGCGACTCACCAATAGGAGATAAAGCATCTTCGCCTGATGGTTCCTATTTGTAAAACTAAATACAGCAGATGAGCCAGCAAAAACGGAGCCAAGGCATCTATCTCTTAAGTTATCACTAAGCAAATAATCAGCCAGAGAGGGTAAATATTCCTTTTTCCGGCCAATTTGGGGTGTGAGCCTAATTCTTTCCTTTCGGCATATTTATGCTGTGCCTTGCCCCCTTTCTGCATCCCCCTCCCCTTCTCCTATCCTCTCAGAACCCCGCCCTTCCTCATGAGTTGCTCTTGCTTTATAAAGTCAGACAAGATGTGTTCTGCCCTCTGCCTGGAATAATTACATCAGCCTGTTGTTATTGACCTTGTTACTAAGGCCCGTGAATCTGCTCACGTCCCATCTTGGGACTGGTGGGAAGAGAAAGCAGGTCCTTAAGATTTTCCCATAAACCAGATGTTTTCTTCAACCCTTACATCTTCAAAATAGTTTCTCTAAAGAAAGATTAGCTAGAACTTGTTTTCTCGGCATACCATGAGCCGACACCTAGATATCTGGCAATTCCGGCTTGTGAGCAATTCTGTTTTCAGAACTCATTATTATTTTTTTTTTTTAAGCAACACATATCATTTCTTCGCAGTTGGCCTCTTAAATAAACAGTGTTGTGCCTTCTTCTCCGGGACTCCTTTTTCAATGGCTACTGGAACCAGTGAAGCAGCTCCATAGAGGATGTCTTCATTCAACATCCCCTACACAGCCCCGTGTACTGGAATGAGATACCTGCATTAATTTACCAAGGGCTACAGCTTTGAGAATTTGGCTAGGACTTATCTGAAGCAGGCTAGGACTTCTTTTCAGGACATGTAGCATGCTCTAATCCTGCCTGGCCACTCAGCAGAGAGCTCCATTCCTCTCCCAACTGGTATTTCCAGGAACCAGACAGATGCTGAGTGAAGTGATGGACTCCCGACGTCATGTAACCTGCTTGCAGCCACTTGCTGTTGTTACAGCCATTCTCTCTTGTCCAGGGCCAAGTTTGTTCCCTACGCCCTGCCCAGGGAACCACTCGGCCAAGTCTCAGTGAACTTTTGGTTTGTGCAACTGCAGGCCATGGGTGCTACTGGCCTCTAAAGAAAGAGTTGTGCCCAGGAATGTTTCTAAGTTTTTACATTGCATGGGAAACTCTCCACAACAAAGAATTCTGTGTCTCAAAAAAAAAATGTCAATAGCACTTCTCCCAGTGGCTGAGGCAGTCTTGAGGGCAGTACAGATTATAATCCTGTGAATTCGTTTATTTATTTCCTCATAAATTTATTCCGTATGTCTGTGCACCTGTGCATATGTGTGTCTCTGTGTGTAGCTGTACATGCACACGTGAGCACATATGGAAGTCAGAGGATGATTGAGTCTCTTATCTTACTGCTATCAGCATTATTCCCTTCACAGGCCCTCTCACTGAACCTGGAGCTTGCCATCTAGGCTAAGCTATCTGGACAATAAGCTTTTAGGATGTGCCTGTGGCTGCCTCTCAGAATCTGGGTTACAAACATATTTGGCAATACCTGGCTTTTGCATGGGTTCTGGGGACTTGAACTCAGGTCCTCTTGTTTTAGCAAGTTCCCTTACCCACTGAGCCACCTTTCCAGACCCTGTGGGTTGAGCACTCCCACAGCAATCTCTAAACCACAAAATACTCTCAAAAAACATGCCAACAGGTCCATCTGATACAGGCAATTGTTCAACTGAGGTTTCCTCTTCCCAGGTGATGAGTCTGTGTGAAGTTGATAAAATGCCATGTGTCACATCAATACAATAGAAAAGACAAAAAGGAAACATTTGTAAGGTGGCTTTGGAAAGACGAACTGAACCACTAGACTGCTCAAGACTAGAAGAAAACACTAATGATATAGAAACACATTGATGTTACAAGGAACTAAAGAGAAAATACTACAGACTCCACAGATGGTAGAAGGAATTCATAGGAAACACTTATGTCAACAAATTAAATGAACTAATTTAAAATTGCAGCTTAACACAGAGATAACACAAGATGGAAGGGGAAAATGCAAACGGTCCTAAAGCTGAATTTGAATTTGCCAATGCCAACCAAAAAACTTCCCACAACCAAGTGTGGTTCCATGATCCAGGATGCAGAAGGCTAAGCCAGGAAGACTCTGTGTGCCTACTATACTCTGCAGTGTTGTATCAGGTGTATCACCCAAGCTTGGCATTTGGTCCTGTTGGTACCGTTCACGTGACTGGCTCATCTTCCCCTCTGTGTTTCTCCCTCTTTTTTTCCTCTTTTTGTTATTACCCAGCCCTAAAAGGATTTTTTTTAAAGAAGTGTACTGAAACTATATTTAAAATTACTTTTCAAATATCCTAACCTGAAGTCTAGAACACGTTTCTAAAGGCTCGAAATTTGATGGAATAGAAGCAGCCACCACTGTAAGGACAGGAAGAGCGCCCTGTGCCTGGAGCTGTCTTCTCAGCATTCAGCCAGCCTTGCAGCTTAGGCTGTTCAGTCCAGGGATATTAGTCTCTTTCTCCTGAAGCAAAGTCCTCTTAGTAAGATGCAGATCCAGGGGAATGTGGAGGCTAGTTGTAGTTATTAGAGGCATCAGGCATCATTGACTAGTGTTACAAGTGGACTAGGGTTACAGGAAAGCAAGTAGAACTTTAAAACATAAATATCTTTTTCTGTCTTTTTTTAAAAATAAATCTGTTTGCATTCCTATTCCTTTAGTTTTCCTAGTGTTCTTTCCTGCCATCTTCAGATGTAGCCTCTGACCTTATGTCCTCCTACTTCTCCGGTGGACCAGAAAGAGATGTGTTCTGGTGTCTGCATTGGGATGGTAGTTTCTGCTTCCCCTCTACAGTTTAACTCTCGTTCAAAAACAACTCTCTTATTAACTCTAATCTGTCTTGATTTCTCCTGGTTTATGAGAAAACTTGACTTAGACAATGAACTACAGATCACAACACTGGAGTCATTCTCATTTCTCTACTAGACAGGCATCTTGCTGCTGAATTAGCTTGAGCTTCTAAACCCACAAAAGATGAGCCAGTTTCCCAATCAGACACTCTGGGCAGCTCTTACCTTCCTGAGGAAGATTGAGGACCAAAGGGTGGCCTGCTGAATGAGACAGAGATGAGCCCCTAACAGAGCCGCTGGTGAACAGGTCTGTTCCACATGGGAAGCCCAACCAAACAAGTGAAAAGATGCAGGTATGTGACATTCAAATGAGAAAGGAAATGACCTTAGACCTGTGAAGCCTGGAGGTCTTTGTAGAGTCATCTTCAGGGTTAGTATCTGTACTGGCTGGTTTTGTGTCAAGTTGACACAAGCTGGAGTTATCACAGAGAAAGGAGCCTCAGTTGAGGAAATGCCTCCATGAGATGCAGCTGGAAGGCATTTTCTCAACCAGTGATCAAGGAGGGAGGGCCCAGCCCATTGTGGGTGGTGCCATCCCTGGGCTGGTAGACCTGGGTTATAAGAAAGCAAGCTGAGCAAGTCAGAGGAAGCAAACCAGTAAATAACATCCCTCCGTGGCCTCTGCATCAGCTCCTGCTTCCTGACCTGCTTGAGTTCCAGTCCTGACTCTTTTTGGTGATGAACAGCGATGTGGAAGTGTAAGCTGATAAACCCTTTCCTCTCCAACTTGCTTCTTGGACATGATGTGTGTGCAGGAATAGAAACCCTGACTAAGACAGTAGCTTCCCATTATTGTAACAATACTTGGGCTAGCTGGCTGATCAACGCATTAAGCACAAATGATTTTTGTTGTGGTGATGGTGGTGGTGATGGTTGTGATGGTGGTGGTGGTACTGTTTTGTCTTGTCTTGTTTTATTATGGTTTCAGAGATTCCAAGCTGACCCATTGGCCCCCTTGCTTTTGTATTTTGACTGAAGGGAACATGTGTTGGAACAAAATTAAGTACTCTATGGTCTAGAAGAAATACACTGGAAAGAGAGACTGTCTCCAATGATTGCTTTGGGGGGTATGCCTCTGATGATCTAATGAATATCCACCAAACCCTACCTCTTTGAGGCTCTACCAGTTCCCTAAGTGCTGAGCCATTGACACAGGAGCCTCTGAAGAACGGATGAGGTCCCACTGACAGCACTGTCAAACCTGAGGTAAGAGTCCCATGAAAATGGCTGGTGTACAACAAAGAGGGAGAGCTTCCAGGCCAAGTGCTGGGTGGCTGCTTCTTCCAGATGGATATCTTTTCCCTGAAGGGAGGAAGAAAACTCATTTCAGCCCAGGACATATTTTATTTACAATAAACCCGATCCCTGCTGATACTCTGCCGGAACATCGGTGAAAACAGCAACAGCACAACAGCAAACTTATCTTAAAGAACAAATAAAATAAACATTAAAAAAACAAAGTGAAGAGTAGCTCTATCCCCCACTTTAGGTCATAACTTTAGCCTAGATTCCTCTGACTCTGCTCTTCTCCGAAATTATGTTTTGTTTCACCCTGACTTGGCCCTTCAGCGATGTACAGTCTTAATCTTTTGAAGTCATATTTGCTTTCTTTGTTCTTGATTATAGATATATTCTGTGGGCTTGTTTTCTTCTCTGAGATTTCCATCCTCAACAACAGTATCTCAATGTCAACTTCCCAGTGTCCTTCATTGGACATCACTCTAATCTGGCTATAGACGTGTTGATTACTTTTTTGCCTGATTAGTTTTAATGATGGAGCAGGACTTGATTAAAGCAACCATTTCCCATTACACTCTGATTAAGACCTTGGTCAGAAAGCCCACCTCCTGTTCTCTTATTTTCAAATTGAGTGTGCCTTAACTCCTGCTACATGAATTTTAAAATTGCCTTGCTATTTCCTTAGAGTTTTTTTTTTCCTGTGCGTGTTTTTTAAAATGTATAGACTATTCTCTGAAGAGTGAGTCTTTGTACTGAGACATCCCTGAAAATACATTCTAAAATCTGCTACTCTGCCCTTCTTCCAGTCCTCATCTGTATTCCTCATCAGAGCCATAGAGGGTTTCTCCTGTCCTGCACAAGGTGAGTTTAATCCCAAACCTGAGTCTAGTTTTGTAAGCAAGTGGGCCTGTCTTTGTGAGTAGCATCATAATTTTTGTTTATAATTTCCCACTTATTACTGCTTCAGGAGAAGATTAATGTCTATTTATTGCATCTCCTTCAATCTAACTTAATTCTTGATGTAAAATTCTATTGTGAACTCTAATCATTTTGTGATTTTTTTTTCCTTTTTCTTTTTTCTTTTTTTTTCTTTCTTTTTTTTTTTTTTTTTTTTTTTTTTTTGGAGAACTTGGAGGTGGATGATGAAGTTGCTGTGAGTGATAACACTTTTGCTGTGTTTCCCCTCTGTAGGCTTGGATGTGTACTCCGTACTTTAATTGGATAGAGCCTCCAAAACCCATGTTACACTGTCTGGGATGAAAGAGCTCACCATCTTTTTCTGGGTTCTAAGAGAAAACAGATCTGAAGTGTCTCCTTGTGTTTGATGTTTGCCTGAGTTTTTGAGGAGACTTGTGTGGGGGAGGGGCTGTGGGGGGATGATGCAAGGGTGCTTTTTTTTCTGATCATAATTTTCTGAGTCTCCCAAATTGACAGGTGTTGGATTTTAAGGCATTTTACATAGTAGATGAGCTACACATGCAGAGCCTTTCCCTTCAGTTCATACAAAATCTTTAACTTCATTAAGGGGAGAGGGAGAACTGAGGGATCAATCGGGAAGGGGCAAAGTAGGATACCAGAATTCTTGCTGCACTAGAACCCACCACTGTCAGAGCAACTTGGCTGTGAAAACCTTAGATTATGTGGTAACTCTGAATGTGAGGATGCTACGGAATGTGACATACCTCCCACAAGCCCATGCGTTTAAACAGCTGCTGGTGCTATTTCAGATGATCATAAAGCCTTTAGGAAGTAGAGCCTCCCTATAGGGTCTGTACAGGATGGACCTTGAGGTTTTAGAGACCAACACTACTTCCTGTTCATACTGTTTCCTGACTGTAGAGGTCTTGTGACCAGATACTTTACCCTGCCACTGTGATCGATGGAATCCCTCAAACTCTAAGCCAGTACAAAACCTTTCTCCTTGAGGTTGTTTTGGTCGGGAACAGGAGAATGGCTGATGCCGGACTAATCTCTGGTCTTCTGATCAGGGATGATTTAGGGAGCTAGAAAAAAAAAGTGGAATGGAAAGGATAGTGTGCCAGTAAGATGGGTGTCATATGTCCTCAGAGGTTTAAGATGATGTAGTACCAGAAGGGAGCTTGCACTGAGAAGGGCAGAAAAAATTATTAAGAGCCATAGTTGACTCTGGTTGCTTAGCACAATGTGGTCCAGATTTGAAAAATGAGTAGGAATCTGGCTGTTGAGTTGGGGACCTATCACTGGTGACATCTGAAGAAGGACTTGTAAACATCAGCTGCTAAAGAAAAGCAAGAAGAATGAGGACAGGGAAGGGAGTGTCCACATGGATAGCTGATGGTCCAGCCTGTAGGCTTCCCTTAGGGACTTCATGTTGCCATGCAAACCCATCACAACTTAGAACATCAACAGGAAGAGTGACGGAGCAACTGAGCAGAGGTCTCTAGAGGTCAGGTGGAGGTCGCTCATGATGGGATCCTGTTTTGTATGGAAAACCGATGTTGTATGTTTTCTACACCTGAATTGGTGAAGTGAAATGTCCATCTTCTACAGTCTTGCTGTCCCTCCTCATCCCTGACACTGCCTGTCAGGGCCTGAACAGTGTGTTCTACTGTGATGAAACTTATGCCCATTCTTATCTCTGAACACTTAAACTCCCCCTTTCTCCTCCTCATCTCATCATATCTGAGGACGGAGCTTTCCTGACACTTGCTTGGTAAGAATACGGAGTTGCATGTCACCACACCTCATATCTAATGGGTGTCTGAATTTTACCATATAATTTCCCAATCCTGATTTCACAGATGGGAAAAAAAACCTACAGAAATTAAAAGGAAAGCAAAGAGCTTGGAGATGGTGTTTACTGGGGGATGGTTAATGCTGTTCCTCATGTCTGTGAGTCTCTATGCACAGTTCTAAAACAGGGCTGTAATAAGAAAGATTTAAGATTTGGTGGTACCTATAATTTGCCATGTATGGCTTTTTTTTTTTAAATTTTAGTCTTCACTTGGAGTGTCTTGGGTGTTATTTGTGTAACAATGATCAAAACTCCCACTTTTGAAAACATGCACAGTGTTTGAAAAAAAAAAAGATGTTTCTATTTTATCTATCTATCTATCTATCTATCTATCTATTTATTTTGTGTTCTCTTGGGGACAAGAGGCTTCTGTTCAAGGCCCCACCAGGGTGAGTCACACAAAGACAAGAGCTGATTCTGAAAGACACTTCCTTTCCTTCAGTCAGAAATTCTGTACAAAATTCCTTGGGAGACCAGGTTGTGTTTCTTTTCTTCCATTTGCTGTGTGAAAATTTATCATCATTCAGTAATGTGCCTGTAGGTAAATAATGTGTAATTTTGCCTCACGTGTGTGTGGGTTTTAACCATTAGAGATGGTTTCCCTCTTCTGTTGTTCAGTTCCCTCCAGAAATGGCAAAGAAAACTTTATTATGTTAATTTTATAATACCATATGGGAATTTGTAATGGTCAGTGTGAAAGGCTGTTCTAGAACTGCCCAAGGGCTTTGGTTTATCTCCTCTACACAAAGATGAGAGAGGCTAGGTCATCTCTGGCTACATGGAGCATATATCATGTGTTACTAGGAACAGATGGAGAGGAAGGTAGATAAGTTCTTAGTGTGACAGGGAATGCCCATCATACATTCATCCTTCCATCCATCCATTCCAATACGGCTAAAAATCTGGGCTGGTCTCTGTTCCAGAGGCTGTGGAGTTGACAAGAAGAAAGTGAAAGTGTCCCATGACTAAATACAAAAGATAGCGCGAAGAAGTATGTGATATGAAAAAAGAAAGAGATTTGGGAGCAGGGAGTTTAAAAGGATGTCAGAGCTGAATTCTGAAGATGGAAAATCTATTTCCATCTTCTTGCAGAAAGGAGTGTGTGTGTATGTGTATGTATGTGTGTATATAATGAATGTGTTTATTTATGTATGTCTGTATGTATATGTATATAATATATATATTTATGTGTGTCTCTATGTATATATGGGTGCACTGTGCATATGTGAATATATATGTATATGTATGTGTTCATGTATGTGTGTATGTGCACAAGTGTGTACGTACGTGCATGTAAAGTTAGAACATAATGTAGAAGCTGTGTTTACCAAAATGAATCATCCAACGGTTTGAATAGAAGTCATGAATAAGATATGGGTTGGATCATGATGGATAAGAATGCTTTGTAAAGCATGTGTCTGCATCACCATGCCCCCGAGGAGAAAGGGGACATATGAGATGAATACCCAATGTGAACTGGTTAGCCAACAGGTTCAAAGTTAGTTGAACAGAGATCAAAATTAGTTGATTCCTAAAGTGGGGGTGGTGATTTTTTTTAACATATTCACTTTACATTCCACTCACTGTCCCCACTGGGTTTCCATTTTATTTTATTGATCCACATGTCTGCTTTTGTACCATATTGTTCTTTTTTACTCTTACAACTTTATTTTTTTTTTAAAAAGAGAGATACATGTACATATTTTTAAAGGCATTTTGGCATAACACTATATGAATATATTTTTGTCAGTACTTAATTCTTTTAGAAGTTTGATAGTATGCATTGAACTCTTACTAGTTACCATGGGGGTGGTGATCTTAAGGTGACTGGCAGTGCAATCAAGAAGTAAAGTCTTACCTAAGACAGCAGCAATGTAAACAAAATCATAATGGCTTCTGCGAATTCCTAGACAACCACAAACCGAGTAGCAGCACAATTTTAGACGTTGTATAATGCAGATATGTTCACCTCAGGCTATATACAAGAAAACATGTGACAAGAAAACAAAGAGAGAAAGAAAGGAAGGAGTGTGTGTGTGTGTCCTTTTGAATTTCATTCCTCCTGGAACTAGGGACAAGGAAAGAAAGAAGCAAAAGGTTAGAGTTTGAAAAGATTAAGAAAAAAAATATCATAGAAACAATAGCCTATATTTTCTTTGTCTTACCACAGAAGAGGATCAAAATTAACACAAGGGATACAAAATGTCGGTCCAGACGGCAAAGTGGGTCAGTCTGTACTTCTGCACGGGTTAGGTAGGCAAGGGGACAGTCCCCTCGGTCCATGTCATCATCACAAATAACATCTGCTACTTTGAAGACAGAGGCTCTCGTTAGCCTGGAGTTCACCAACCAATGGATCCCAAGGTCCCAAGGATCTGTCTGTCATACTTGGTGTGTTTATGTGAGTTCAGGGGCTTTGACTCAGGTCTTTGTGCTTGTGAGGCAAACTCTTTGCCAAGGGAACTGTCTCCACAGCTCAGCCCAGAACTTTCTACTTCTTAACAAAGAGCAAAAAGAGGCCAAAATCCTGCATGCAAAGACAGCAGGTGGAACAGAAGTGCACATGTGCATTTGACGTGGGCCTTAAGAGTATTTCTTCCTTGGGGTTTTATAGGCTTGGAACATATTGAAAAATCTTTCTGTAAATGAAATCAACATTTATTAAACTCACTGAGAGATTTAGTTAGCAAAACAACCTAGATGTTTTATTGGGTTTTATAACTGGGAACACTGTAAACATTTAAACACCAAGGCAGGAAGCAACTAACTGCAGAAATTTCTCTGCAGAGGGAAGGCACTTTGGGGGGACTGTGACTCTCTGGAGAGACAATATTTTCAACAGAAGACTGAAGTCAAACAGATGTTTTATTTGCTTTGGATCCCAGAGCAATAACCCTAGTGAGCTATCTTTCACCAGGACTCTATTATCTCTCTCCCTCTGGCACAAGTTCCCTGGCCTCCACCTGGTTCTCCTTTGTTGTCATAGCCTTTCCAGAATGGCTTTTGGGATCTTCCATCCCTGTGGGCCAAGAATGGTGATGAAGATACCGCCATGCACTCAGAAGCAAACCATTGTTGTACACAAGGCAGAAGCAGCTCCCTCCATGATACAACATTTAAAACAGTGATTTGAAACTTGATATTTACCATAGATTCACCTTAATGGGCTTTAAAACCCTTCCAGAATAAAGATATCACTTCTACAAAGTATATCTCAACTTCTTTTTTTTCCAAGGCATTAAATGTGCAACCAACTTCCAGGCCCCAAGAGGCTATTGTATAAATGGGGGAAGGGGCTGGACGTGGCAATGTGTGTTATATTCCTAGCTCTTGGGAGGCAGAAGAGACACTTGAGGGTTAACTCAGCCTGAGCTATATGGTGAGTTCAGGGCAGCATGGGCTACATATACCAATATCATTTCTCAAAACAAGAGGGAAAAGATGGAGAGGATGGGGCGGAGGAGGTAGGCAAGGAGGAGAAAGGGAGTAAGGAAGAGGGAGAGAAGGGAGAGAGGGAAAGGATGAAAGGAGCCTCTACCTCCACCTCCACTGCTGTCTCCCAAGTAATAGAACTGTGGATACACACGTCACCATGTTCCCATTTTTCTTCTGTGCTGGAGATCACACCTAAGACCTATGCATGCTAGGCAAGCACTTATAATCTTTACTAAGTGTGATTGAGTATGTGTGTGAGTTTGTATCTGAGTGTGTAAGTGTGAGTGTGTGAGAGTGCAAGTGTGTGTATATGGCTGTGTGTGCATATATAAGAGTGTGAGTATGTGTGAGAGTGTGTGACTGTGTGTGTGACTGTTGTGTGTAGCTGTGTGGACTGTGAGTGTGTGTGTGAGACAGGGAAAGGGAGAGAGACAAAAAGAGAAACAAAGACGAGGAGACCTGAGACTGCACAGCAGCTGAAGGCCTCAAGCAGAGGTTGTGGACTCAGGAGGACACTGGGATTTGGGAAGCTGTTTGAACTGGTGAAGTAAGAATACTTCCTCACCATTGGGGCATCCCCACCATTCCTGTAGGAGACTCTCTGGCCAGACTTGCAGCTCTGTCTATGTGAAGAATCTGATATCTGGAGAGCTAAACTGTATTTAACCTTCTTCAAAATTACTTCCCAACACCGATGTGCTCCAGATGTAGCTCATGTCTGACTAAAGCAGAAAAGGCAAGACCAACAAGGACTTTAACCCACAGGGACATTCTAGTCCTCCAAACTGGAAGAAGACAGGGGGAATCACCGGTATTTTCTAGAAGGCTCCAATTTAATCCCTAGTAAAAAGGAAGCTATTAAGGTCTTCAACAAATTCCAGTTTTGGTTCAACATATAAATATATGACATTTTATGGATAGCATTTGGGGGAGGACTCAGTGTAATGTAATTTATACCCCCCCAGATAGGGGTCCAGTGACCAAAATGGAAACCCCCAATCTATGTGTCTTAGCCAGCATTCTATTGCAGTGAAGACACACTATGAACAAGGCAACCCCTATAGAGAAAACATTTCATTGGGGCTTACTTCCATTCAGAGGTCTAGTCCACTATTGTCAGGGTAGAAAGCATGGGAACAGCTGAGAGAGAGAGAGAGAGAGAGAGAGAGAGAGAGAGAGAGAGAGAGAGAGAGAGAGAGAGAGTCAGAGACAGAGACAAACAGACACAGACAGAGACTTGGCCTATCTTTAGCATTTGCAACCCCAAAGACTCCCCCTGTGACACACTCCCTCCAACACAGCCATACCCAGTCCATCAAGGCCATACCTCCTAATCCTTCTCAAATAGTGCCACTCCTAATGACGAAGTGATGAACCTATGGAGGCTATTCCTATTGAAACAGGCATGCTATGTATATCAGGCTCGTCCTAAAGACAGGCATATTATTTTGTATTAGTGAATTTTCTCACTACCATGACTACATATTCAGCAAGGAGCAACTTGAGAGAGGAAGGATTGATTTTATCTTACACGCTGAGAGGATAGATACAATTCATCATGTTGAGGAAAGCCTGGCAGCAGGAAGTGGCTGCTCACATTTCATCCACAGTTAGGAAGCAGAAAGCAATGAATGTGGGCGCCCAGTTTATTTTCATCCTTTTATTCACCTTTGAGATCCATCCCACAGAGTGGAATTCTCCAAATTTCCATGGTCTTCCCTCCTTGCTTAACCCTAATCTCCAAACTTCTTCACACACAAGCTTGGAGATTTGTCCCCACGGTGACTCTGAATCCGATCCAGTTGACCATCAAGATGAACCATCACATACTCTAACAATCAACCTGAGGCAGTACCAGACATCTGTTGAATGACTAATCTTTGCACAGTAGCAAAAAGAAAATACATACTTTCACCCAGGAATTTGTGGGAAATTACATCTTTAATAGCAAGAACAACATATATATATATATAGATAGATAGATAGATAGATACATACATACATACATACATACATACATACATAGAGATAGATATATAGAAATAGATATATAGATATTTATGTATATATTATATATATGTATGTATGTATTTCCATGCTTTTATTTAATACAGCTTTCCAGATAAAATAATGGAGGCAAGGACAGCTCGAACGAGTCCTTTGGGTTGAGAAATGTAACCTGATCTTTATTATTTCGTATTTGTAAATGAAAAGAACTCTGGAAAAGCTATTCATCAGCAAGAAGTCACAGATCGCCACTCAGCAGAATTGAATTCTCCGATGTGAAACTGCTTTTCTAGGTAAGCCACATGTTAATCAATCATGTCCTATAACATGATCCGTTTAAATCATTAGTCTGTGTTTTTATGTCCTCTGTGCTGTGTGCAGAGAACAATGGGGTCTTTAATGAGAGAGTTTCGTGCTTGATGTTTGCGTTGGTAGAGGAGACAGAGCCAGCATTTGGGAGGGAGTGGTGAAAATACACAAGTGTGTCAAGGTAAAAGGAAAGACCATGCTTGCTCTCTTTGTCGCCCTCGTCTAGATTGAACTCAGATTCTCTGAAAATCCATTAATATTTAATGAAATAACCACCCCCTAGTCCCTTTTCAGAGCCCCCATACTGTGAAGCTTGGCACAACGGAAATGATGATGTCACTCGTGATTGCATTGGGTCACAGACTTGGCCAGTGAAAGGACAGTGTGCTATCAGCAGTCACAGGCGTTAGAGAATGGAGTGCACTGTGATCCTCACATCCATAGGAAAGTTCACCCCCAACAAGACTGCATTTGGAGATGAAGGATGTAATGGGTACTAGTGATTATCAATTTGATAGGACGACTCACTGACTAGGCAAACCTTTGAGAGGGAATGTGTAGATCTGTTTACTTGAGGTTGAAAGACTAGGGTTACATGTGGGTGGCACCCACCTATGGGCAGGGGTCCTGGGTGGAACGAAAGGAGAAAGCAAGCTTGGAACCAGTGTTCATCTTTCTTCCCTTCTTTTCTATGAATGTAATGCAAGCAACTGCCTCAACCCCTTAACTCCATGCTGTCCCCTCCTCAGCGGACCACACTAGCAAACCGTGAGCCAGAATAAACCCTGTCTTCCATAAGTATGTCCTTACAACACTGAGAAAAATAATTCAGTGCATCGATGGCCTATTGAAGGCTAAGTGGAATGGGATCATAAAGAGGGGCCGTGCTCCAAAGTGTCTGTGACTTTATCAAAAGAGACAGGAAGAATGTGTGCACATGGGACAGCCATTTGTAAGCCAAGAGGAAAGGATTTGGAAAGCCAGCCCTGTTCACACCTCAGCCTTTGACTTCAAGGCTTCAGAGCCTTGAACTTTTATAGAACAAGCTTGTTATGGGCTGTACTTCCCACCCAGAGCGCTCTGCTTTAGCAGAGCCCCAGCCCAGCACGGCCACCCTTAAAACTGAGGACATTGGTTTTGTTTGGAGGTTGCCAGCAGGATTGCCTCATTAAATCCATTTGTTTTATTTCCCCAATTAATCTACATCCTCAACCGGGAGGGGAGAAATGACAAAAGCAATTTATGGAAGGAAGGATTTATCTCATCCCATAGTTCAAAGCTGTAGTCCATCATTGTGGGGAAGGCATGGCAGCAGGAATGAGAGACAGTTGGTCATGGTGCATCCACAGTCAGGAAGTGAAGAGGAATGAGCCCAGGTGCTCAGCTTGCTCTCTACTCTTTAATTCAGTCGAGGGCCCCATCCCACAAAGACACCCACATTTCAGATGTTCATTTTCACATTGACTAGCTTGATGTAGAAAGTCTTTACATGTGCACTGAGGTTTGTCTCCTAGACAGTTCTAGATGCTGTCAAAAGGGGCAGTCAGTGTTAACTCATAGCCTGGACCAGCTTGGTAAGCTGAGAGGTTTTGTTTTGTTTTGTTTTTTAAGAACCACCCTCTTTCACTAGGTGGGTGTCCCCTCAAGGATTAGAAAATGATCATGAAACATGCAGTACACCATCATATAATCTAGGGCAATGGAGAATCTAGAGCAACGTTTGCCCATATATTGGCACCAGAAGGTCTTTGGGAAGAGGTGACATTTAAGCTGAAGTGAGAAGGAAGAAGAAAGAAGCTTTCCTCAGTAGAAAGCTGGGGAAGAAGCATTTGATATAAAATAAACAGACATTTCCTAGTGATGATAATGCACTTGGTTTGCATGGGACTCTGGGGGGTAAAATGCCATCATCACTACAGCATCCTGGACAAAGGGTCGGTGACATGGTGTATCTGATAAACTTTCAAAGCCAGGGACCAAAAAACATGATGGGCCAAAAAGACACCCTTGTTCTTTAAGGCACTTGCATCGGTCATAGTAACAAAGGTCTTGCTGATGCAGGATGTGGTGATGTATATTAATTACCCGGCAGGTTGTTTTCCACCGGTGTCTGATGATAAAGCTTATCTACTGTGAAGGGTGGGACATTATTATTTACAGCTCACTGGGGGTCCTGTAGTGGGATTCCCAGGAAGGTTTTCCACGGTGCAGATGGATAGAGAGAACAGGTGAAGTTGGTGGCCATCCTCTCTCCCTTGTACCTGCTGAGATGAGAGGCATTTTCTGGTCCTCAGTCTTGACACAGGATTTATCTTCACTGTATCTACACTGCTTCACAAGGCAAGTAAGAAGAGGCAGAGAGACAGTGAATATGACTTCTAACATCCAATAAAAGAAAATGGGAGTGACAACACAGATGGAGGGATGCTTTTCCTCTGTGAGTGTATGGCAGCCAAGGCAGTGTAATAGGACTGACATCCAGACTGGGGTCTGATGGATAACCGTGACCATGCAAGGAGTGAGGAAGGAGAGAAGAAATCTGTTAGGCAGCAGCTGCTTGAGTCAGCCCGAGTCCATCTACACAGCCTGTTCCAAGAACCTTGAGTCATCTAGGGGTGAGTGGGAATGGCCATTTCATACAAGTAACTATGAGATGGGCTGTTACTGAGGCTCCAACTCTGCAATGGAGGCAAACGCCATCAGAGTTCATGGTCAGGTCAGAGTTCACTGGCTAGTCTAACCAACAGATGTCTGTGTTTAGTCTGTAGTGTTTCAGTCTGAAGACAATATTAAAATCTGGGGGATTTTTTAGGTCTCCTTTGGAGAAATACGTACATGTATCTTTGCCCATTTTTAAGCTGAGTTTTTTCTTTCTATTGAGAGGTAGACATTGCTCCTGTGATAGTGGCCTTTCTGACATCTGGCCTGCAATCTTTCCCGTGTGGTTGGCCCACTCCATGTCATGGGCAGTCTATTTAGTGTGACAGAGCTGGGACTGCTCATGGCTCCTTTCATTGTCTGAGCCCTTGATATTACATCCAGAAGAAAACCAATGCCAGAGTCGCTTTCTCTGCTTCCTTCTGTGGTTTCAGTCTTCGGTGGGAGTCTTCAGTCCATTTTAAGTTGATGCATTTGGGAGGTCAGCGCTATTCCCTCACATGTGGCTGTATGGTTCCTGCCATTCATTTTTGGGAATTGTATTCTGTGATGGATAGGTTCCTAATTTTTACAAAGCACAGGTTCCTTGGCCTCTTCCTTTCTTGGCAGGGGTGTCCCAGCTTGTTTTTCTTGTTGCATTCTTTGTTGTTTTATTATTTGCACACCTACTTGAATATCCATTGTATTTGCATAGGGACTCTTACCCTGTGATCATACCCAACACACCTACTATGTACTTAATGTGACTTATCACATTGTCAAAGATCTGCAAGACAATACTTCAACTGAACCCTGCCCGAGGTGTTTTCAATAATTCAGGTAAGTAAACCTTTGTTGATATTTTCTAGGAATTCCCTTCTCGATTTAGAGAGGTTTTGTTCTACTGACTTAGGTTAAATATATATATATATATATTCTTTAAGCTGCAAGTGTTTTGACTTTATCAAGCATCTTATCTGTATTTATGGAGATAACCAAAATTCCTTCTTGATTTTTACAAGTATGAGAATAGCATTGATTGATGTTCTTAACAATGAAACACCTGACTTTTCTGAAGTCTACCCTACTTGTATGTGGTACTTTAAAATCATTGATGGGTGTTATTGGAAAAGGTACCTTTGAAGGCTTTTCTATCAATTCGCCTGCAAGTGTTTGATCTGCAATGTCAGCCTCAAAATATACCGATCTTTCTTCAGTGCCTGTGTTAGGAACTCAGCCAAGTAAGACCCAGCTGATGGGACTCCATTGTCTTTAGAGATTGCATCCTTTCCTGGAGGGGAAGAGGTTAAGTGCAGACCACCTTGATGTGCTCTGGAACTAGCAGGATTCACATTTCTGCTCTGCTGAGGCCTGCCCTGTTTCTGACTTTTACCCTCCTCCTGAGACAGTCATCCAGCCTCTGAACTGCGCATTTGCAGAGCATTCTCCTTTGAAATACCCTGATATTAAAATTTTACCTCATCAGCATCACAGCAGGCTAAAAAGCTCTGCCTAACAGGGTAGCCTTCAGCCCCCCTCCCTCCCTCCTTAGAGGCCCCCCCCCCCCCCCCCCCCGTGTGCACAGCTTACAATTCTGCATGAGAAAACAGAGTTCTGCACAGAGTTCTACAGTGGTCCTTCTCTATCCTCTGGGACTTTAGAGCCAACTCATGTTCAGGCTCACTAATAATCTTTGTCTCCATTGTTTGTCCCCACAGGCTAGGAAGAGTGAATGTGCTTGGGCTGTCATCTCTCTTCTTGGTTCCTTGTCGCCATACCACCTATCACAACTTGGTCATGTCACAACACAGAAGGGGATTTGGTGGCCACAAATCTGCTTTCTTCCCCTGAACTGCTTACCTGCTGCTTGTTCATTGACTCACCTTATCAGGCGTTTGCAGGGCTTCGGCAGATGGTTGGTCTGATTTCTATGAGTCTCCGGTCATCAATACGGGCAACCTGATCATAACCCTACCCCTCCCGATAAAACTGGATCTTGCTCAGTTCTATCTATTTGTTGTGGAGATGGCTCAGAAGGTAAGGTAATTGTCACTCAAGCACTGCAGACCCATGTAGATCTGAAAGGCCTGCACACAGAGTTGGTACATACATGTGATCCCAGCCCTGGAGAGGCAGAGATCCTGGGGAATGCTGCCTAGACAGTCTAGTTGAACCAGCAGCAAGCCCCAGGTACCACTGAGAGACCCAGTTTTAAATCATTAAATGGGGTGGCTGGAAGGATGTCTCATGGCTTAAAGTATGTGCTGCTCTTACAGAATACCTGGGTTTAGTTCTTAGCACCCATGAGATGGCTCACAGCCATCTGTGATTCCAGTTCTAGAGGATCTGACACCTTCTTCTGGCCTCCAAGGGCACCAGAAACTCATGTGGTTTACAGACACACAGCAGGCTAAACATAAACATAAAATAATAATAATAAAGGTAGAGAAAGATTAAGGAAGGCATAGGCCTCTGACTTACACACACACACACACACACACACACACACACACACAGACAAAGGGGGATTGTTCTGCTGATGGTGGGGGTACAAGCACATCAGTAGAAAAGCCTTCAGCATGGACCCCTCTCTAAGTCTCCACTCTGCAAGGACCAGTCCATGTAGTAAGTTGAGATTCAAAGCTAGGGCCCCTTCTGAGCTGGCCTGTGTTTCTCCACCATGATACGTCACAGATGACACCTAAGCTGTATCCCAAAGCTTCCATCCTATCCCTCAAAGTTTCCTTAGGGTAGAAATATTTTCCACCATGCTGGCTAGAGCATTGTAATATTCTCGAAGCCAAGCACAGATACTCTACAAGTGGACCTGAAAGGTTAGCCAGACCAGCTGCCCAGCAGGGAGCCATGGTCCTGCAATCCTTCACTTCTCATCCTTAAAAAAGTCATTCCAGGATAAACAGAAGGCACCTTCAGCCAGCAGTCTTGAGCTAGAAAGATTCAGGCACTGGTGATGATTGCGAAGCTGGAAAAACATTCACAGGCATTCCTGGAAGCCTTAGGAATGAAAGCAGAAGCCATATTCATTTAAAAAGATGGCAAGTGGCTCACATTCCCCCCCACACACCCCTCCCCTCTCATCCCTCCCAATCCTCCCCTCCCCCATTCCCCCTAAGCAGCTCCCTGGTGGAACTTTTCCTGTTGGTGCTCTTTAAGAAAGTTCAAGTTTTTCTAGAGGCCTCAGGCTGTAAGAGGTGCCTTCAATTTAAGAACAAAAGCTAGCTCCTGAGTCCTCTCCCTCTCCCCCCTACGCCTCTCATCTGTCTCTCTGTCTCAGGTTCTCTTTCTCTGTCTGTCTGTCTCTGTCTCCAGCCCACTCTCCCTCCCTCTCCTTCCCTTTCCCTCTTTCCCTCCCCCTTCTTTCCCCCCTCACTTTCTCCCACCCACGCTCTCTCTCTTGCTTGTTCTCTCTCACAGTCTCTCTTTTCTCTCCTGTCTGATCCTCACTCTCATTTTCTCCCCTTCTCTTCTCACTCCCTCTCCTCTCTTCTTTACTTTTCCCCTCCCCATTTCTCGCCCTGCTCCATTCCATCTAAGAAGGGACAATGAAATGGCACTCCTAGGCGTTGTCCATCCACCCTGGGGGACTCAGGCTGTGAACTTCTTGCTGTGCTGTCACCACCAACTCTGCCTGTGTGGCGCATTTGAGAGTCTCCCCACAGACCTCCATCAAACGTCTTTTGGGACTCAGGTCATGTGACCAGTCTGCTCCAAGGTATTCATGAGATAATGGAGCTTGAGGACTTCACTGAGCAGCTGCAGAAGCCCAGGTTTCTGCCTGGCTGCTCTCTTGAGTTTGCTGGTTCTTGTTCTTCTGCAAATGAAGTTTGTGCCTCTGTGAGAGCCATGAAGATCTGTTAATGCAGGAAGAAGCATCTTTGTGCCAAAATGGCAGCTGTGGATGTTTTCTGTTCTGCTTGGTCTCAGAGACAGCTCTGCTCTGTGCCTGAGGATGCCATTGCTCCTGAAGAAAGCAAGCCTGTGGTTTCTGACTGAATCCCTGGGTATCCTCACCACGGCATCTGGTTCACACAGCTTCATCAGTACCTTCAGGGATAATTACCATCATGAAACTCACCAAGACAGAGACACCTTGGTTTTACACACACACACACACACACACACACACACACACACACACCATGGCTCTGCTAAAGGAGGCTCCCAAGGTGCTGATGTGTAAGAGAAGAGAGAAGATTTTGAAACAAAGGATAGCTTACTTCGTAGGAAGTAGCAGATACAGGGGAACATGGAGAGAAGGTTTCCATACTCTGGCAGGTTCAGTCAGTGGTAGTGACCTGGGAGCAGTTCAGAGAGAGACACCACATGGCAGAACCCATTGAAGAACTGCTAGCCAGGCATGCTTACCACATAGTCCTCTACACAGGCTGGAACTACCATTATGGTTTAAATGGGAGCTGTCCTTCCTGTCTTTGAACACTTGCTCCCCAGCTGATGGCTGTTCCGTAGAATTGGGGAACCATTAGGAGGTAGAAGCTTGCTATTTGAAATCTGTCCCTGCGAGTAGGCCCTGAGATTTTCTAGCCCAACCCTTCCTCCTGTTCACTCTCTGCTTCTTGACTGCTGTTGCCTTGTGACTAGCCAGACTCTGGTTCCTGCCTCCTACCATCTGCACCAGGATGAAATGCATCACCCTAAACTGTAAGGCAGGAAAACCTTCTAGGCCTTTACATTGCTTCCTGTCAGGCATTTTCACACAGCAGTGATGGAAGTCACCAATGCACCTGCAGTTGTCACAAGGTTTCCAAATGTCACTTGTGTGGACCACCCCATGCTCCATCTGATAAGAGGAAGGCTGTAAATCATTAACAGAGTCACTTCTGCCTAACCAACCAAATCTCCCCTGGTTAGGCCAAAATGACCAGTCTTCTTATTATGGAGGTCACCCTCTGGAGAACAGTTACTTTACTAGAACTTTAGCAATAAAGTTTGATGCAACCAATCTTTGCCTCTTTTGGAATAGGAAAATAAAAGGTCCATTTCAAGAATTAACTTCTTATTTCTATCTTCCTGGGGTTCCCCCCACCCCCACCCCGTTCTTTTCTTCACAGTGGTGGCAACAACCACTGTCACTAAGGGAACAATTTAGAATAAAATGTCAGAACAGCAGAGATGCAGCCATGGAATAAGAGCCCAGTGTTACCACTGAACACTGGGCAGTATTTCAAAGCACAGTTCTGATGTATCTCTAAGGAAATGAGTTTGCTCTGATTTCCTGCCATGGCTGTAGGAAAATAGTATGTGCCAAGTATTTTAAAAAGTACTTTGGAGTAATTAGTAAACATGTAAAAATGCACCTTTGTTGTTTCTACATGAAAACTCTAAAAACCCACAATTAATAATTAATATAACCTTGACCCCACTCCAAATACTGCCCAAGCTTTTTGCTTTCAGAATGAAAGAAAACAATCCAAGAAATCAATTAGTTCTGTAGTCACCTGTGGGATCTTTCTTTAGTTTGCTTTGCTACCAAATCCTACCATTCTAGAACCAGAAACCTGGTTACCATTCTGTTGCATAAAAACTCCAGACACAGGGAGGTACAGCACATGTGTTTAGATTACCTGCCTGCACTGGGGAGAGGACTCGGTTGGTCAAATGCCTGCCTCAGAAGGTCAAGGGCCAAAGTTTGGTCCCAGAACCTACCTTAAGAGGAAAGCAGAAATAGGAAGATTCTGGATCTTGATGTCCCACAGCCTGGTCTATTGAGTAAGTTTGAGGTCAGTCAGTGATCCAGTCTCAAAAACAAAACCAACCAACCAACCAACCAACCAGTCAACCAACCAACCAGTCAACCAACAAAACCAAGGTATACGGCACAACGGCACATGAAGAATGATACTCAGGGCTGTTCATTGATTTTCATATGTACATGACACACATGAACACACACACACACACACACACACACACACACCACATTATTTTCTGTGTGGAGGAGAATTGGTTGTTATATTGGTTTTTTTCTTCTTTCATTACACAAATGGCCAAGGAGAATTCACACCAATGTCACAAAGTAGTGCAGGGGTTGAGGGTGGTTCTGTAGTTAGGAACATTTACTGCTCTTGCAAAGGATGAGAGTTTGGCTCCCAGGGCCCACATCAGGCAGATCACAACTGCCTGTAACTCTAGAGAAATAGGAATTCTTTGAGGATTCTCTCCCCCACCCCCCACATGCTTGCTCACAAATTTAAAATTAAAATAAAATCTTAAAAAAAAATGTTTCCAGGCCAATGGGGATGGCATACTAAAACCCTATTTTAAACTCCATGTTGGACAGGCCTGCTGGACCATAGCCAGCCACTGAATGTTCCTCCCTCCATCTTCAAATGACTCTATTCACTCAACTGGGTTGACTCTCACGTAGTGATTTATGGGCTATATAAATAGAAGGGTTCAAAGAGAACTTACAGAACGAATGTACAAAATAATAACCCGAAACAGCCAACAAAACACACACAGGCAAGAGCAGCTGCTTCTAGTTTTATTTAGGTCCCGGAGATAGAACCAAGCAAATAAATAAGGGTTATGTGATTTCCTCTTGAAATGGTGGAAATTAGACCTCGGGGCACCACATCTATTTGAAACCAACATCTGGAGGCAGGTTCGGAGGTGCACGTCTAAACAGTGTAGCATTGAGGAGTCTCAATAAAGTGGCTTTGTGTCTAAGGCTGGTCTGGACTGCACAGTGAGACCCAGTCTTGAAAACAAAAACACAAAACAAGCAAACAAACAAAAAAAAACCACCAAAAAGGCAGAACAAAACTATAGAATGTATTCTAAATTATAAAGTAGCGATGAGTGATATTAAGGATGTTCAGAGGGGAAGGAGATAGAGGACAAGGGTCGAGGGGGCAAGTGTGGGCCACAAATTCAAGATGGCTGGCTGCTCTAAAGGTTTTGAACAGAGGACTGAACAAGAGGATGAGGATGGATATTTAGATTAGAGCCATGAGCAGTAATGATGGTGAGTAAAATGGAGGAGGTGGAGGTAGAGGAGGAGGAGGTGGGGGAGGAGGAGGGGTGAAGAAGGACATGGGAGGAGGAAGTGGGGAAGGAGCTGGAAGTAGAGGAGGAGATGGGAGGAGGAGGTGAAGAAAGAGGTGGAGGTAGAGGAGGAGGAGGTAGGGTAGGAGGAGGTGAAGGAGGAGGAGGTGAGGGAGGAGGAGGTAAGGGAGGAGGAGGTGAGGAAGGAGGTAGAAGTAGAAGAGGAGGTGGGGAAGGAGGAGGGGTAGAGGAAGAGGTGGAGGAGGAGGAGGTGAGGGAGGAGGAAGTGAGGGTAGAGGTAGGGGAGGAGGAGGTAGAAGGAGGGGCTGACGATACTCTTGGTGTTCAGATCACGTAGTGAGAGCCAAGAACCCATAGTAGAAAGCCTAAATGTCATTTCACAGAATTTACTGCCTGGTCTCAACGCTGCCCTTCCATCCCTACCACCCTGCCCCCCTTTTCTGCTTATTGACTCCTGGAGTGGATGCCCTTAGGAGGGTTTAAAACATACCTCACATTGCCACATCTGCTCTCCTTGCCTATGTTGGATCTTCCTGGGATGTTCCAGACTGCATCTGTTGTCCTATTTGCTTGAAAGAACCCCTGCTCACACAGAAAAGGCTTCGGCTATTGCCTTGCCTCCAAGAATAGCACGAGCATAAACAATGCTCATGGGGGTGATACTCCCAAAGGTGATGCAAACAGAGACAGTGTGTGCAGGGGCGATGCGAGCAAAGCTGATGTACATGGTGCTGATGCAGGTGAGAGGTAGTGCACATAGACGGGATACAGATAGAGATAAAGCAGACAGAGGCGGGCAAGTTTTAGGCCCTGCTATCTGGTCACACTGAGACAAAACAAATCATATTACATACATGTAGTCATTTATTTAACTGGTTATCTGACCCCATGTAAATATAGATGACATGTTAAATACTATGTCTTATTTGCATTTCATGTTTTACACATGCAGATGTTTCATCTGCACGCATGTCTGTGTACCTCATGAGTGCCTGGTGCCTTCTTATGCTTTATGAGAATGTATGAGCTCTTAGAACTTCAGTTCCAACCGAGGTTACAGATGGTTGCCAGTTGCCATGTGGGTGCTGGGAACCAAACACAAGTCCTCTAGAAAAACAGCTCATGGTCTTTGGTACTAGGCCAGCTCTCTAGCCCCTGATTCACATTTTATCTTTAATGCATCACAGTGCCTGCTGAATAGCACTTTGAAAACAAATGCTGTCTTAGTTAAGGTTCCTGATTAACTAAGGAGGTTTTCTAAAACAGCACGGCCAAAATCAGTTTAGGGAGGAAACGAATGTGTTTCATGTTATAATGTGTAGTCGTCCGTCATTCAGGGAAGTAGGGCAGGAACATAAGGAAGAAGAAACCTGGAGACGGGAACAATTAGAAAAAAAGAATTCAGACCATCAATCCAACAGAAGGAAAAGTCAGTCTCTATGAGCAGAGCAGCAATAACAATCCAACTTGCAGAGTCTGTTAGTTGGCTCCAGGAAGGAAAGAAAGAAACAGTGTCAGCAGGCTTCTCAGCAGGAGGATGCTTTGAGATGGTACAAGCTCCGAGAAGATAAAGTAATGCTTCACAACTCTTGGTGATGTCCACATTTTAATACAGAACAGCGAAGGGTTAATGTTTCTCCAAAATTAAAATCAACCTTCTTCAGCACCCTGAATCTAGCCTACAAAAACAAAGAGGCAATTCCAAAACCCATTATTGCTGGGCTATATGAATGGCTAGAGATAACTTAGAAGGCATTACTCTTGCCCGTTGGTGTCACTGAGAATTGCCAGGCCATTTAGCCAACCCCAGGATGCTCATGTCCTAAGATGCAATCTCGTGATTCATATTGGTGATTAAGCAGTGTTGGAAAACCTACAGCCAGGGTGCAGCTAGAAGGGTCCCGTAGACATCCCGAGGACTGAGCGCTTCTCTTAGAAGAGAAACCCTTCATACTCAGCAGCTGTCAGACACATTCTGCGATAACTCCAGATAGTTCACATCCATCTCATGGTTTAATTACTAAATGCTGGATTTTCTAATCAGCCATGGCTTGGAGGCCTGAGCAATCTGCTCTCGGGTTCCCGCGGAAATGCTGAGTGACAGCCAAGCATCACTCAGGATCTGAGGGGCCGAAAGATCTGTAGGAAACAAAGATGCAATGCTGGGTCTCTGAAGGACGCAGATGTCGGAGGGAAGAACTGATGGGAACATCTAAGGGAGCCAGCTGCCATTTTTGTGACCCTAGCAGCACGCTCTTCAGAAAGCACGCTTGTTCTGGTGCTGTAACGGCTTCTTTGCTCACTCACAAAGCTGCCCTTCCCAAGCCCAGTGAATGCATTCTTAGGACTTATATATAGCTCTTGTTCTCAGAATGAAGCTGTTGGGTGATAATACTATCGTTGTTGTTCTGCTGTATCAAAGACGTTCTTCATGAGCAAAGTCGTGCTCTCGGGCTTGTGCTCCTCTCTGAAGCGCTCTTTCCTCGGGGATTAATTCTACCCAAGGTCATTAGAGATGAGAGGAAAACTCCAGGATGCCTTGAGCCAGGAGGCTTTGCCCTCAACTTCTGAAGCAGAAAGGATAGGAGAGAGCCAGCTGTGCTTTCAAACAGAGATGTGTGCCTGTAATTCCACAGTTTGGAGGCAGAGCAGGAGCATCAGGAGTTCAAGGCCAGCCTGGATATCTGTCTCAATAAAACCAATAATAAACTAAAGTAAAAGCCAGGTATAAAGTTAGAAGACATATGCACCTAACAAGTTGTAGGACCTAAGAAGGATCATGTTTTTCATTTATTTATATTTTTACTTGTTTGTTTGCTGTGTGTGTGTGTGTGTGTGTGTGTGTGCATGCCTTTGTGTGCATGTGTATGCAATATGTGTGCATGTGAGGTGTGTGTGTACGTGTGGAATAGTCATACACATTTATGTATGTGGCTATATGTATCATGGGCACATGTGTTAAGGTCGAAGGAGGACATTGAGATGAACCATCTTGCCCTAACTCTGTCCATCTCGTTCCCCTGAGACAGAGTCTCACTAAACCCGGATCTAGACTAGCAGACAGTAAGCCCAATCAATTCTCCTGCCTCGCCCTTCACGGCGTGGGGACTACCGGCACACATGCCTCATACTGCTCTTTTGGCATGGGCTCTAGGGAACTAGAACTCAGGTCCTCTGCTTTGCATGCAGTTGCTGAGCATCTCCTTAGCCCTGATTTGCAACTTTCATATCCCTAGGGCATTTTCTATGATGATCACATGCACCCTGTGCCTGACTGGCTGCATTCCCAAGTCTCTACTGTCTCATCAGAGAAGCCCATGCATTCTTCCTGCCCGCCTCCATCCCCAACCCATATTTTTTCTGCTTATTTATCCTCCTGGAAACAGATCCTAACAATGTCTGTTCTCCCCTTTCTGGACTCCAGGCCCACCCAAGCCAACTCCCATCTTTTCTCAGCGATCATAACAACAGAGATAAGAAGATCCCTGGGGCTCACTGGTCCCCAAGACTAGTCTGCCTGGAAAGATCCGGATTCACTGTCTCAAAACCAAAGTAGATTCCTCCTGAGGAAACATTCATACCTGTTCTGTGACCTCTACATGTAAGTGCTTTTACACACACACACACACACACACACACACAGAGAGAGAGAGAGAGAGAGAGAGAGAGAGACAGAGAAGACACATTCAATAGCTCTAATATCTTAGAAACTACTGAGACTTTCCCACTATAATGGATCTTTTCATTGTTGGGAAAAGAATGATGTTCTGGGTTTCAGCACCAGTGTTAGAAAAAAGATGAAGAAAGTGTATGTGGGGAGGGAGGGTGTGTGCTCCAAGGGGGTGCGGCAAGGCATGAAGGTAAGGGGGCTTAATTTTTTTCCACTTCACACCTTACCTCAAGAACCCTGGGAGCACAAATTTGTGGTATCACATGTGTCCTGGTTTTAGAGCTTGGGACTTCACAACTGCAGCCACACAGCCCATTATTTTACCTCCTGAGACACCTCTCCAACCCTCTGTTTTTCTAGTCTCAAGTTCTATTCTGCTCCAGTGGCCTTCATACTTGGGCAGTATGTAAGGAAAAGCAGAAAGCTTGGCTTCCAAAGGCTGTCACTTCTGGGAGCAGGGCCAGTTGCTTCGAGAAGTGTTTCTGGACTATCACATGTTTTGGAAATGTTCTCACTGGGCGATGTTGTCTCTGCCAGATTACTTGAGGGACTGTGACTGATAACAAGTAGCCTTATGTCAGTGTTCTGTAGCACTGAGGCCCCAGACTCTATGACTCTAGGCTTCCCTTTGTTTTTGACTTTCAGGTAAATTACTTCCTAGCAGCTAGTGAGGTCAAAGCAAGTCAATTTCTTAAATGCTAACATTTTCATTCTTGGGGAGAGGGGGTGTATATTTCTATTCCTTTGTCATTCATTTGTCTATAATGGTTTAGAGCAAGGGCTGTAGCCAAAGCTCAGTTAGCAGAGTACTTGGCTAGCGTGCAGAAGGTTCGATTCTCAGCAACCCACCACACAGGGCATGGTGGTGCGTGTGGTCCCAGCATGGGGATGTGGAGGCAGGAAGATCTGAAGCTTAGATTGTTCTCAGTGATAAGACCCAGCTGAGACTATGAAAGACCCAGCTGAGACTACAGGAGACCCTGTCTCAAACAAACCAACAAAAGCATATATAAACTAACAAGCAGACCCTTGCATGCACAAGGAAGGCAGGTAATACTTAGGTCTCCATTTCCCCTTTGGGCTCACTCTGAAAACTGGACTCAGAAAGGAAGTGTATCAAATCCAGGAAGCAGATGTGAAGAATCCGGAACCCCAGTTCTGTTGTTGAGAGCCTGCTTGGACATTATCATTAATCCTCTCAATCCCAGCCCCCTTTGTCACATTATAATTAATAAAACACTGGAACAAAATGTGTGAGCCATATAGTAACCTGACACCCACCAGAAAATACTGTCCTGGCAGGCGCCAGAGGGTGGCCACATGTATTTTCTATGGTTTGTTTGGTTAGTGTGTGTTTCGGTTCTTAGTGCTAGAAACTGAACCCAGGACCTTCTTCGTGCTATAAAAGCACTACTCATGGACTATAGGACCAACCTACCCCCTCACAGCCTTTGACTTAGTCTCATGTAGCCCAGGCTAGGCTCAAATGTGTTATGTATCTGAAGCTGGTCTCACATTCCTCATCTCTCTACCTCCAGCTCCCACATTCTGGGATCACTGGTGTGTACCACACCATCCATGCCCAAGGCTCTGAGCAACTTAAGAAGCATCGGGACTCGGCAAGTGTGCCTGCTTTATGTCTGAAGAGAGCCTTTCACTAATGCAGTTTTCAAGTCGTCTTGGATGGATGATCGACTTCAGAGAGCTTCTCAATGGCGAGTTCTGGAGCAAGCCCTTGAGTGAGGCCTCTGAGCATGCTCTAAGGAGCCCAGCAGTTTGTCCCCACCCCATGACCTCACTGACCCCACAGCTGCTTTTTCTCTCAGCTCCCCGCTGACAGCTTCCCAGGATTCCCATTATACTAATGATGACTTTTATGTCCTCACCCTCCTGCTTCCCAGCAAAATTAACAGTGGCCACTTCCTAGTGAGCTTCTCTTGCAACCCAACAAATGGGTCTGGATCTACTGCCATATCCTTCCATCTTGAAACCAGCTCTGCTCTGGGCATCTTGGAGCTGCCATCATACCTTCTGTCACCATGCTTCCGCAGAGCCTAAACTGTGGCTTAGGGGAAACCTTCCATGTTTCACATCTCTTCCCTTACTGCTTCTTCCACCCTAGGATATTCCAGAGATTTTTTTTTGTCATCCCCTCATAGCTAATTCTTTGAGTTCTTGTCAACTGTGTTCTTCCATTAGGACCTCTCTTGTGGCATATGCATGCTCTCCTCTTGATGTGCAGCTTGTGGTTTTTCCCAAATCAAATGCCTACACATTGCTTCTACAATTTGTCTCTCTTCATCAGAGCAGGGAGCCCTAGGCTTCAGGACCTTGGCAATCTTCCAGTGAGGAATATGAAATCCTGCTTGTATAAAGGGAAGTAGCCCTTCTCTAAACATGGTGCTTACCTGTGAAGCAGTAACTTCATTCTCCATCTCTGAATCTCAATAGAGAATCTGTTTCTGTTCTTAGCGTTGGTTCACAATACAGGACTCGCCTTGAGCTCAGCTTCCCTTTTATTTCCTAAATGGCTGCCAGAAGCTCCTAGGCCAGCAAGCTTCCTGCCTTTCTTCAGGAAGAATCTGGGAGCACCGCTGACCTAAATTTCTCTGCAGAATCCCCAGTGTTTTTTCTTCTCTTCACCAATACTATCAACATAGTTTAAGGGCAAGGAAAACACGGGTTGGCTTAGGTTCTGTTGCTTTGCTATCTCTAAAGCCCAGGTAGTGCAAAGCGGCTGCTGGACGAGCGTGTGCCATGTGCTAAGCATGCTTACAGGCAACAAACCTTATAAGACGTTTCCTACAATACTGAGGTGCGTCCTCACTTCACCCTAAAATAAACCCTATCCCCTTCACCTTATTGCATTCGCTTAACACGCACAACAACTCCATAAACCCTAAATGTTCCTTTAATGTTAAAAAGGACCTCCTTTCATTCTTTAAGACTATGTAAGCAATAGAAGTTCATTAAACATCTGAACTTTCTTTTGTTGTTCTTGTTTGTTTCTTTGCTTGGTTTTATGTTTAAGACAGGGTCTCTGTAGTTTAGGCTTCCCTAGAATGCATCCTGTAGCTGAGGATGACCTAAGCTTCTGTTCCTCTTGTTTCTGCCTCCCTGGTGCTGGGATTACAAGTGTATCTACTCCATCTATTTCTATACTGTACCCAGGGCTTGGCAATCAGTCTACTAACAGAGTTAGATCATCAGCCAGAATGAATGGTTGTAAACATTTTGTTAGCCCAAAAGACTTTGAGGTGAACTCTGTAGCCATTAAGACCCTCTCGAAATGCCTAGATGGAGCAGAATGTAGAATGTTCTAGAATATGAAATGTTATCAGAGAAAAATGAAAAGAAGGAGCCATGGTTACTCAAGAAATTTATTATAAAAGGATAATCTTTCTGCACAAAGCCCCAGGGTCAATCTCCAACACTCCAAGAATACAACAACAACAACAACAACAACAACAACAACAATAATAATAATAATAATAATAATAATAATAATAATAATAAAGCAAAAGACCATTCTAAGCAAAGATAGCTCAGACAGAGACAGGAAGATACTGACATTTCCAGAAGTGGGTTGGACACATACAATCATACGATTCCACACGGCTCTCAACATGGAGAGAGAATGTTGGGCTACTCAGAGTTCTCAGGTCAACTGGCCAAAAAGGAAACAGATCCCAGAACAAATCTGGGGGAGAAACTGGCTCTACTCTGATAGAACCCAATACTGTTTACTAAACGGTGCAAATGGAGAACCGTTTATTTATAAATATATCAAACATGTCCCCAGCCTCCTACACGTCAGAGGGGTAAGATGTTTGTTAAGAAATATCTCTGTGCCTGTCACAGCACCAATAGTTGGTTTCTAATGCAACCAGTCCAGGGCGTGACTTTTTCTCATTTATATTTGTCTTTGTGGCTTTCTCGTTTAGATGACTACGTGGCCTAGTAGATTTCCCAGGACAGCTGGCCAAGCAGTGAACACAAGCACAGTGATGGAAAAGGGCCAGACCTGTCATGGCCTCCTGGAAGGAGTGCAAAGAACTGGGCTGGAAGAGGAAAGTTTGGAGGTTTTGGTTTCATGCTTTATTTTGTTTTGTGGAGGGTTTTTGTTTGGTTGGTTTGGTTTAGTTTGGGGGAGTTGTTATTTTGGTTATTTTTGTTTGTTTGTTTGTTCCTCCCTGCTGTTGAGATTTTCTCATTCGACCTAGCTCAGCTCAGATCCCTGATGAAGGATCAGAAAGGTTCTTTGTCATTGGCAACCCACCTACGAGTAATGACCGAACTGGATGTTGGCTTACCTTTGGCTCTCCCATTGTCACTGATCTTAAAGAAAATAAGTCGCAGAAGTCAGAAGATGCCTTGGATTGGATACACATCAGCTACTGTCTGTAATACCATGAGTGAATTCTTTGATCCTCTTCAATCTTTATCACTAAAATGAGGATAGTAGCTAATGAGACACAAGTAATATTCAAAATGCTGTCAGCACAATGCCAAGTCAAGAATAAACCCAGCAAATGAAGGCTGAAGTGCCGACTAATACTGGAGTTGTGAGAGGTAACCCTCTACTCTCCAAGCCTCCACCTCACCCTGTCTTCACCAGGTCCCCCATCTGCCCAGCTCCTCCCTCTGCTTCTGCCTAGAACTATGGGGCAATTTGATACAGGTGAAGGAGACAAAGGTTGCAAGCCGACAGACCACAGCTCAGACATGTTTTCCACTCTGTTTGGGTGCCTCTAAACGGGATGATAATAACACTTTTGCTCTTCAAAGTTGTAATTAGAATTGATAAGAGAATTAAAGGTGAAGTTAGCTCAATTTGACAGGATTTGGTGGTTTAGGTATGCATTTACTCGTTCATTTGTGTTTTGTTTGCTGTTGTTTTGTTTTGGGAGGAGGGGTTGAGGGGTGTTGCTACAGGGTCTGAAGTTTTGTTTTTGGGGGGGTTGACAGGGGTTGCTACAGGGTCTGGAATTTTGTTTTTTTTGGGGGGGGTGTGAGTAGGGTTGGTACAGGGTCTGAAGCTCTGGCTCACCTGGAATTCATTATGTAGCCTTGGCTGGCTTGACACTCAAGGAGGTCTTCCTGCCTCAGGCTCAGATCTGCTGGGGTTTCATAATAACAAACACAGGAAGGCTTATTAATGAAGCAATCTGTACTCTTCTGGGACCATAGTGAGGCCAACTGGCTCTCAGCCCCTGGCCTCCACCCCTGGATCTTCAGTACACAGACAACCTTAAAGCCTATACCAAGAAAACTGACTTGCCAGAGATGCTGAGTTTCGACCCACAGCTCCAGGTCCAGGGGAGTTAACACTTCCTGGCCTGTATAGTACTGGTGTTCTGATGACCCGACACCGCTGTCTGTGAATGGGCTTCCTGGTTTGCTTACATACGTCAGGGATTTGTTGTCTCCAGAATGTTAAGAGTTATTATTCTAGGGAAAGAAGGCTGAAAATTAAAAAAAATAATAATTTTTTTAAATTAACTTTAAACATCTGGGGTTATAAGGTGTGGCACGGATGAAAGCAACAGGAAATCCACAGAGAAAGCCGTCAAGAAGAGAAGAGGAAAGAAATGGGACAGGGGTGCAGTAGCTGAAGAACACACCCCTTTTGTTGTCTCGACCCCAGTGTGTGTATGTGCATGTGTGTACATGTATGTGTTTGCATGTGTGTGTTCATGTATGTGTGTGCATGTGTGTACATGTATGTGTGCATGTGTATATGTATATATGTGTGTGCATGTGTGTACACATGTGTGTACATGTATGTGTGTGTACACATGTGTGTACGTGTATGTGTGTGTATGTATATGGAAAGAATTACCCGGGGTGTGAAAGAGGTGGGGGTTCAAGCGATAACGAGTTCCAGGTCAGCCTAAGCTGCAGGAGATCCTGACTGAAAATAAACAAGTCAATAAGGAGCTAGGGAGAAAGGTGGGGCAGAGAAAAGGGATGGAAGATGGGAATAAAACAGAGCAAATCCAGCTGCAGAATCAATGTGTTCCATCCTTCTTTTGAAAACCATATAAAAGTTGACACAGATTAAAATCATAGAGAGTTCATAACCCAGTGATGTTTGATGGAGTTCTTTGCTCTGTGTCATTCTAGCCAGCTCTGAGATTTGGACTCAGGGGACCTTATTCCTTATGAAAAGCTTGCAATGAATAGAATTTATCATTATTTTCCAGCCACTCTTCCTATTCACACAACCAACACAGGCAGCTTCTCTCCTCGGGACTCAGTGCTTACAAGTCCTTAATTGATCCAGAGAATCGTGGTGGATTTTATTAATGAACAAATAGAAAGCAATGGGATGTATCCAGAAACCTGATTAGGGCTGTGGATCCGAGCCACCTGCTTTCTGCCATAAATAAGGTTAACATGTGGATGCCCGTCTGATGAATCCATTTATCTAGTCTTTATCTCTGCACTAGGAAAAACAAGGAGAAATGTTATTTATTGTTTCATAAAAACTCCCAATTAGTGAATCAGCTGGGAGCCTTGATACATAGTTGCAGACGCCAGCGTTTCGCCTGAAATCGTCGGTGGGGTCCATGGAGACAAGAAGGCTATTGGTTCATAAGGGCAGGAAGATTAGACTCAAATCTTCACAGTTTCATGAGCTCAGATGCACAGAGTTTCCATTGTGGTAATTTGTTACTGCTCCATGATTGTTAGATGGCATTCTCTCTGGGGTTTTTGTTTGTGTGTTTTGTTTTGTTTTTATAACAAGGATGAGCTATAGTGTGACTCTGTAAATGGCCCTGAACCATTTTGATGGCTGCAGATTGGCTTTACTGGGGACTGCATAAAAATTCGCTCATGCAAATGCACACTTCTCTAATGAGCACCTAGGAAATGCCGAATAGTGCTCTGAGTCTACAGAATATATTAGTGGAGAGAGAGAGAGAGAGAGAGAGAGAGAGAGAGAGAGCAGTGAGAAATTCACAAGGTTGTGAAAAAGTCTCCATTATAAAATGATTTGGTCAGGCTAAGCTTCACTGGAAAATACCAGGCCAGACACTGAGGCTCACATCTGTAACCCCAGTATTTGAGAGGCTGAGGCAAAGAGTCAGAGTTTTGCTGTTATCCTGGTTACCCAGTGACTTTAAGGACCGCCTGGAAGACAGGAGACATTTGCTCAAAAAGCAGAAAGAGAAAAGCTATTGGGGTGATGCACTGGGCCAGACAGCGATGAGGAGTGGAGGGCAGGGCAGGATTCTAGGTTTACAGAGCAGATTAAACAGAAATGGCATTGTGGGAGCTGGAGGTGTGGCTCATCTGATACAGTGCTTGCCTAGCATGCAAGAAGACCCAGGTTTGAATCCAGCTTGGCACAAGCAAGAGCCATCACGTGCACCTGTCTTTCCAACATCTGGGAAATGGAGGCTGGAAGACCCGAAATTCGGATTACTCTCAGCTATTCATTAAGTTCAAGCCAGTCTGGGGCCGGGATCAGGAACCTTCAAGGGGAAGCAAGTGAGAAGGGGCGTGAAACTGGAGGAGGTTCTTAAAAGAGGCCTGAGAACAAAGAGGGAGATTAGCACTGTGGTCTGTGGCTGTTGCTCAGAGGGGTGATATGTCAAGCAGGTATTCCAAAATTTCAGAGTGTGTGTGTCTGTGTGTCTGTGCATCTGTGTCTGTGCGTGAGAGAGACAGACAGACAGACACAGAGACACACAGAGAGAGTATACATGTTTTTGTGTGCAGGTACATTCACCTGTGGAAACCAGAAGAGAAAGTTCCCATGTCCTTATTTTTTGCTTTATTTTTGAGGCAGGGCACTGGTCTGCAAATTACCGAGTAGGCTAAACTGTCTGAACAAATATCCTCAGGGAAGGCGGCTTACCTAATCTGCCCTTTGAATACTGCCTCAGATGTGGGGAGCACAAGGCCATGTTCTTTCATTTAAAGTCAACCTCCAGTGAGTGGTGATCAGGACTGTGCAAACTATATCCACAATCAGGAAGGTCTGGGTCATTCTAGCTCCTTCTGGAGGTGGGCTGAATGAACGTTGGGCTACATCAACACCTTGATAACGTCTTCTGCCCATTTCTGCTCCCTTTTTCTCCCTTCTACATATATGGATTTCCTGGGAAACTACTAATAAATATTCTACATGCTAAACCCCATTTCAGCGTCGACTCTCCAGGAAAACCAACCTGGGACTCAGCCACTCTGCAAGGACAGAAATAGCTTCAATGCTGCTCTCTGGCACCACAGGAGGCATGTCCTATTGGCTGTAATAGATAGTACCCATAGGTGTGAAAGTCAGTTCTGAGTGACTGCAACCTTGAGGCAAGAAATCACTCATGAGTCAAAGACAGTATCTAAGATAGGAATTGGAGCAAGTGTACCATTGTTGTCTCAGCAATGAGCAGAATAAAGTATGAGAGAGAGAATTTGTGCCAAGCTATTCTCTCTCTCTCTCTCTCTCTCTCTCTCTCTCTCTCTCTCTCTCTCTCTCTCTGTATATGTGTGTGTGTGTGTTTGTTGTGTGTATACATATATATATTTATACATTTATATGTATATGTATATAGATAAATAGGTATATATAATTATAGATATATAGATAGATCATATATTAGAGAGATATAGAGATATAGAAATATAGAAAGTGATATGCATGTATATTTAAATTTGGAGTTCAAAGGAGATGTTGAGGTGGATTGTTGTGTTGGTAAGATGTTTCTCAGAAGAGTTATTGTCACTATGGGCAACCTGACAGAGCACGGTGGGGGCTCTGCATGTTCGGTCTTACATGACAGATTGGGGTCCGTCTTTATAGGTTCTGGGAAAGGTCCTGTTCCATGTGAGTGATTGATGGGTCGGTAATGGTACATGCTTAAAGCCAGGCTATCTCAGAATCGGCTATGAAAGTGAGGAGGGAAAGAATTTGGAAAAAACATGCTGATCTGGTTCAGAAAACTAAATGGCTGTCATTTCAGGGATTATCCCATTTGAACCCAAATGGGGGAATTTTACAAACTGGTGTGGCCCAGGCTAACACATACGTATATAATGTGCATGAGTGTCTGCATGTTCACATGTGTAGGCAGTGCATGCATATGTAAAGATATTTAAACGTGCATGTAGAAGTCTGGGACTATGTAGATCACTCTCCACCCTATTCATTTGAGACAGGTTCTCTCAGTTGAAGCCAGAGCTTAAAGACAGGCTATTCTAGCTAGCTTTCAAAGATCTCCTGTTTTCAGTCCCAAGTATTGGAATCACAGCAGAGCTACCATGCCTATCTAGCCCCTGGTCCCCATGTGTAACCAGAAAGTGCTTTCCAAAATGACCCATCTCCCCAAACACTGAGCTTTCATTTCCCTGGACACCAATTTAAACTTTCAAGAAGACTGAATCTTGGGTGGGGCTTAAATTTATCACACAGTTTTAGTTATTAGAAAGAAAGCATCCTATTGTTTCTGTTGCTTTTCTGTTCATTCATAATGGATTTGTGCTATCTTTTGGAGCTAACCACTTTTGAGCCTTAACAGATGACAAGGCTGGAGATACGTGATAGAGCAGGGAGCAATACTTTAACTCTGAAGACAGCATGATTTTAAAGCCAGTTTAACAAATGTCTCCTCCTGAACCATTCTAGAAGCTTCTTTCAGGTAAATACTAAATTGCCCACCAGAAGGAGTAATGTAATGAAGGTGAAAACATAATCACTTTATTAAATGTCCATGGCTGTTTGCCCAAGGAATAAAGAGATCAAAATGTTGGTGTTCAGGAGAATTCTCTAGGCAGCTTCTATATTCCCGTAACTGAAATGCTTGCCCAATCTCTCTCTCTCTCTCTCTCTCTCTCTCTCTCTCTCTCTCTCTCTCTCTCTCTCTCTCTCTCTCTCTCTCCTTCTCTTTCCCTCCCATCCCTCCTTCCACCCTACTTGTTATTACTGCATCTCCATTCTTTGCTGCCTTAGAAGCCAGCCTCTTTGGCTTCCCAGTGTGGACTGAAGACCAGATGCTCTCTAAGAACTTCCCAAGCCTTCAGCACCAGATTGGAGCTGCTGAGACATCCAGTCATCAACTTTCTGTTCAGTCCTCAGGGACTGAAAAACTGCCAGATCTTTAACCTTTCTAGTGTGTGGACAGACACTGTTGAACCAGCCCCTACCCTATAATCCAATCTAACATACCTTCATTTATAATACATATCCATTATCTGTTCTTTTCCTCGAGAGAACTGGCAAAGATTCTACACAGCAACACGTGAGTGCTAGAATGCCAATTGAGAACATGGGTTGGTCCACAGACTCACACCCACTCTTGAAGGGGCCGTTTCAAATTTTATGTTTTAGAAAAACTCACTGTGGCTACAGAAGCAGAAGGCTTCCCAATGCTTCCTCAGAGATTCACTACCTGACCGATTCCCACGTGTATTCCTAAAACCATCAACTGGGAAGAAACAGATTTACCAACTGGACAGGCATAGGAGAAGCATATCTCATATAGATGAGAACACCTATAAGAATAGTTCAGAGGAGGTGATGTTGTGGTCCAGTGCCCCTTCAAGTCTGTTCTCGGTAGAACCATTCATACCTCTCAATTTCACTTGTGTCATAGGCACATAAGGAAGAGAGTGTACTTCAATTCATATTCCTTTCTTGTGAGTGTAGAGCTCACACTACTGAGCCAATGAGTTGACTCGGCAGCATGACACTGTGGCTATCTTTCAGAAAGCACTTTGATGTTTATTTTCCAGTCCTTTGCTTGTTGTGTTTTATTATTTAATCTAGACTGGAAAAAAATCTATCCCAACATGGGACAATGTGAATAAACAAATTGTCTGTGTCACCATGTGTCGTTTTAGTGACTACGAATGGGCATCTCCCCACTTTCATGAAAGTTCTTCTCAGTGCTGAAGGTGGGGAGGAAAGGTACTTTGAACCAAGCGTAGGGTAGAAGTTTGGGTCTCCAGCACTCACTTGAAAGATAGGCGAGCCCATCACTTAGAAGGTGGGGAGACGTGGGGAACTCCTGGAGCAAGCTGACTAGCTGCACTAGCCAAATGGCCACGGTCCAGGTTCAAGAGAGAGACTGCCTTGATAAATCAAACAAAAAACAATATAAGGAGACACCTAACTTCATCTTAGAGTTTCCAAATACATATACACAGAGTTGTCCACAGACCTGTATAACATATGCACACACACACACACACACACACACACACACACACACACACACACTTCATTCCTTCTTCCCCTACTCTTCAGTCCATCCCTGGGTTTCCCCATAAAGCAAGACTCCCAGTGCCTTCATGGTTCCCATACTCACTTAGGTGCAAAGAACACTGCACCCTGGCGTGAGCTATAGCTTTCAGCTTCCCATTTCCTCAGCTCTAGGTGTCCTTGACCTCAAGACTTCACATTACTAAGTCTTCTGTGTGGTTCTACATTTAACCCTGTCACTGGGGTATGGAAACTCTGCCGCTGAATAAACCAAACATGGAGACACTAGACTACACTTGCTCCACACCCAGCAGGAAGCAATGATAAACTGCTCAATGGGGTGGGAAAATGCAGCCTAAGATGCGGGAGGTCAAAACTAGGGTTCCCTGACTCCCAGGTGCCCAGTCACCACAGGAAACCATGCAGAGGACTCGGGATTAGAGGAACGGCGGCCCACCAGGCCAGGGGTTTCCATGCTCCTGGACATTCAGATGCTGCTGGGTTGCAGGGAGTTGGGATCAGATTTAGGTCCTTGGGCCGAGGAGCCCGGGTTCCAAGGAAAGGAACTCCATCAGTGATTGTCCTTAGCTTAGCAGTAGTTGTCTGAGAGCACAGAGGGTCCTTCTGCAGAAGACTTAGAGGGCTCAGCTCTGTAGACAAAGGTCTTTTCCAAGGTCCTCATGGTGGTTCTTGACAAAAGAGACAGTCCTTGGTTCCAAACTGTTTATTGATTGTTCATCATGAAAATGGATGCATACCATCTCCTCAGGGTAAACCAGAGATTAAAAACCTTTTGCAGGAAGGAATATCCAGAAAGGGAAGCTTATTGACTAATTCTCAGGGCCTCTAGATACCTCATTAGCATGGAGAACTCTGTTCTTGGATTCTGCATTTAGTATGGAGCCGTGCTCACGGACTCTGTCACTTGGTCCTTTAACTGCCCCCTCCACACGATTCCTTTCTCAGGCGGTTCACTCCGCCTGCCCTACTGCCTCTGTCCCGGGTGGAATTACCACTCCAGTGTCTTCTTTCCTCTACCACCCATCAGAAACATCACTTCAAAGCCTAGTAACTTTTCAAACAGGTTTATATAATAGTTTCTCAGTTCACAAACCCTCTACATAATAAGATTACATCAAATAGACAAAGATACAAACTGCCCTGGGTTATGAGATAAAGACCTGTAGAATCCCTTTAAATATTTATATCTACCTATGTCCGATTACAGCCACCAGGATCTAACTCGGCTTTTTTCCGGCTCCATCTTGATTTTTTTTTTTTCGATCTCTGTTCTTCTTCTGTTTCCTACCTTTTTTCTCCGCCTACCTCTCCACTGTCCAATCATATCAACTTAACATAAATCTACATCTGGGTTCCAGGGCTTCCAACCTGCTCAACCCACCAAGTTTCTTGGCATGAAGCTTCTTGTTGATATGCAGACATATCTTACTATTTGTTCACTTTGGTGAAATGCTTCATGTGGGAAAAGATGTCCCGGGTTAACCCAAAGGTTAACTAGTGGTGGGTATGTGACTGAATGTCCTCTTGCCTGGCAAAGGGCATCTGTGTTCAGGTTGTCTCTTGTTTCATTCCTGGGACTCTGTCACTGTGATGGTTTGAATGTAGAACACACATCCCAGGTATTTGAACTCTCAGCTCCCAAGATTTTGTTGTTCTATTGGTAGCTTTTTGAAACAATTAAGAGGTGGAACCTGGCTGGTAGAAATCTATCATTGAGGGCATCTTAGGGATTCCATTCTGGCCCTGGCTCTGGTATGCGTCTCTCTGTACACCATCTACCTCAGGATCCTGCAGCAAGGTGGGAGCCCTAGGTACCGTGGCTTCCCATCATGGAACTGTGAGCTAAAATGGCCCCTTCTTCCCCTGAAGAGGCATCTTACAAGAACTTGTGGTACTGATGAGAAAAGTATTGAAATCAGTAGCTAAGGAGATCAAGAACCCAGTGTGTCTCCTGCTGTGAAGAGGGGTAGTAGGGGGAGACAAGATGCTAATCAGCACATTTGGGAGGTGGAAGGAGGGGGATTGGGTTTAGGGGGTTGCCAAGCTCCTTCCCTGGACAGACATCTGGTAAAGACAGAAAATAATAACTTTATCCCTTATGGATGAAATGGGGCTCTAAAGCTGGGGCTCCACTATTAGGTGCTGCTTTAAGTGGCTTAGAGAGGCTCCCCATCCCCTGTTGGTCCTATTTAGATACACTTTCACCATGTCTTCCCTTTCTTTCTTCTTGCAATGGCTTCTGATAACAAGAACCTAAAATCTCAGGGACCCTGTGTTTGCTATCTCTGTTTACCTGTCTCTTAAACCTCTCAGTCTTGGCTACATTGTGAATTTGAAGCTACCGTAGGCCACATAAAACTCTGTTTTAGACATAGAAAACAAACACAAAATTAACATATACAACACACACACACACACACACACACACACACACACGTGTGCACGCACTCAGACACATATGCATATTCATGTAGCTAACTCTTTAAAATCAGGAAACCCAGTACTGGTAAGAATATTCATCTTTCAAGAAAGGCCACAGAAATGGTAGCATTTTTGAATGCTAATCCTGAATTTCAGAAACAAATTTAGTCCTAGCCTCTTGTGTACCATGCAAGTGTTCTTCTGAACTGCATGTCCGTAGCTCAAGAATTTACTTATGAAAGACAGATCCAGTGGTTACGGGCATTTGCTATGCTTGCAGAAAATCTGGGTTGGCACCCAGTATCCACCCACATATACCTGAAACTAAACTTTGAGGGACACGATGTCTTTTTCTGGCTTCCTCTGACACATGGACACACACACACACACAGAGAGACACAAAACAGATGGATAACTTTTTTTAAAAGAAAAATCATGATATAGGACTACAGTTGTAAATTTTTCATGGAGAGGAAATGGGAGAGGGTCTCCCTTTTCTGAACCTTCCTTAAGAGGCCCTCTGTACAGGAACCTCCTGTGTTACCTCGAATGAGAAGCTATCTAATAACACAGGTAAATGAGAACCACAGTTGTTCGACTTCTATGCAGTCTTTGGGAGAAAAGAGATTCCAAGGAAATTTAGAGAAGTTCAGCCCCCTTCAGACTTGTCTCAGAGAAGTGGCATCAGAAGGAAGCATGAATGACTGCGTGTCTCTGGCAAACATTCCACATTCCCCGAATAACCTGACACCTGGCTTTTCTGGAGGGACTCATACACAGCTGAAGGGTTTCACACATCCTGGTTTGGAAAACATCTGGAAAACTGCTTCACGTGATTGCAAAGGTGCTGAGTGACAGAGTACCCTCCTCCTCGCAGGGTGGATTCTGAGGTTTAGAAAAACCACCGCCATGGAAAGTGTGGCCCAGACTATCGTCAGCCACGATGTGCTGTACGGGTTGACAGTTCCCCTCAGAGGTAACCAGACCTGTGCGTCCAGAGCAATGGGGAAGTGGCGGTTTGCTACCAGACAGCCCCTGTCTCAAGGAACTCACTTCGGAGTCTCAGCTCTTCCACCGGTGGAATGTGGAAAATCCTACATGGAAGATTGTGCATAGATACATCTGTGCACGGCTGACACTTGGTGGACATCACTCATGCTCACGAGCTTCTCACAGGGAGTGTATAGCCCTGAGGTTCCTCTTCTTCCTATGGTCCCCGAGCAGACATTCCGACTGCTAGGCATGTCTACCCTGCGTTTTGTCCTGGTTTTATTTCAAATTTGTCTTATTTTTAATTCTGTACGAGGGTAGAATTATGTGTTGGTATGTATACCACGTGTGTGCCATGCCCAAGTATAACAGGGCCCCAGACCTTAGCACAGCTGACTCCATGATGGAAGTACCATTCAGGCTATAACACTCGGCATGTAGACAGTACCACTCGCCTGAAATGAAAATAAAGACCTTATCCATCAAAGTCTCTGGTAAAGTCTCTACTAAATGCACTAACCTTGCACTGTTGCTTCTGTAATTCTGCTTCTGGCTAGCTGTTCTTGTTAACTGATGTTGACCCGGAACATGGTCTTTGTGCTTGAAAGCCCACCCTGAGAGAAGCTCGGAGCTATTTGTGTTCTCCAGCTGGTGGTGGGTTTGACAGCTTATGGAACTTTTGGGAGCTGGTGGTTACTGGAGGAGGATCCTAACCTGGATGTTGTACAGTCAAGCCACATGTCCTGTCTGCTCACTACTTCCCAGGCATAAACGCAACGTGACCAACCATCTCATGCTCCTACTGAGCCAGCGTGGCTTCTCAAACTCAAAGTTAGATGGCTGCGCTTCTTAGAATCCTGGTGAATTGGACAGCAAGTTACCAGCTATATCAATTTGCTTTCTATTGCTCTGAGGAAACACTATGACAGAAGCAACTTGGAGAAGGAAGGGGGCTTATCTGGCTTACAGGGCCACCAAAGCAGAAACAAGGGAATGGAAACTGAAGCAGAGACCACAGAGGACCTCCACTTACTCTCTTACCCTCCATGGCGTGCCTAGCCTACTTTGTTATACCCACCCAGGACCATGTCTCCCCTGTGGATTGAGTCCTCCTATATCAATCACCAATTTAAAACAAAAACTCCCCCACCGACTTGCCTAGAGGCCAATCTGACGGAGCTGAGGGTCCCAGGTGACTGGGTGGTGTCACGTTGACAGATATCTAACTAGCTTATCAGGCTGGCTGCCTCAGCTACATTTGGCATCCCCGGGATGGTTAGAAATCTCTTCTATGTGTAGGAGTCTGAGCAGATGTTCAGCCCACTGTCACACAGCCATGAGTCATGACCAGTGGGGTCACAAAGAAGCAGATGGGATGCAGCAAAGGAAATTCCTCAGAACACAGAACCCCCCGGGAGACAACAAATCAACCACTGCATTTTTTTCTCTCAAATTATGATTTCACTCTGATTTTTTTTAAATACTTCTTCACGGCCTACACCCATGCACACCCTTCCTCAGCTCACACATGCTCTCAATATAGGTCACCATGTCCCTTCATCCTGCCCTCTCTTGAGAAGAGACTGGATGTGGACCCTCCTGTGAGGACCTTTGCAGCCATGCCCAGCCAGGGAGGAGAGCAGCCCAGGTTGTGGGGAAACACTTTTAACAAACCATCTATTGAATAATGCATGCACTATCTGAGAAGTTAATTAACCGAGTTCACCTATTTAAATAGTGGTGCTAAGGAAACAATGGAGGGGCTGAGTAGAAAAATCCTCCTCAGACAGAGTGCCCCTGAACCTTCAACTCCACAAATGTGGGTTAGTTTCCATCTTAAAACTGCCGCTTAAATGTTGAACTTAAAGGACAGCTTGTGGGAGGAGACATTTAAGTAACTCCAGAGACAGGAAACTCTATTTTCCCCTCTCTGTGTTACTATGTGTTACTCTTTGCTGTGTCTGGGGATGAAAAGGACAGGGTAGTGTGCGGTATGACAGTCTCTGGTGTGACATTTCCTGGGGTGATGTGAAATGAACATGGATCTGTCCACTCTACATGAGGCAGCAAGGATGAGACCAAAGTAATGATGCTGCTCAGCTTGGACCTGAGAAGCAAATGGTGAGTTCACTGGGTCCTCGGGGCTCTGATAAGTAATGCTACTTACTGTGTAGGTGACCCCAGAGTGTCTCACCCTATCGTAGATGACAATCTTACACACTGCCCCTTTCAGTTGGCTTTCTACTCAAGCACTAAGATTACTTGCTTCGAGGATGGAGCCAGGAAGGGGCAGTGGTTGGAATTCCAACCGAAGGTCCTAGATCCTCTTCTCCATCCTCTCCTAAGGAGTGTTAACAGCTCCATCACCATGACCACAGACCTAGCTACCACCACAGCATTGTTCTGCTTATTTGGTTGCCATAGCAAAGAGACCAAACTCATCTCTACTCAGGAGATGCAGATAGTGTTACCAGAGGAAATTGGGATCCTCTCTTGGGTTCTTAGTCTCAATAATAACAAAATTTACAAATGGACTAAGAATAAGGCTCAAGGACAATTTTATTAGAATTTAAAAGAAAAAAAATCCCAGGTCAGGGAAGTTGTAAACCTTGGCAGCTACTCTAAGGAGGAAGATGCAGAAGAGGAAGAGAGAAAACCATGCCTCACCACAGTGGGGGATCGGAGAGGGGAGGATAACTTCAAAGAAGGGCAAGAAAGTCCAGTTTCCAAGACATCCCCTGTATCTGAAAGAAAAGAAAAAAGGGGGAAACATGTTGTTCTGGGTCCTACTGAAAAAGAGAAAGAAAAGGAGGAAGAGAAGGAGGGAGATGAAGGAAGAGAAGGAGAAGGAGGAATACAAGAAAGAGAAGGGGAAGAAGGAGGCAAAGGAGGAATAGGAGAAAGAGAAGGAGGAGAAGAAGGAATAGGAGGAGGAGGCAGTCTTAATTTAACCAGATAGCATGGATGGCAGCAATTTTGCAAATCACTGCACAGAGGGAAGGCTTTCCAGGGAGTAAAAACAAACTATCTCATTAAGAGATAATCACTCCTCCAATCTCTTCAGCATGGCTTAAGGTGAACCCGCCATCCTGAGGCATCACCGTTATAAAATATAATGGGGTAATGGGGTACCATGACAGGCACATGCCATGGTGTGTTCCTGAGTAATTATGTCATGCAACAGACCTAGTGTGAAAGAGGTGTGCAGTGAGAACTGAGAGGAGTGAGGACATGGGAAGGGGGTAGAGGTACACAGGCAGACAGATGAGGGCAGGGAAAAGGAGTGGGGGTTGTTTAGACACCAAACTCCCAAATGTAGACTCAGAAACAAGATGCTGTGATGAGTGACTGCTAGTTCAGAGAGACAGAGACAATATTTTTCCTGCTTCCGACATTCCAGAAGGAAATGACTCTCTCTCCTTCTCTGTGCTGTCCTAAGTACCTTACGACTCAATGTCCCTTCTTCCTGTGCCTTGTGTTCACTCCCTCTCAACTGTTGCTTGCTCTACCTCCTGCCCTATTCTTGACTTTATTTAGCTCTCCTTTACGGAGAGCTCTTGGGTTGAAGGTGTGTGCTAGGGTTGAGCCCCACCACAACTACTTGCCTACAGTAAACAGAAAGCTCTTGGGTAAAAGGTGTGCGCTAGAGCTAAGCCATGCCACAAGGTTTGTCCAGTTCACAATGCTGGGTTTTACAATGTGATCATATATACTGCAATGGGGAGTGGGTAAGAGAACAGCTAAGAGGGGATGTTCAGAGAGGGCTCTGTGGTGGGCAGACCTTTTAACTAGCCACATACACCTGTGGCACCTGTGGCACCTGTGGGAGGAGGCAGGTAATTGTAAGACTCGATGTGAATCTTAACTACTGGGAACACCCCCCCCCCCCAAGTGAGACACAAGAACAGGAGCCCGATGCAAATTCAAGAGGTTTATTTTTCTGGTGTGTCAGGGTCAACCCTCAATCAGCCCCTCATGGCAAGAGACTAGAAGGTGACCTCGAATGGCTATGACAAGCAGTTTTTTTATACTTTTTAGGGGTACAGGTTACATCAGCAAGGTTACAGTTTAAACTTATTGGCTAAGCTTATTGACCTTTGAAGCTATTGGTTAGCAAGCATATGACATGCATTTGAACTCTATCTGGGACCAGAGGGTCAGGTGACAACCAGTCAGTACATTCTGCAGTTCTTCAAAAATGTTCCTGCTCTTCCTATGAACTGTGGGTGGAGGATGAAACTTGGCCTAGCCTTGACTTGAGGCACTGGGTGCAAGGTTGTAGAAAGCCCCTAGGGTCCTTCAGTCATGACTTAAGCAATTTCTAAGTCCCTGAGGGCAGGCCAGCGGAATCACCTGTATGCTAACAACATGGCCAGTCACCTAGCTCAGCTTTGGCTGTCATAGAATATTGGGGCTCCATTCTCAGAGACAGAACTCAGCCTCAACAAAGTCCAGAGATCCCCCCAAGACTACTTTAACTTTCCGTGTTCTGAAGAGGTAACCCTAATACCATTTAGGAGATGGCTGAAATTAAGGAATAGAGATGAAATTAAGGAATAGAGATAACCCATGCTCACCTCAAAAATCTAGAGATACAAAATCCCAGCATTAAGAAGGTTTAGAACCACAGGACTAGAATGAGCTGGGGCCACAGTGACAGGCACAGAAGCACTCTAGAATGCCTTTAAGCAATCAGTGGCTCACTTTGATACTAAAATTCACAATTCTGGGTGGAGATTTAAGATGCTCATGAGATGTGAAACATCCCATAGTATGTAGAACTGTGTGTAACAGATATATGAAAACTATATATAAATAACCCCAAAAGCCCTCCATACACAAACAAGGGAGAAAGCCTGTGCTGTGTGACCATCAGTTGGTCCCATCCCTTGTTAAGCATTTGCCAGAGACTGGGTCAAACTGTGTAGCCCTGGCTGGCCTTGGACTTACTATGGAGATCAAGCTCGCCTTAAACTCATAGAGATCCCCCTGCTGCCTACATTAAAAGTGAGTGCTACCGAACCTACCTGACATTTGCTATTGAAAGTATAATCTCTTTTTCTCTACTCTGGTCATCTTCCTCCTTTGGAAGTATATTCTATGTTAATAAATCCTCTTGTGATGTCTAGCATTGTTCTTTTCCTCTGTCCAATTCCTTCTTCCAGTAAAAGAAAAAAAAATAGGACCTAGAACCCCCTTTTGAGGTGACACAAAACCACTCACCTCAAAAGCAACATGATTGAGTTTGCTCTGGAGCCAAACATGAATGGTTGTGCTTGGGAACACAGATGCAGGTTACCCTGAATTCTATGTTTCAGCATGATAACCAGTCCATAGAGTTTTAGTAGTAACAGAACCAACAATCATAAATCTGGGACACTTGTCAAATACATCAGTGGAGACATCAGGTTGGCGATGACAGCCAAGTGGGAGAATTCCTACCGCAGGCCTCAGATTCGATCTGATGTCACCCTCACCCTACGGTTGGTGGAAAATGGTGATCTGCCCATACATTTCTAAAGGTTCTATATGTTAGTTATGAGAATGTTGGGGTCAGAAATAGAGATGGGCAAGGAATGGCTGTTGAGAAAGCTAAAGATAGCCCAAGATAAATTGTAATGAGGCACTGGACCTTCAGCTTTCTAACTTCTCCAGGGTCCTGAGGTTCTGATCAGTTTCATCAGCTCTCTAGAAGGTTCGGGGTATGGTGCGACACTTCCTAGAAACTCTTGTTCATGAGTGGGTCCCACTAAACCCCTAGATTTGACAACACTGCTGTCATTACTGGGATCTTATTTTAGACCTCCTACCCTACCCCACCCTTTACCACATGATCTCCACAGGAAGAATTCAAAGGGGTCTTGGAGATTAATGCAGAAGATATAGGGTTTGTTACAGAGTAAGGTGGATCGGGGTGAAGGAGAGCCTCCAGCAGGCAGGGAGGAGCCCACTCAAGGCAGAGCATGATCAGTAGCCCAAGAGACCATTGAGCAAACCTATGTTGTTTTGGGTTGGCAGTGTATTATCTCTTAAAGCATCTCAGACAGGAAACCTCTTGAGAGATATCCTCTTGAACAGGTGATTGACAGGCCTCTGTATCAATCTTTAAGCAGGAACAGTGGAGCATCTGGTTCTTTACCTGTGTTTTTATCTCATTAGGAATCTTATCATTCTTCTGCACTTTGAAAAAATCACACCTCCACCCAAGGCCAGAGATAGAACTCAGCCCGTTTTCTGACTAGTAATAATTTGACTTCTGTTCTTTAGTAGCTATCAGTTATCAGTAAGGACTCCATCCTCTATGCCCCTCGGGCTTGGCAAATCTGAGTAGCTCTCTAACAGACCCAGCCTATGTTGGGCTCCCTAGATCACAGTTTAAAAGTGTATAAGATGTTTCTTAAGAGACTCAAAGGAGACACTGAGCTCAACTCAGCTCAAACCGCAAAAGCCTCAGAGGCATATGGCTGTGGGTTTCCCCTGCTCTTGTACCGGGGCCTCATGAGCAATCAGGTAGCTATGCTATTACCAAACCTGGGTGGATCTGAAAATAAGATACATACTTCACAGGCCCACACCCCAGTGTGAACGGGTGTTACACACATCTATTCTCCAGAGAAGGTATTTGCCAAAAGATTCATAACAACACAAGAACACACAAAGGCCAGATGGAGGGTGGGGAAGTTCAACCTTTAGATGAGGGCACCTGATTGGTCTGTTATCTGGGGTGATGTTGAAGGTTGAGCAACCCCTTCATTAGAAGAGTTATTACGACAGAGAAAGGAGAAAAAAAGAAATCAGGCCATGGTGGTGCCTGCCCATACCATTCCAGAACCAGAGAGGCTAAGATACGAGAATTGCTATGAGTTGGAGGATAGCCTGGGCTATACAGTGATAAGTTCCAGGTTAGCCTAAAACATGTTAGGGAAAGTTTGTTCAGGTGAACAGATCTCTGTGAGTTTGAGGTCATTCTGATCTACAGATCTACATAAGTTTCAGGGTGGCCAAGGCTATGTACTGAAACTGTATCTAATAATAATAATAATAATTTATAAATATATAATATTTCTATGTAATATATTATTCTTATAACACAAAACTAATGATGATGATGATTTTAAAAGGAGCTAAGAACAAAGATAAGGAAAAATTAGAAAGTGGAGTGATTTGTCCAGGACACAAAACAAACTTTAAAAGTGAATGGTGTACAGATGGAACCCATGCTCATGTGGATGGTTTTACTTCTCTTAACTGTTTTCCTTGTACTTTTTCCTTCTGCCTGAGATGAAGATTGTTCTGTAGCCCAGGATAACCTGGAGCTGAGTTTTCCATTCTGCCTTTCCATTTTCCCTCCTTCCCTCCCTCCCTCCCTCCCTCCCTTCCCCCCTCCCTCCCCTTTTTCCCTCTCCAGCATCTCACATAGCCCAGAATGGCCTGGACTTACCTACTCTTACACCCTGATTCTCTTGTCTCTTCCCCCACAAGGCTGAGCTTCAGGGCCACACCACTACATCCTGCTTTAAACTCATGTTTGCTTCATGCTGCTCCTGCTGCTCCTGCTGCTGCTGCTGCTGCTGCTGCTGCTATCTGTAGAGTCATCTGCCCACATTTTGGTGTTACTTTGACACAAGTGAACTGGCTCTAGCTTGGGCTTAGCCCAGGTTAGATTTCTAGCCTCAATACTTAAAAATTAGAGAAAGGTATTTACCATTCCTGAGCCATAGTTTCTCGTCTGTGAAGTGGGGGTGTGGGGAGGGAATAGCTGGAGATGGACAAGATGGCAGGCTAAGAGAGATCAGATAACCGGGATCAGCGAGTGGAGGATGGAGAATAGTATAAGGTGTGGTACAGTAGGCAGTATGAGGTCTTAGGGAGCTGAGATAGCAGAGACTGTGGGAGACGAGGGCAGAGAGAAGAGATGTGTTCCTTACACACCTGATGTGCTAGTTAAGGATTACACTGTGTCATAGTTTGAATACTTGGCCCAGGGAATGGTACTATTTGGAGGTGTGGCCTTTTTGGAGTAAGCATGTCACTGTAAGCGTGGATTTTAAGACCCTCATTCTAGCTGCATAGAAGCCAGTATCCTGCTATATCCTTCAGATGAAGATGTAGAACTCTGAGTTCCTCTTGCACCATGCTTGCCTAGATGCTGCCATGCTCCCACCTTGATGATAATGGACTGAACCTCTGAATCTGTAAGCCAGCCACAATGCAATGTTGTTCTTTATAAGAGTTGCCTTGGTCATGGTGTCTGTTTGCAGCAGTAAATCCCTAACTAAGACACCCGGTATAGTTGGTGAAGATTGAGAGATACTCCAAAGGATCTCAAAAAAAGCTAATGCAGAGAAAGACAAGTGTGACTCTGTCATCGCTCCTCACCGTTTCTCAGGATGAGAAGTGAGGTAGTACACCGCACCCGTCAGTCCTTTCTATTCCTGGAATAAGAATGCCCTGATGAAAAGCAACAACTTCATGGAGAAAGGGTTTGCTCAGCCACAGTTCCAAGTTGCAGCCGCCACTGTGGGGAAGTCAAGACAGGAACCCGAAGCATCTCTTCATGCCCACAGTCTTCTGAGAGAAATGAATGCATGCTTGCTACCCAGCTCACTTCCTCCAAGTCCTTTATGAACTCATTTGTTTATTTTCTGTGCGTGTCTGTGGGTACACACATGCAATAAACGCATATAGAGGACAGAGGATCTTATAGAGGTCGGTTCTCTTTTCACCATGTGGATCCTGGGCCTCAAACTCAGGTCCAAGCCTAGTGACAAGCACCTTTAACAACTAAGACAACTTGTGAACCCACTGCTTTGTTCTTACACAGTCAAGGATCTAGGGAATGTGCTGCCCATAGTGGGGTGGGTCTTCTCACATCAATTAATAAAATCAAGACAATTCCCCACAGACATGCTCACAAGGACAAGCTGATCAAGCCTTTTCCTGGTCAAGACTTTTGTCCTAGTTAATTCTAGGTTGGGTCAAGTTGACAAAACTGTGCGTATAATATGTACAAATACTACATGTTAAATAAAAATGAGAAAGAGGTAAATTATAAATTAATAATTGGATAACATGACTTGAGAAATGGCTCAGTTGAAAAGGTACTTGCTTTCGAAGCATTAGGACCTGAGTTTGATCCTCCCAACCCACAGAAAAAGCCAGGGCATGGTAAGTGATCCCTTGTCATCAAAGCACAGGAGAGACAGAGAGAGAAGGCTCCCTGGCTATTCCAGTTGGCCTTCAATGGTTGGGATAAAACACTGAACCAAAGCAGCTTGGGAAGGAAGGGATGATTTTATATGGCAGCTTGTAGGCAGAACTCCAGGCAGAGACTGAAGTAGAGACCATGGAGGAATGCTGTGTATTGGTTTTCTTTCCATAGCTTGTCCACCCCGCTTATATCCTAGGGCCACCATCCCAGGGGTAGCACCAGCAACAGTGGGCTGGGTTCTCCCTCATCAATCACCAATTAAGAAAACACCTCAAAGATTTTCTCTCCAGCCTATCTGGTAGAGATATTTCTTTCAAGTGAGGTTTCCTCTTCCCAGATAAGGGTGAGCCCCAAGCCTATGAGAAACTTTACTTCAAGAAAGCAAGGAAGACAGCACCTTAGAGACAACATGCAAGGTTGTCTTCTGACTTTCACATGTTTGCACATGCATACATATAGCTTTATACATGAATGTACCAGCACAGACATGCACTAGCATACACATGAACACACATGTTAATTAATGTGGGTTATTCAATAAACAGAGTACCTTGGTCCTCCTGGGCCTTTCCTACCTCACTATGAGTTTATACTCATCTGGACACTAAGGGTTGCAGATAAAATGCTGGAACCAGTGCTCACCCAGTATTTGAAAGAAACAAACTCAAGTCTTCAATTAGAAAGGGCAGTAGTGAATAGCTGTCTGAGTGTTCATATCAAATAAGACTTGAAGCCAGGAATGGTGACTGGTGTCTCTAATCCCAGCATTTGGAAGGTTGGGGCAGGGGAATTAAGGATTTTGGGGCCAGCTTCAACTCCATAAAGAGATTGAGACCAGCCTGAGCTACTTGAAGCTACGCTTGAAAAAGGAGTAACAGACAGGATGTGGCGGTATGTGTCTTTAGTCCCAGCACCTAAAGACCGGGCAGGAGGAGTTCTGTGATTAAAGATAGCCTGGTCTACACGGCAAGTTCCGGGCTGGCTAGGACACCCTTCATGAGATAGGAAAGGACCAAGGAGCTCAAGGGTGACTCTCCTACAGTAATGCAGAATGGCCTCAACAACACTGAAAGGGAAAAACCAACTCCCAAGGGCTGTGGTCTCACCTCCACACTTGCACCGAGGCACACATGTGAATGCATGCATGTGCACACAGTCAAATGGCCCAGTCTACAGAGCTAGTTCTAGGACAGACAAGGCTTCGCAAAGAAATGGAAACAAACAGAAAAGTCAATTAAAAAAACAACAACAACAAAAAAGACCAGTTGAAAAGAAATAGACTTAGCGGGAGGACATTCATGCATTAGCACCATGTATTAGGACTGTTCAGTTCATCATTATTTGTGAAGACGCTTCCTTTCTCACCCAGATTAACTCAGCTTTAAGCCTAAACAGACAGATGGTCGAATTTATTGCATGGATAACAAGAATTTCTTTAATTCTCTTACACAATAGACTACAGTGAGTCAGGCTTTCAAAATTGCCTGAAGATCAGTATATGCCATTAACAGTCATAATGGTTCCTTTCCAACCCAACACAGGACATTGAGTAAATCACACAGTCTGTGGGCCAGAGAAATAACTCTAAGGACAAAAGTACTTGCGGGCAAGTCTGATGACCCAAGTTTGATCCCCAGGACCTATATGGTGGAGAGAGAGAACTGACTCCTGCAAATTGTCCTCTGATCTTCACATCCTCACTGTGACAAGAGCTTACACACACACACACACACACACACACACACACACACACACACATACACACAAACACAAAGTAAATAAATGTAAACCAAAACAATACAAAAAAATAGTACAAGTTGTATAAATCGTATCTGTGTTCTGTTTACGCAACAGACAATAAGGAACCAAAGGATCTTATAGAAGATTAGTTTATACATGATGTAAATACAGTGCAGGCTAAAGTTAATCAGGGAAAATAGCCCCCGAGGGAGGCAAGTTTGTCAGAGGTCTCAGGAGATAAATAAAATAAATGAAATTCCTTTCACAAAGGTTTACATAGGCAAGCCAATTGCTAAAGCCAACCTTAGTAAAATTTAAGAGAAGGTCTGGAATCCAAGCAGTGGGACTGTGGATACAGCCCCAAGATGGCTCACATCTCCTCCAGTTGGAGACCCAGCTCTGCAGAAAAGTAACTTAAAATCAAGATGGTGAGGAGCAGAAGGGGAAACAGAAGTGTGTTTGCCTGGCAGGTAGGAAGTTTGAGACTATCAACTGGATACTGAGTTTGAAGTCAGCCTGGGCTTATAAGATGCCATCTCAAAGGAAGAAAAGAAAGGAAGGAAGCAAAGAGGAGAAAAGAAAAAAAAGGGAGAAGAAACAGAAAAAGAGAAAGATTTGTATGGGGAGGGTGGTAGTCAGGAAGTTACACACGCACACACACACACACAGGAAGGTATTTTCCACAACCTAGAAATCAAAATGCAGTTAGATCTAAAATAACTAGATGATGATGATGATAAGGAATTTTATAAAAACCCAGGCCTTTCTCATTTCTGTTTTTTCCCTTTAAAAATTTATTTTCACTCTTCTTCTTCTTCTTCTTTTTTTTTTTTTTTTTTTTTTTTTTTTTTTTTTTGCATGACAGCCTTAGTTCAGCCCACCTCTTTCCCCCCAGAACCCATTAACAATGAAAGCTCTGGAGAGTTAGACACAAGGGCATCCCTGGCATTTGCTGGACAGCCTGTCTATCCTATAGGGTGAGTTCTAGAGCAGAGCAAAACCCTGTCTCAAACAAAATAAAACCCAAATAAACCAACAAAACCAAGAAACAAGGTGGACTGCACCCATGTTCACACACAAATGCACACACACACATGTGTGCCTATATGCATAAAGTGCTCTTGAACACACAGGAACACACACAGATCCTATCCCAATCATTTCTCTGGGTTAAGTGATGGATCCAGAGCTGTGTTCCTGGTCTGTGAACTACGGTTCTACACTCTTAGTGTTAGGTAAACATGAACTCTGCGGCCATACCTGGATCCCCAGCATCACCAAGTCTCTCTGTGTCGTTGAAAGAGTTAAAATTTCAAGTTGGCCCCACTGACCCTGCCTTGAGAACAAGTATGCTTCAAGGCTAAGAACAAAATAACTTGTTTAAAGAAATGGCCCAAACCCAGACCAGCTAAACTCGATAAGGTCTGGGCTGGTCTTGCAGTCCTGAGAAAAATAAAGTATAAAGGTCAATGTGCCCCAAAATAGAGTGACCTAGAGTTGAATCCTGTCCAAAATGGACAGAGTGTGCCAATTTGGAAAAAAAAAAAAAAAAAAAAAAAAAAAAAAAACAATGAAATTGCTATGTGCCCATTGCTAAGTGCCTATGTAATTTTCCCTATAAATATATCCCCCCAATTGAGTTCAGGGTCGACTCCTCTATCTCCTTTGTGAGATACATGTCATCCCCAGAGCTCTGGTCTACCCCCTTCCCCTCAATAAACCTCTCGCCTGATTACAGCAAAATAGGCTCTCCGTGAGTTCTTAGGTTCGCGTATCCTGCTACTTGAGTGAAGGGCTTCCCCAGTCCAGGGGTTTTTCATCATATCCTTCATATGTGTTTCCAGTTAAATACTGTTTAGCCTTAATTGTTAACTTGACACACAGCCTAAGGTCATCTGAGAAGAAAGCCTAGATTGGAAAATTGTCTAGAACACACTGGCCTGTGGCATGTCTATGGAGGGTTACCTTAATTACTCATTGATGCAGGAAGGCCTAGCCCACTGTGGGTAGCACCATCCCTAGGCAGGAAGTCCTGAGAGATATGAAAAGCTAGCTAAGAATAAGCCTAAGAGTGAGCAAGCCAAAGAGCATCATTCCTCCAGGATCCTACCACACTTTATTGGTTGTGAGTGAGTTTCCTGGGTAACTCTGCATGATAATACTACATGGAATAGCACACTGGCCCGCCTTGAGTTCGTACCTTGACTTTTCTCAACGATGGCTTGTAACCTGGAAATATTAAGATGAAATAAACCCTTTACGCCCCCTAGGCTGCTTTTGTTCCGAAAGCTTCCTCACAGCCATAGAGATAAGACTAGGCCCTATTTGTCACTGGGAGGTTTATAACTTGATGCTCATCAAAAACATCTTTGTGTGACTGACTGTAAAAATGCATACCCCCTTAAAATTAGTATAGTTCTGAGGGTAAAGAACTTGTTCAGCATAATTTCACTACTAGGCACTATTTATATGTCAATTTGACATAGGCTAGAGTCATCTGAGAGGAGGGAACCCCCAAGACCCCCCAAAAGATTGGGCTGTAGGCAAGACTATAGAGCATTTTCTTAATTAGTGATTGATCTTGGAGGGCCAGCCTATTGTGGGCGGAGCCACCCTTGTGCTGGTGGTTCTGGGTTCTATTAGAAAGAAGCTGAAAAAGACATAAGGAGCAAGTCAGTAAGCAGCACTCCTTCATTAGCTCCTGCCTCCGGGTCTTTGTCCTGTTTGAGTTCCTGTCCTGACTTCTTCTGACAATGAGCAATGCTGGGAATGTGTAAGCTGAATAAAGCCTTTCCTGCCTACTTTGCTTTGGTCACGGTGTTTCATCAAAACAATAAAATCCTGAGTCGACCACTTTGCAACTTACTTTCCAAAATCCTGTCCTGCTGAGTTTAATTCGTTAATATTAGATGACACTTCAACCTTGATGATGGAGTCGGAATACATCATTCAGAGTCAGGAAAAAAAAATGGACACGGAAACTTAGTGTGTGCCCAGTTCTATCTCTAGATGACCTTTGAGAAGTCCTTTTGCCCCTCGCATCCCACAGGGTCTGTGGAAGACTTTCCTGACTGAGACGTAATGGGATTGAACCCTTACCTGACATTCTAACCCCTGCCAGTGTCCTTAGCTCCCCAATTCCCTACTCCGGAGGAATCTGAGTACCCTTGCTGTCACTCAAATATAACAATCTCACATCTGCCTCTGTGCTTCATTTCCTCTCCTCCTCAAACTTCTCCTCCATAGCAATCATGAAAATAGGTCGTCTGGTTCAGAGTTTACAGCCAAGCGTGAAGCTTTGTAGGTGCTTCGACTCTTTTTATGAGAATTTAATAATTAGAATGTGTATAACAGTCACAAGTCATTAGAACCAATTCTTAGATGCCAATTCTGGTGTTCTTCGTAGCGACAAAAAAACTGATAGGTGCTGTGAGGTCTGCGTTTTTTTTAAAAAAAAAAAAAAGCTACTTGTCCATTTATTTCATTACCGTGTGGGGTAGAGGTGCAGATGTGCCTGGGAGCGCACAGGAAGGAGATGTTGGTTCTCTCCTTCCACCTCATGGGGTCCTGGGATGACACTCAGGTTGTTAGACATGGCAGCAAGCACGTTTATCCCCAGAACTATCTTGACAGCACCAAGATTTAGTTTGCAAGGGCTCATGGTGACACTCTCTCCTTTTCCAGACTCATTTTTATCTTTCAACTGCATGCATGGTGGTGTCTGCGCTGAGATACGTGCCCATGAATGCAGGTGCCCGCGGCAGCCAGAGGAAGGCAGCGGGTCCCCTGGAGTTGCCTGATATGAGAGCTAGGAACTGAGCCTGGGTCCTTGGCAAAGAGCAGTGTGTGCTCTTAACCCTTGGGCCATCTCTCTCTCCCATGCTTGGGACATTCATGTGATTTTGTAACGATAGAATGAAATACTGGCTGTAGAGGTGTTGTCTGTCTGTCTGTACCACGTTAACGGCTCACCTGCTCCTAACAATGAAGGGTAATGACCCTAACAACCTTTGATCCTGTCCCTGCCTTATCAGAGGGTCGGGACTGAGATGTACAGATGGAGATGCTCTTGGTGGCTTATGTGGCTTGAATGGATATGACAGGTGTTAGGTTGAACTTAAGACGTTAGAACTCAGACACCTCAGGAAGTGAGTCCGCAGGTTAAACGGACCAATGAACTTGGAAGTTTAGCAACCGGGCTGTAAAGAAACCTAAGGGAAACTGGTGGGTTTGTATCTTTGTATAACTTGTCTATCTACGTAAAGATCTCAAGATGGGCCTTTAAGACTCCTCTGTGAGGTGGCCATGATGGTATACGGCTATAACCCCACAGGCTGAGGCAGGTAAGTTCAAGGTCAATCTAGGCCACAGAAAGGTACTGAACACCCAAAACACACACACACTTGTGTTATCCTTCAGTGGAGATTAAAAGTTACACAAAAATTTAAAACCTAAAAAGTCCAGTTGTTCTGTGGAAAACAATGAAAGAGAACCAAACTTGTTCCCACTTAGCCCGCTGAGGAAACTCAGAGTCTGCTGGCACAGAGGTCCTTCACCCCTTGCAGACAACTGTCTAGGCCGGGCTCAGCCTTGTCTTCCTGGCTGACAACTGGCGGGCCCACAGAAGTGACCTCTGCCATCTGTCTCAAAACACCTCAAAAACAGCTGAGCCTGTGACCCTGGGAAGAATACTTTGTTTTTCCTGTTTTGCTTCAGACATGGTCTCAGAATGTGATGAGGCTCGTCTTCCTCAAAGCAGCCTTCCCCTCCCGACCCCGCCTTCCTCCCACCAGCTCTGTGGCGGGCTATGTGCCAGTCAGACTTGGATTGTGGCTGTCAGGGACCGATTCATGGCTGCTCGTCATTAGAGTGCTCTCCTCTGCTGATTGTTTCTCATCACGGAGCCCAGGCTGCCCTCAAACTCTCAACCATCTTCCTCCCTCGGCCTTCAGAGTGGAGTGCTGGGATTGCAGGCTTGAGCTACCATGCCCTGCTGGAATTCTTACATTGAAGACACGACAGTCACTGAGGCCTGAGGAGGTCCCGTGTGTGCCTTCAGTGCTCATGAAGCCCTGGGGTTCAATCTCCAACGCTGCCTAAAACTAGGTCTGCTACACTCTTGTAACCTCAGTCTTCAGACTGTAGGGGAAGGAGGATCAGGAGTTCAAAGCCAACTTCAGCATGAAACCTGGTCCAAAAAAAAAGCTATCATATTTAGGCCAGCAAGTTATTTTTTTTCCTTAAAAAAAAAAAAAGAGTAACTAGTCATTTAAAAAAAATGTCAAACCATTTTTGCAAAACGAAATCTCTGACTGCAGTTTGGGGTGTGGATCAGTTGGTAGAGAACTTACCCATCATGCACCAAGTCCAGATTTGATTTCCTCCATGACTACAAAAACTGGGCATGGTGGTGCCTGATTGTAACCAGGACGGGAAGGGGAGGCAGAAAAGTCAGAAGTTCGAGGTCATCCTCAGCTACATAACAAATCTGAAGCTAGCCTGTGCTACTTGAGACCCTACATCCAAAGCAAGAGAACAAACAAAACCCAGAGACTTCTCTGCCTATCAGTCTTTACTTGCAAAACATACAGTAAAGAAAAAGCATTCATTGTATGAGAAGGAATTAGAAATCTGAATTCCCTGGGAAAAGAGAGCTTGTTCTGAACAGCCACAGGCAGTTAACAGTTGCGGCAGAGGCTGGGGGTTCACATTGCTCAGTGGTCTAAGTAATAGACCCACACTCACGCAGGCACCCCTAATTAAATGACACTCAGAGGAAGAAGAAAGAGTTCTGTGGGAGGGAGAACGAGATAGGAGAGGATAATGAGGAGGGTTAAGATCAGCGTGTGTTGTGTAAGTGTATGAAATTATGAATGGGTAAAATAAGAAAGGAAAAAATAGAGCACGTGACTTTGGCAGCAAGGAAGTGGGAGGGGCAATGACCTGAGAGGGGGCGGGGATCGGAGGAGGAAAACTTTAGTTAGCTGAGCCTCTGGAAGGCTTGCCTAAGAGACTACCAGCTGATATCTAATCAGAGGGGAAGCTGTGGCCGAGCGGATGGCACATCTGGGTGCATAGGCATGCCTCCCACATGAAGTCATCACGGGTCTGAGCGGCGCTGTCTCCGCAACTGCGGCCTGTTTATGAAAAACAGGGTTCCGAGACTCGGTTGGGCTTAGGCACAGAGCCTTTTAGGCTGCAGGAACGTGGGCTGTTCTTTACAAAGTGTCTCTTGTCCTCCAAAGCAAGTGTCCTGCTTCAGGCTTGGGCCTGGAATGCAGAGGCCTGACCTATCCGTTTTCTTCATTTCCTGTAGACCCGGCCACCGCCCCGTCTCAAGGGCAGCTTTGAGAACTATGCCTTCAGTTCATGGGGACTCAGGCACCTCATCAGAATGAGGAAGCCCAGACACAGAGGCAGAGTTTAGGGAGCGGGAGCAGAGAAAAAGCAGCAAGAAGCAAGCTATTACACAGTGTAACTAGCCCCTCTGGTCTATCCACATCTGCAATGGCCCTGAGAGACACCAGGTTGCTTCTACTTTGAGGAACTTCAATGGATCGACAGAAGGCTTTCCCCAAGTGCTTCTCTATCAGAAAAAAATCCAATTACTTGTTCCTGTCTTTTGTGTCCCTCAGGAGCATTCAGTCAAACCAGGACAAGAGGATATAAAAATTGATAAAAGCCTTTAATTATGTTTCTTCCTCTCAGCTCTCTAAGGAATGCATGGGATATCTGGATTTTAAATTTGATGGGCTGTTCAGAGTATTTGAACTACTGTTGGTGCTTGAGAAAATAAAACAAAGGATGAAATCTCTGGGGCCTGAGGAGAGAGAGGGGTTGCAGCAGGTAGGATTTGGAACTGGGCATCAAACGTAAGCTATGCTGAGAGTTCAAAGTCAGACTGAGCCTCACAGTGAGTTCTAGGCCAGGCTAGGCCCAAGAATGCAAAACAGGTTGCAGAAAGGTCTCAGAAGTGTTTGCTGTTCATACATGGTAAGCTGAGATCCCGGCACCCGCACAAGAGGCCTGAAACCTCAGTGCTAAGTAGGAAGAGCCAGGAGGCCCCAGAGGCACGCTGGCAAGCCAATCTAGCTAACATGGAGAACTCCAGCTTCAAAGAGAGGCCTTTTCTCAAAGAGTAAAGGAGGGAGAGATGCTATTGTGGTTTGAATAAGAATGGGCCCTTTGGCCAGGCAATGGTGGTGTAGGTCTTTAATCCCAGCACTGGGAGGCAGATGCAGGCAGATCTCTGTGAGTTCAAGACCAGCCTGGCCTACAGAGTGAGTTCCAGGGAGGGCAACTAGGGCTACATAGGAGACCCCTGACTTGAAAAAACAAAAACAAAGACTGGGATCCATACACTCAGATATCAGCATGCTGAGTCATCAGGGAGTGGCACTATTTGAGAAGGATTAGGAGGTGTGGCCTTGTTGGGGGAAGTGTGTCACTGGGGGTGGGCTTTGAGGTTTCAGAAGCCCATGGCAGACTCAGTCACTCTATCTATCTATCTATCTATCTATCTATTCATCCATCCATCATCTATCTAAGTATTTCTTTATCTGTCCATCTATTTATCATCTGTCTATACCTCCATCTCTCTCTTGACCCATGGATACAGATGTATTCTTAGCTTCCCCAGCACTCAGCACGCCTGCTTCTATGCTCCCTGCTACAATGCTTATGCTGTGATGATACTGGAAACTGTCAGCAAGCCTCTAGCTAAATGTTTTCCTTTATAAGAGTTGCTTTGGTCATGGTGTCAGTGCAATAGAACACTGACTATAAAAGGGGGCTTAGTAGGTCGAGAAACTTGCCGCCAAGTCTGAAGATCTGGGTTTGATCTCTGGGATCCACACAATGGAAGGAGTGAACAGATTCTCACTTTTCGTTCTCTGACCTACACACATACACACCCCGTGCAAAATAAATAAGCAAATGGAGAACAATTGAGGAAGACACCAGACAACTTTCTCTGCTCTCCACACTCCATGCACAGCTGTAAGAGCCTCCATGCTCTCTCTCACAAACCCCCACCCTGTCTCTCTCCCCCTCCCTCCCTCCCTCCCTCCCTCCCTCCCTCCCTCCCTCCCTCAATTCCTCTCTCTCTCTCTCTCTCTCTCTCTCTCTCTCTCTCTCTCTCTCTAACTAAAAACAAGGAAAGTATACCACACTAATGGGCAATCTCTTCTCTTCTGCCCTTGTCTTAGAATTCCTTCTCTCTTCCTTTCTTCTTCCTCTGCAGTCCTGTGGTCTGAGCTCGTAGGAGGTGCTTCCTGCCTGCCCTGCCCTGCCTTGATCTCTGCAGCATCCTAAGCAACAGGAAGGGTTTCTAGAGTGGGGAATGTGAAAGGCTGAGGAATTTTCTTTGTGGCTACAGTGAGAATCTCCCAGACACTCTTGGCTTCAAACAGGAGATGCAGGTCTTGGGGACCTTTTCCTGTGACACTGTAAAGGAAAGGACCATGAAATGGGGGTGGGGATAGAAGGGAGAGGGGTAGCTCAAGGGCAGAAGTTTTCTAGAATGTGTGAAACCCAACATTCCAGCTGCAGCACCACAAAGGAGAAAGCTAACAACAACAGAAGTTACATTTTTAAGTGTGGAAACAGAGTACCTCCCCATTCCTAGGTGTAAAATGTGCAAATATCCCCAAAGGGGGAAACTTCTGAATCTTGACAGTGTGACCCACCCTGTGCAAAATAAATAAACAACCAAAGATGCCTGCCTGGTACTGTTGGGCTGGGGACCAACCCCATAGGCACTACCTACAGTCTTATTTCTGTTCTACCTTCTATTGCCTTTAACACTCAAAACACCTTTTTAGTACTTGAAGCACTTTTGGAAGTGCTAGAGTTTCTTTCTTTTTTTAATTTTTTTTCTTTTATTTTTAAGTGTGTGTGTGTTCCACTGTGTTCATGACAATCAGCGAACACTTATAGTGACAAGTGCTTTAGGGGCTGAAGCGTCATTCCTATGCCCACACAGATGTTTTCAGCACCTGTTCATAGGCAAAAGAGGTGCCCAAGACCAACATAACCAAAGGCATAGCTTCTGAGGCTTCCCTTTAGACAGGGCAGTGCCTTTCCCACGGGAAACAATGAAAGCTGGGAGGCCAGGCTTCTGCATTCCTCCAAAGGACTGGAGCTACTCAGCCACTGGGCTCTGGGTTTAAACCTGATCTGTCATCAGTGTCTAACACGTGATGTTGGGATTCTGTAAACCCCACCCCTCAGTTACCTGGCAATAGCCAGGTATGCTCAGCCCCAGTGACCTGACACTATAAAAGAGGCTGCTTGCCCCCTCCTCTCTCTCTTACTCTTGCTCTCCCACCCTTATCCCTTCTTTTCCCCTTCCCTTCCCCTCTTCTCTCTTCATGTGCTCATGGCCTGCCTCTACTCCTCTACTCCTCTCTTCTCTCTCTCTCTATCTCTGCCTCTACTGCCCTCTTAACTCCCCTCATGAGCTGAATAAACTCTATTCTGTATTATTCCATCATGTGGCTGGTCCCTCAGGGGGAAGAGATTCCCAACATGGATCCTCCCAGAAGCATACCCCTTACCTTCAGACCTCGCCGCACCTCCATGGGCCATATCCCCCACCCCCACTCTCTTCATTCCTTTTCTAACACATGATACTTAAAACATTGCAGTCCTATGGATGTGTGTTATAGATCTGTCCTGCACATTTTGGGGTCCTCACTTCCCTAGGTCTGTACTTGCTAATAACACGAAGTGTTGCAACAAACAGGAACATTAGCTAATGCTCGCTACCCTGGCGAGCTGACTATGTGGGAAAACAAAACCAAACCCTTAAGACAGTAGGACAGGTCGTTCACATAGATTTGCTTTGTCTAATATGTGAGAAAATGTATCTAGAAAGGAAGCTGGGTCCTCACAAGCACTGCTCTGGAGACGTCTTTTTTAGCTCAGGCCATGATTGTCTTCTCTGTTCAGAGTTATGGCGATTTCTTTCCTCCTTTTATTATTTATTTTGTTTATTTATGTATTTAATTCTGAAGCTGGGTCTCATGCATCCAAGGCCTATATGTGAATTAGCTATGTAACCAGGATGGATTTGTTTGAAGTCCCCATCCTGATGCCTTCTTCCAATCACTGGCATTACACGTATCTGCTGCTATACTGGGTTTCAGCAGTCCTGGGAATCAAGCGCTCTGCCAGCTGAGCTACATCCTCTATCTATCTGCTCTTTTCTCATTAGTCAGCACCAAGCTAGACATGAGCTGTCAATCAATCAATCAGTCAATTATAAAAATGAAAAACCAACACGTGGATCTGGTCCTCAGGAAGAAGCATTTCAGTGGAGATATGCATTCATATGTGTAATGGAGATGCAAGTCCTGAGATGGTGAGGACACTGGAGAGAGAGGAAAGGGAGAAGGCAGAGTGGAGTGTGGGGGAGGGGCGGCACAGAGCAATTAGAGTGACCAGGACTATACTATTCAGGCATGAGGGTCTGACTCTAGGTTCGAAGCCTGTTTCTTCTCCTAGCAAGCTGCATAGCCTTTGAAGTGGCTGGTTTTGTGTCAAGTTGACACAAGCTGGAGTTAATCACAGAGAAAGGAGCCTCCCTTGAGGAAATGCCTCCATGAGATCCAGCTGGAAGGCATTTTCTCAACTAGTGATCAAGGGGGGAGGGCCCAGCCCATTGTGGGTGGAGTCATCCCTGGCCCCGCCCATTGTGGGTGGTGCCATGCCTGGGCTGGTAGACCTGGGTTCTAAAAGAAAGCAGGCTGAGCAAGCCAGGGGAAGCAAGCCAGTAACATCTCTCCATGGCCTCTGCATCAGCTCCTGCTTCCTGACCTCCTTGGGTTCCAGTCCTGACTTTCTCTGTTGATGAACAGCAATGTGGAAGTGTGAGCTGAATAAACCCTTTCCTCCCCAACTTGCTTCTTGGTCATGATGCTTGTGCAAGAATAGAAACCCTGACTAAGACAGCCTTGTTCTGGAAAACTCCTCAGGACCAAGTCTCCTCCCGTGTCAACGGGAGGGGATGCTAACAGTTTCGACTGAAGATTCCAAGGGTAGACAAGTAAAAGCATCTGTCCCAACCATTTGCACCAGATTGGTTGTAGGACTGGGAATGTAGCACAGTGTTTATCTACCCTACACCAAGCCCCAGGTTCAATCCATAGCACTAAATAAAAGCAGGCATGGTGGTACTTGCCTATAATCTTAGCATTCGAGGGGTAGAAGCAAGAAGGTCAGGAAGCTAGTTAGTTAGTTGGTTAGCTAGCTAACTAGTTGTCAGTTAGTTGGTTAGTTTCTACATGTATGTGTATGAGCATGTGCACACCGTAGGCCAAAGAAGCCAGAAGAAGATATCAGATCCTCTGGAAGTAGGATTCCAGGTAATTTGAGGGGCTATGTGGGTGCTGGGAACCCAACACTGGTCTTCTGTAAGAGCAATAATTGCTCATAATTATGGAGCCATCTCTCCATCCCCAGGACCCTTGGCTATAGCTAGTTCAAGGGCAGCCTGGAGTATAGAAAACTTATGTCTAAAATAAATGAGTGAATGAATAAATAAATGCTTGATAAATATTAGCCATGAGGCTTTGGATGTGGAGAAGTAGTATGGGAAAAATTAAGATAGTGAACAACTCAAAAAACATCCTACATATGCTAAGGTGATTTGAAAGAAATTGGCCCCCATCAGTCCAGAGGGAATGGCACTCTTAGAAGGAGTAGCCTTGTTAGAGCTCGTGTGGCCTTATTGGAGAAACTGGTCACTGGTGGCAGGCTCAAGCCCCGCCCAGTAGAAAAATTAGTTTTCTTTTAGCAACACGTCAGCCAGCACACCACCATGCTTCTCACCATGATGATAATGGCGAACCCTCTAAACTGTAAGCCAGCTCCAGTCAAATGTCCTTTATAAGAGGCCATGGTCATAATGTCTCTTCACAGCAATAAAACCCTAAGTCCTGTGGCATGAACGGTTTTTGGCATGTGCTGATCACACCAAAGTGGTTGAAAGTTATAGTTTCTATGTGTAGCTGATTCATGCAGCAGGAATGTGTCCCTTAGTGAAATCTCCGTGAGTCTGTTTCCTGGCTTCTCCATTAGAGATAAAGACACCTCACATTAGTGAAAATGACCATGATTTGAAAACTGCAAATCGCCACCAGCGTGACCACCCCGCCTCCCACCCCAAGTGCGGGAAGCCACTAAGATGAGAAAGAATGAATAAGAGGCAGAGATGCAAATTACCCGATTGCCTCTGTCTTCTTAAGTTACTTTGATTCTGGCAATGTTCACAGGAAGCTGACAGGAGCCGGTAAAATGGCATCCTTAGGTCAGCCTCTGTCTTCCCATAGAGAAACGTTCTTGAGGGTTCCCGACTGTGGCAGCTGCAATGGATTCCAAATATAATTGTCTTCCACGTAAGTGCAGACAGCTCCTGAGAGGAACAGAAACAAAGTCCGATAACTTCCTAGGGAGGCAGGGAAGGAAGCCAGGGCTGGTGCTTGCCCCAACCATCCGGACTACAAGGCACATCCTCTGGAGTAGGTAATTCTCACGTTGCTGAGATGAATTGCCAACAAAAGCAACTTGAGGAGGGAACAGTTAATTCTGTAGCTCAGGGTCTAGGTTGTGGTCCATCGTGTCACACAGGCAGGTAGATGCAGCTGGTCACACGGCACCGCAGTGAGAAGGCAGAGATAAATGCCCAAGCTCAGTTTGCTTTCTCCTTATACACAGCCCTGAAACCCAGCTGATGGCATGTTCAAGGAGAATCTTCTGACCTCAGTTAACTCAGTCTGCAAATTCCTTCACAGGCTTGCCCAGAGGTCTGTTTCCAAGATGTCTTAGACTTCTAGCTTATGTCAAGTTGATATAAAACTGGTCAGCACACAGGGTGATTCAAGAGCCTGTTAAGTTCTTGACAGTATTAAACACACACCCTCTGTCCTGTGTGTGTGTGTGTGTGTGTGTGTGTGTGTGTGTGTGTGTGTGTGTGTGTGTGCTGGACTTAGGAGTGCCACAGTGGGGTGGAGGAAGACCCATCCAGGACTGATGGAATCCGGCTGTGGCTCTCCACAGGCTTCAGAGGTAGCTTCTCATCTGCCCCAAAGGCCTGGGAAGTTTTCAGCCCGACCAACTGAAAGCCAAACAGAACAAAGCAGAAAAAAAGGAAGTTAATACAAGATCGACTATTTTGTGCTTCTAATTTGGAGCCTTGAACTTTTCCTTCCCAGACCTAGAGGCTGTGATCAGTCCCTCTAAGGTCCCCTCTGGCACTTCTTTCCTAGACTTTTGGGTTGTTCAGTCTCTGTGTTCATTTCACTCAAGATGATATATGATGTTGTAGTAATTATTAAATGGATGGCTCATCTTTTTATCAGCCCCTAGGTCTCACTCCATGGATGCTGCTCTTGTGTGGAGTTGAACACACACCATGCGGTCCCCACACCACCTGGTGCTCCAGGCCGCCTCTAAGAACTCAGGTGTGGTTCACTCCACTGCCCCTGCTGCTTCTGTCCAAGGTGAATACATCTACCCCAGCCTGTTGTTCTCACTCACTTTACATGGCGAGTTGCTGCCAAGCCTTAGACACACACATCCCAACTCGGTGGCGGGCTTTATGTGTTCTGCCACTACACCCTTTGAACTCAGTTAAGTAGTCAATCAATGAACACACCAAACTACTCTGATCCAAGAGGTACAATAAAATTTGCCAACCTAGATAAGTCAAACAATCTTGTACAATTCCATCCCTTATAAAACATTTGTAACAACCTTATTTATGAAGAGATGCACTGAGAGAAACATATACACCTGCCTCCATCTTTGTTTCTCCCAGAATCTCCTCTCTTCTCCTCCTCTTCCATTTTCTTAGCCCTTTCCCCACCTACCTCTCCACTGTCCAATCTTGCATCACCTTAATATCAATCCGCATAAGATGTCATGAATATCTCATGACCAGGAAAATATACTGTGTGCTAGTAATTATTGGTGGCTTCAATAGCTCATTCAAACACCTTTTTATATTTATTTTTAATTCTGTGTGTGTGTGTGTGTGTGTGTCCATAGAGATCAGGGGAGTGCATCAGAACTGGTACTGTACTTATAGGCAGTTTCAAGGTGCCCAGCAAAGGAGCTAGGAACTGAACTCCAGGTCTTCTGCAAGAGCAGCAAATGCTGCTGAGCTATGTCTCCTTCCTGCCCCTCCATAACTTTTAGAAAATTAGATTGCACTGAGATTGCCCTAAGAACACTGAACCTGAGGTGGTAACTCATGGCCTGAGATTTAGGAGGCCTTAGAAGCAGAGGTGTTTCTCATTTCCACTAGAAATACAGGTGGTTGAGAGCCATGGATGAGAGAGGAGCCCAGCCCCACCCCTTCCTGACTGTGTCAACTCAGCAAGCTACTCAGCCTCAGCACCAGCACCTGTATTCCTTATCGCTAACTTAGCGGCATTTAAAGGCTTATTGTATTTCTCTCTCTCTCTCTCTCTTTAGAATTTACCAGTACCTTTTCCTGCTGAGCCATCTTGCAGAACCCTGGAGAGGATGTTAGGTCACGCCTTGTCCTCCAGAAGAACTGAACCAGTAGACCGCATATATAACAGATTGGCGTGTGGGAGAGGAGCGCCACACTGGCCGTGTGCCAGGGAAGTTGAGACCCAGGAAGTTTCTCAGCCAAGGAAGCTAGATGCCTCTGGGGTCCCATCAAGGCAGAAGGCCTGGGGGATTCCTTGAGCCACTGGTCTTTAGTTCACACTGGAAGACCGGAAAAACTGGACTCCAATATCAAGGAAGAATGGCACTAGTGATGGGGAGTGAAGACAGGTGGGCAGCCCTGTTTGTCTCCCAAGTCTCTATATCTTCCATTGCCAGGTCCTCCCTAAGTGAGAATGCCTTGTCCCTTTGGTGAGTCCTTAGTGGAAGTGCCACCATGGACCACCCAGCAGGGAACTCTGAGCTCATTTCGGAACCAATAAAGTTGCCATGATTATTGCCAATATTGGACTATTGGGGAGGCTCAAGAGATAGAAAATTCTTAGCGGGTAGATGGAAAACTGGAAACATTCAGCAACTCCTAACTGTTCATATGATATCCACCTCCAGTTTCACTCCTTGAAAGTCTTAGTCCAGACTGTTCTAGAAGATCTGCTGAGAGCTCAGGTTTTCATCAATCTCTCTTAATGTCCAGCAGACATATAATTTCTTTTTGGAATATTCCAGTAACCCAGAAACCTCATGGTGCTTCTGAAGTGAAACCTTCTCTGGAGTTTCCACACTAGTGAGTGGTCTCACCATCCTGCTGAGAGCCTTAGGGTAACTGGACTCTTCAGTGCCCACCCTTTTTCTCCCCCTGTCCCATCAGCAAACCATCCAGACCTGGGTATCTACCCTTCTAAAGGTCACCATATCTCAGCCAGGTAGGGCATCTATAACCCCAGCCTTCAAGAGACAGAAGCAAAAGGATCTAAAAGAACCATGACTCTCTGAGCAGAGCCCTCATTGCAGAACCCCTAGACCTCCCTGCTGCTGATTCTGTCCAGACACTAGCTGACTCTCCCCACTAAGACACCCTTGGATATCCTAAGAACCTTCTGACTTACTTTTCTACCTCTGAGTAAGCAAGGTAGACCTTTCTAAAATCTCCACACTGCTCAGGCTAGGCGCGTACGAACAGCCGCCAGCTGCTCAGAGGGTAAAACCCAAGTTCCCAAACTTGACTTTCAGAATGATCTGTATATCTGGCTAGCCATCCTCTGCCTCTGCACTCAGCTAGCACTTGACTTCCTGTGGCTTTGGGAGAAATCCCCAGATGCTCTCTGGTGAGTCCCAGTCTTGCATGGGTATTATTCTTGGTGCAAAAGTCAACCACCCACCCCACTTCTCTGTCTTCTTCCCTCTCTTTACCCTTCTGCCCGCCTTCCTCATCTCTCTTCCCACCCTCTCCCAATGAGTCCTGGCTTCATTGTGGAGATTTAGGGAAGTTTCCCTGTGTCTACCACCATGCATGCTGAAAGACCCATTCCTGAGTAGCCTTGGTTTCTTCCCAAACTCTCTGACCCTTTGATCTCACTTCAAAGGCTTTGGAATTTGACAGCTTGGTCTCCTGAACTGTGTCACCTACTCCAGGAGGGTTGAGCTTTAGAAGGTTGCCTTTTCCAACTGTTCCCTCTGACCTAAGACAATTAAGATACTGAGTAAATTCTGAGTTCATTAGGTAAAGTCACATGCTGACAAACCAAAGCGTAAGGACCTGATTTCAATCCCTGGGACTCACATGGCAAAACAAAAACAAAACAAACAAACAAAAAAATCCCCCTAAAAAGATTCCTGTTTCAGGTTGGGCTCCCTCAAAGGAGAGCCTGAGATGGGCATCTTTATACACATAAATGTCCTAGTCAAGTTAATTTTCAATTTGATATGGCCAAGGGTCATCTGAGAAGGCAGTTGCAACTGAGGAAGTGCCTAGATCAGACTGGCCTGTGGGCATGTTTGTGGGGATCAGCCTGATTGCTAATTGATGTAGCAGAGCCAAGCCCACTGTGGGTGACACAATCGCTAGGCAGGCAGGCCTAGGATGTACAAGACAGCTCACAGAGATTTGGAAAGCCAATCATGCATCCAAGTCTAGCCTGCAGTTGGGTGAAGCAAGGCTTTTCAAATCCAAACCCTATACTGGTCAATCATCATTTCCAGGATGTCCCAGGTAGGGACAGAGGGAGGGTCCTAGTTAGGTTTTTATTGGCATGATAAGCCAGTGACTGAAAACAGCTTTGGGAAGGCAAGCATTCCTTTTGTCTTATGTCCACTGTCCATCAAGAAGGGACAGCAAAGCATAAACTCAAGGCAAAAACTGAAGTGAAAACCATGGAAGGATGTTCTTTATTGGTTTGGTCCTCATGGCTTGTTCATCCTGCTTTCTCATACCATCCAGGACCACCTGCTCAGTGTAGACCCACACAATGGGCTGGGCCCTCCCCTATCCATTATTAATCAAGAAAATGACCCACCAGGCTCGCCTGCAGGCCAATCTGATGGAGACCACTCCTTGAGTGAAGTTTCCTCTTCCCAGATACATCTAGATTTGTATCAAGTTGACAAAAACTAAAAACTAGCCAGTCAGGGAGTAAGGACATAAACTAGCCACTTCTGGGTCAAACTGACCCTCTTACCCACCTACTCCAAATGGGTGTATCTGGAGATCAAGTCTGAGCTGTGACCAGTGGTACACGGGACAGGCTATGGAATGAAACACACAGGCACCTGGGTGAGGCTACAGACCTCTGGCCTTCATCAGCTGCAAGTCCCAAAGACGTGTGCTCTTTCCATGAGGTTCAGGGAGCAGATCGCCATCTTCCCATTCTACCTCCACCAGACTTCCCAGCATTTCCAAGGAGCTTTGTGAAGTATTCTAGTCAGGATTTGTGACCAACCACATTTGTAATCACAGGCAAAGCAGGAGAGTGGTACCAAGAGGCTATCCTTACCCTTCCCGAGGGCCACATGCCAAAGCACTGCGAGGTAGCTGCACCTAAAGAGCTTTACCATGTATAGCCACACTGTGCACCAGGGGTGTGTGTCGTTCTGCGTGGCTAGCATGTAGGAAGCCCTGTATCCAATCACCCTACACTGCGTAAAACTGGGAACACACCTGTAATCCCAGCACTCAGATGGGTAGAAGCAGAAAGACCTGAAGTTCATGATTATTTTTGGCTACTCAACACTACTCACTCCTTGGGAGCCAGACACTTGACTGTGCCCTTGATATTGTATCTTTTAGGATTAAAGGTCGTGACCTTGGAGCTACTATCCCAGACCCTGTGACTAGCTCCTCATATGTCAGTAGCTGCAGAGAGGAAGAGGACTAGCTCTATCTGCACATGGCTTATATGGCAATGTGGGTAACAGGACATTGTTGGGCTTAAGTCCCACCTTCACAGTTCACACACGAGCTGAGTTCATTCACTTCCTGAGCTTGTATAAACGGAGAAAGTCCACGCATCGCAAGATTCCGAAAACGAAAGTCATCCTTCTGAAGTCATGTCCCTCCTCATAAACAACAGCCCGGAGGGGGTGGGGCAGGGAGCATGGCCGATGCTTTGGGAGAGAAAAAAACATACGAAGAACCATGTGCAGTAATGAACAGTGTTGGTCTCAGTGTCAGAACAGCTGTGGTTATCCAATAACATAACACAATGACTTCTACTTCAGTCAGGGGCGAAGAACACATTTCCTCTTTTGAAAAGAGCTGATAATGGATGAGGACTAATGGTGTGTGTGTGTGTGTGTGTGTGTGTGTGTGTGTTATGTGTTAGTTCATGGATGCATGTTTGTGTATATGCATATGCATTTGTATGTGTATATATGTGTGTGTGGATGTGTGTGTCTGTGTGGTGTATATATGTGTCTCTGTGTATGTACATATGTGTGTGAATGTATTTGTGTTGTATGTATGTATGTGTGTGTGTTATGTGTTAGTTTGTGGGTGCATGTTTGTGTATATGCATATGCATTTGTGTGTGCATGTATATGTGTGTGCATGTGTGTGTGGTGTGTATATGTATCTCTGTGTATGTACATATGTGTGTGGATTTATGTGTGTTGTATGTATGTATATTTGTGTGGACATGTTTATTCAGGTATGCACATACACATATGTCTATGTGTGCATGTATGTGTATGTATGAGCCAATGTGTGCACATATGTGCATCTAAGATAAAAGATAGATTTGGTCTTATTCTCAAGGGGTCATCTATCTACTTTTTTTTATTTTATTTTACCTGCACAAATGTTTTGTCTGCAATATGTATATGCAGTATGCTACATGTATGGCCAGCTGGTACTTGAGGTCAGAAAAGACATTGGTTCCCCTGGAACTAGAGTTAGGAATGGTTGTGAGTCAATGGATAGGTGCTGGGAACCAAACACAGGTCCTCTGCAAGAACAGCCAGTGCACTTCATCCCTGCTCTCTCTGTCTCTCTGTCTCTGTCTCGCTCTCTGTCTGTCTCTCTCTCTGTCTGTTTCTCTCTGTCTCTCTCTATCTGTCTGTCTCTCTCTGTCTCTTTCTCTGTCTCTATCTCTCTCTGTCTCTCTCTGTGTCTCTCTCTGTCTCTCTCTCTCTCTCAGGCAGTCTGTCTTTCTGTCTGTGGAAAAACCTAAGACTGGAAGTAATTCATATTTACTGACAGAAAAAAGACAAATGTGAGCATCTCTAGACTACGCTTCTCTTTTCAAGGCGGTCGAAATTTTTTTCTGGGTAGAGCAAGAGTTGACAACAGTTTTCAGTTAAGAACAGGATTCCTGGTCTATGAAATCTGTACTCAACCTACTCAGCTCTAATCCATGACAAAGTAGTCAGAAATGGAGTACATAGACCTGGGCCAGGCCATGGGATGTGGCTCAGTCTCTAGAATCCTTGTTTAGCATGTAGAATCCTGTGGTTCAGTGCTGACACTTACCTGAGCATGGGGGTAGCACACTTGTAATCCCAACAATAGGTATACATAGACAGGAGGATCAGAAACACAAGGTCAATCTTGCCTTAAGGCCAGCCCCTCCCAAAAGAAAAATAAAAGGACTTCCCCCCAAAAAAAGCAGGATAGAAAGGAAGGGACAGAGAGACTGGGAAAAGCTGGGAGAGGGGAACCATAATCAGAATATAGGGTAAGAGAAAAATCTGTTTCCAATTAAAGACAAAAGCAAGCAAGAAAGAAAGATGCCCAGAGGCAATGAGTGGAGGCTAAGAAAGCTCCCAACCCCTTGCAGGGGATTAACACAGTTTGGGTATCCCACCCCACCCCAAAGTCACAGTTCCCTTCTTTTACAAAACCACACAGGAAGGGGTCTCGGGTGGAGCTCAGAGGACCCCACCTCCTCTCTCACCCCTTGGTCTTTCCTGTTGTCCTCTGGTTCTCAAGGTTTCCTGGCAGCACTGATCCTGTCCTGTGCCCTGCTGGCTCCCGAGCCAAAAGGATTCCTTCGCTGTTCCCAGCACAGTCCGGTCAGTGAATTGTCCTGAAATGATTTATTGCAATGTGCCACCTGCTTCCTGCCGGAACCTTGCAGAACTGAGACTATTTTTTCTCAAGTAACATTACCACGTTGGAATATGAAGACGCTGCTGTCTCTGCATCATAGAGGCCAGGGAAGCTGGACAGAGTGATACTTTGATCTTTTCCCAAAGGTGGTTGCACAGCCCCAGTCACCAGATCATCTCCGTTTTAATTTTTCATGATCTACCTTCAAAGACTTCATGCTTAACAGCACAGCCCAAGTTACGCCAATGGGCCAATGCTGCCAAGTTCCTGCTCCCTCCTCTAGCCCCTGTTCTACCGAACTCCAGAAAGGAAAGCAATGCCAACACACCCAGCAAGTTCAAGAAAACCTAGGCTTTCTTCTGCTTCCTATTTGCTTGTTTGTTTTTGAAACAGGGTGTTCACCTTGTAGCCCTAGCTGCTGTGGAATTTTCTATGTAGACCAGACTATCCTAGAACTCACAGAAATCCTCCTGTCCCTGTCACACCTGCTTGCTTTTGATGTTATTGTTTGGGTTTTATGTTTTTGTTTTTTTTAATAACCATGTTGGGGCTATTAAAAAGTATTCATTTTTCAGGTTAAAGTCATTGTCTTTTCTGACTCCTTGGTATCTTAAGCATGTGCTTGGTCTGCTCATTGGCAATTTGGAGCTTCTCTGAAGCTTGAGGGTCAAGTTCTATGTTGTGGGATCAAAGCAACAAAACCAGGCTTAAAGGAGAGCAGGGGACCAAGGTATAGATAAAGGGGTGACAAAAGGTCATGTGACATGAAGAGAGCTACAGGGGAAAGGGAGAAATGGGGAAGAAGATGGAGGGAAAATAACAACACAAATAAATCCTTTAAGTTTTTGTCTAATGAGACCTAATTATTTGTAAGCTATCAATCATAAGAGAAAGAAATGAAACATCCACAAATATGAACTAGCCGTGGTGACACACGCCTTTAATTCTACCAGCACTTGGAAGGCCAAATCAGGAAGATGGCGAGTTGAATCAAGGCTAGCCTGGACTAAGTAGCAGGTTCTTTTCTTAAAAATAAAAAGTGAGAGGGGGTGAGGCGCTGGGTCTGGCTTTACTTACTCTGGCCCGGTCTCTAATGATTGTGCCACTATGAACCTGTAGATTTTCATTGATCGTTGAATTGAAAGTTATGTGAAGAAGGCAAAGTAATAGTAACCCCTCATGGAAGTGAAGCACATGTGTGTGTGGGTTGATGTTCAGGTGATATATGATTGGACAGTGGAGAGGTAGGTGGGGAAAAGGCTAGGAAAATGGAAGAGGAAGAGAAGGAGATTCTGGGAGGAACGAAGATGGAGGCAGATGTGCATGTTTCTCTCGGCGCATCTCTTCATAAATAAGGTTGTTACGAATGTTTTATAAGGGATGGAATTGTACAAAATCGTTTGACTTATCTAGGTTGGCAAATTATATTATACCTATTGGCTCAGAGTAGTTTGGTGTGTTCATTGATTGACTACTTAATTGAGTTCAAAGGGTGTAGCAGCGGAGTGCGTAAAGCCCACCACAGAGTTGGGATGTGTGTGTCTAAGGCTTGGCAACAACACACCAGGGGAAGTGAGTGAAAAAAAAAAACACTGGGGCTGTCGTATCCACCCGGAACAGAAGCAACAGGGCCAGCAGAGTGATCCGAGCCTGAGTTCTTACAGGCAGCCTGCAATGCCCGGATAGAGATCCTGCCAGATGGTCACCCTCGGGAGCCAGCAAAGCACAGAATAAAAGGTTAAGCTGCCTTTTAATATTTACCACAACATGTGTATTTTACCTACATTGTGTATTCCATTAGTCCTAAACCCTAAAGCACATGTGCTCACGTGCTTGCGTAAGTGCAAGCCACGATTTAGCTCTTGCTTTTATGGCATGTGGAAGGCCCCCATTTCCGTATCCTAGCCACAACCACACCCTCCTCACCAGGCTGGATGCTCTGCCATGATCCTCATTTGGCATCTTCTCAGGCTGCCTGACCGGAGAGACCCTAACCCTTAGCGCACAGCCTCTCTTGAAGCACATAACACTAGTCGTATCTTCTGCTGCCTCTCTGCACTGACAGACCACGAGGACTCAGGGCAAAGATCATGTCTGCTTCATGAACTCAATCACTTCAAGTTCTTTACAGCAGATTTGAAAGTTATAACCCAAGAAGCAGGAGCCATGCCTCAGAAACAGATGAGCCTGCCCTAGCCAAGCTACAGGTACCTCTAACAGAAAATATCTTCTGGGCTTTTCCAGGCCTGGGTATATCTCCCATCTTAGACCGTTCTCCTTGGTCACTAAAATTGCTTCTTTCTTTATGTCTTTTGTAGCAAATTCTTCAACCCAGCTCTCTGGCAGTTATCTGATGAGATAGCCTGACATTCCTGTGTGTGTGTGCAGAAATGACTTACAGCAGTGTAGACAAGCAAACCCAGTGGCTATAATTAATATCATTTTTATAACGCACGTAACAATTTGCATATCAAACCAGTAAATTTCATGGCTATTATCACATAGGAAGACAGCAAAATTAGAAAGTGAGCTGGTTTAATTTAAAAGTTCCTCTGGAGAACCTTAACTCATGCCTGTTGTCTCAGCATTTAGGAGGCCAAGGCAGGAGGATTACTGTGAATGCAAGATAATCTTTGTCTAAAATAACAAGGACTGGAGAGATGGCTCAGTGGTTAAGGGCACTGACTGCTCTTCCAGAGGCCCTGAGTTCAAATCCCAGCAACCACATGGTGGCTCACAACCATCTGTAATGGAATCTGATGCCCTCTTCTGGTGTGTCTGAAGACAGCTGCAGTGTACTTTAAATAAACAAACAAACAAAAAAAATCTTTAAAAAAATAACAATAACGTTAAATAAGAATAAAGGTGGGGGCTGGGGAGATGGCTCAGAACTTAAGGGTGCTCAGTGCTCTCACAGAGGACCTGTGTTCAGTACCCAGTACCCACACAGAAGTGCACAACCACCTGCAACTCTAACTATGGGGTATCTGATGCCCTCTTCTGGTCTCTGTGGACTATTGCACACATGTGGTGCACATAAGCTCTCACAGGCACACAAACATATGCATAAGATTTTCCAAAAAGAATATGGGTAACAAATGTAGCCTGTTAAAAGCTCAAATGCCACCATCAATCTGTGTCATTTTGGCAAGGTTACTGTGACATGTCCAGTTTCTCCAGATGAATAGAGTATTCCCGAGGCACTTATTCAGCTGGCTTCCACGAGAGGAGCTGGGTGGTCCAGCAATGGCTGTCTGCATGCTTGAGACATTGAGAACTTGGGAGCTGCTTTGTTAGCAAGTTTGGGATTCCCAGGATCTCAATTTGGTGCCAAAGGCCTGGAAGATTCCTGGACAGCTACTGAGCTTTAGTTCACATTGGAAGGTTGAAAAATCTTGGTTCTGATCTCAGTAAAGGTTGGTAACGGCAGCCACAGCAGAAGAGATAACACCATCACGGAGTGAAGGCAGATAAGCTGCTTTGCTCTGTCTCTGTAACACTTTGTGTCTAGGCCACCAGAAAGTGCCACCACCCACTCCAGAAGAGAATCTTCTCTCGGTTTATCTCTCTTGGACATGCCCTGCCCAGCTTCTTGGCATCATTTGAATCCAGAGACAATCAACTTAGTAATCAAGATGTCTTTCAGCTCTTGTGCCCAGAAAAGTCATTAAATGGTTTTCTAAAAGCTGCCGTGATGGTGTTTTGAAGCTCCAATTAGCACAATCTGTTCAGAAAGGAGATACTCATCTCTCATTTCATTAGACACCGTTTGGTCAATGGAAAGACCTTAATAATATAAATGACATTTCCTTGACAAGGAGGACATCCTTCCTGTAGACTACCGCACCAGTTTATGCCTTTAGTTCCCAAATGTCTCTTCCTAATGGCCTGAGGTATGCACGCAGGCTTGTACTGCAAGCCAGGTCCTATATAGACAGACAGATGGAGCTATAGGGGTAGTTAGATGGATAAACAGGTGGTTGGTCAATCTATAGCTAGCTAGCAGGAAAAGCAGGTGATAAAAATATACAAGTAGATGACAGATGATATAGGTGGATAGATAGACAGACAGACAGACGGACAAACTCACTGACTGTGTTTCTCTGATATAACCTTGAATGATTCATCAAATGACAGATGCTTGTCTGAGGTTTATAACACACAGCAACCCTAACCTTCAGGAAGCCATACTACAATCAGAACTTGACTTCAGCATTTGATGTTCTTGAGGAAAAGAGTAGAGATGGTAGCATTCATCTTGAGGAGACTATCCTCCCCCTTGCTTTTCCAGTGTGTCTTTATTTGTGTTAACTGGTGGCTGTGTTCCCCTGCCAAGAGTAGTCAGCTGTGATAGCACAGCAATTTATTTCAGCTGACATAGGCAGCCGGACTTGGTAAAACAGTGTTTGTCTTACTTACATCTCTATGTGTCAAAATAGAGGTGCTGCTTAGAATACTGGGCTTCTAGAATATTCCATTTCCACAGAGCTGCAGAGTCACCTAAGGTTAGATTTACTGGAATTTCCTAGACTACCCATCCCAGTTCTACTGAATCAGATTACATGGTGTGTGTGTGTGTGTGTGTGTGTGTGTGTGTGTGTGTGTGTGTTTGTGTGTGTGTTATATGTGTATGAGTGTATATATATATGTATATATATGTGTGTGTGTGATGTGTGCACATGTGTGTACATTTATGAATATGTATATATGTGTGCAAGTATGTTTGTGTTTAATATATGTGTATGTGTGAGTGTCATGTGTGTACATGTATGTATGTATATGTGTGTGTGCATGTATGTTTGTTTAATATGTCTGTGTGTGTGGTTTGTGTGTGTGTATGTGCATGTACAGCATGTGAGTGTGGTATGTTGTGTGTATGTGCATGTACAGCATGTGAGAGTGTGCTGTGAGTGTGTGTGTGTGTGTGCATGTTTAATATGTCTGTGTGTGGTTTGTGTGTGTATATGTGCATGTACAGCATGTGAGAGTGTGTTGTGAGTGTGAGTGTGTGTGTGTGTGTGTGTGTGTGTGTGTGTGTTTGACTGCCAGTGACTGGTGCCAAGAAGCTGAAATTAAATCTGAGTTTCAACAGAACCAGAGAACTAAAGGTAATGCTGCAAAAGAGCCCTTTCCTGACTTTCTGTGGAGCTTTTATTTGGATAGCTCAGCAGACAGACTTCAAAATAGGGACGGAGAAACCATGAGAATCATACAAAATATCTCATGCCACTGTCACCACATGTGCTCAGGAGTCAGAAGTGGCTGCAAGGGGATTGGTTGCATAATGCCCTCAAACACGCTAAGCTGCATTGCTAAGGAAGGGAGAGGAAACATCTTGCCCACTGCATTCCTTGGGCGGGCGGAGACATTCCTCCCAGGGGGGTAAACATATTTCTATGAGAGCAGAGTTCACATACCAGCATAGAGTAGAAAAATCCCATCTATTATATGTGTGCTATGTGCTTGTGTGTGTAGAGCTGTGGGGTAGAGCACATGAGTTTTTATGTGTTCTTTGCATGATTCTTCAGTGCACTTATTTATTGTAGGACCTGACAGATGGTCCTTGCTTTATTTCTTTTTAAATTTGGGGGTACAATATCATGCTGTATTTGTAAAATCTCTACTATAGCTCTAAGAACCCCAAAGTTTAGCATCCACTGAAGTTGTCAACAGATTGTGTGTGTGTGTGTGTGCGAGCGTGCTCGTGTGCGTGCACACACCTGTGCACATATGTGTATGTGTGTGTGTGCATGTACATAGTTGTGCATATATCTGGAGTCCAGAAGACAGCCTTAGCCTCTGCAATTAGGGAGGTAGCAACCTTCCCCCTCAACTCTGTAACTTCACAGGAGCTGCTGAGAAGCAAACAAAAGCCACCAAGTCCCATTGTCTGGAGCGTTCATTTTTCATGGTGGCCATGATGGCTTATATATCCAACGTCTTTATTCACTGCTCTGAGAGAGCATCTTGCCTATTGGACAATCACCAGTGACTCTGTGTTCAGGAGAAGACAAGAGAAGAACTGCTTTGTGTATTAGTGTCTGATCAGCACTCAGACTTACAACCAAACTGGAAAGTGTGATTGTGGCCAAGTGAGACGCCTGATTCTCTGCTATGCAACATACTTCAAATAGAATCTACATCCCTGAGAGCCTAAAGCAGTGGTCCAGCTTTCCTAATGCTGCCACCCTTTTAATAAACGCCCCTCATGTTGTGGTGACCCCCGACCACAAAATTACTTTTCTTGCTGCTTTATAACTGTAATTCTGCTACTGTTCTGAATTGTAATGTATGTATCTGTGTTTTTAGATGGTCTTAGATGGCCCATCCGAAATGACCATTCGACTCCTCAGAAGGGTTGTAAACCCACTGGCCTAAAGGATACCACTTGTGCATGCAACAGAGACTCGAACTTTGGATTGTCAGTGTTTCTTAGAAACCATAGTAATGATTAGTCTTAACTGCCAACGTGATAGAGTCTGGAATCAATGGGAAGATGAAGATAAGTCTCTAGACATGCTTATGGAACATTAGCTTAATTACACTAATTTGCGTAGGACTATCCATCTTAATTGCGGGCAGGACCATTTCCTAGGAAAGGCGGTCTTAGACTGTCTAAAATGGACACAGTGAGCTGAGCATCAGCATGAATTCATTACTTCCTGCTTCCTGAGTGTGGACACGATCTGATTGGTTACTTCCAGTCCCCACCCCCTTCACGTTCCCACAGTGAAGCCCCGCCCCGAACTGTGAGCTAAAACCAACCCTTTCTCCCTTGAGCTGCTTTTCTCAGAGTGCTTTACCACAGCAACGGGAAAAGAATCTACCTGTGTCACGAGTTCAAAGACAAGCTTCTCGAAGCCCAGCCATATGGCGCAGCATTGCCTCTTAATTTCTGATCTTGTTGTTTTGTTTTTGTTTTTGTTTTTCATGCTAGATTCAGAAGACAATGTTTTGAAAAATAGGGAAGAAAAGATCAACACAATCTCCAACCATTTTGTGCCCAGCCCCCATCTCCGTGGCAGTGATCCTGTTATCCACCAAGCAGATATTAAAATAATCCAAGTTATTCAGTCCTACAAAACCAACAGCCCTGGAAAGTTGGCAGGCACACTTGTTTAAACAACGTTCCCAAGTTTTCTACTGGCAGGTGTTTCCAGAGTTCTTGGAGCACAATTCTTTGGATAGGATATTTGCCAATATACATAGCAACAGGCGTGGGGGTGGGGGAGAGTATTTTCCTTTAACACAGTGCAGACACCAAAATGCCTTCAATGCAAAGCTGGATATTTGGTGCACTTACTTGTTTTGGCTCTGGGTCACGAAATCAACAATAATAAAATCCCTTTGAATCTTAGGACCCAGAGCCCCGTTGTGATGTGAGGCAGCATAGGACAAGATTTGCTTATCCAACATGGCCTCCCCAGACTTCTCCGTAGTGTGACTCAACGAGTTTGGTTCTGCCGGCTTTGACAATTCCCCAGTCTCCTGAATGTCCCATTCTCTAACTAATTCTGCTTGAAATTGGGGCTGGAGTTGGTAGGAAAGTTAATAGGATGGAGGCAGAGAGAGCAGGTAAGGCTTCATTCTCCCCACTTGAGCCCTGGGCATTGATTTATTTCAGTTATTCCTAAATCCTGCTTCCCGAAATTGAAACCTGGGATAGCTTTCGACGCACATGGCTAACTTTATAATCTGCTCCTTGGCAGCCGGACCAATTCATCTTTTCTGCCATCAGATGTATTTCCCCAGCCTTCAATTAAACTTGACATCAGTTCTGGAACCCCAGAAAAGAGGAGTAATCCTGTGTCTCCCCCTGAACTAAATGAAAATAAATAGAGGCTTAAAAAAGAGAAGGAAGGGGTGTGGGAAGGGGAAACAGTAAGCGTTGGTAGGAAAAGGCTTCAAATCTCGAAGGAAGTCAAAATATTTCTCGCTCAGACAGGGTGTGTGGTCATTAATGCTGCCCAGTGAAAAGAAAGGTTTTCCAGTTTGGCCTACAAAATCTTAGAAGGTTAGTCAAGCACTGAACAGCATTTTAAATCATCTCTTCTGAAAGGTGTGAGTTATGAGGTTTTGGTGTTTGTGTCTTTGTCTAAGTGTGTGTGTCTCCCTATGTCTCTGTCTCTGACTATCTCTTTCCCTCTTTGTCTCTCTCTATTTCTGTCTCTCTGTCTCTGTCTGTTTCTGTCTGCTCTCTGTCTGTCTGTCCCTGTCTCTCTGTCTGCTCTCTCTGTCTGCTCTCTCTCTCTCTCTCTCTCTCTCTCTCTCTCTCTCTCTCTCTCTCTCTCTCTCTCTCTCTTGGAGTTAGATTTCTCCTTTCACCTTACTGTGGTTTAGGATTATGTTTTTGCTTTATTTACCTGAAGCTTGGGGGCAATTTTATTAGAGTTTAAGATGGGAGATAAAACTGGCTTGGTAAGCTCTAAACACTGGCAGTGGCTGGGAGAAGATGAAGAAGAGAGGAAACCATGCCCCCTTGCAACGAGGCAGCCACAAGGCAGAAGGAGAAGGGTCTTCTGAAGGACTGAAAAGAGCCTCGGGTGCCAGGAAAGCATCATTAACCTTTGGCCAAAACTGGGAAAAGGGGTAGAGAGAAAATGAAAACATGAAGCTGAAAACTCAAAACAGTGGTCGGGCCGCCTGGCGAGGCTCCGTGGGGCTGCCTGGTAAAAGGAGTTGTCAGGCAACTACCCGGAGCCAGTGTGTTTCACCTGCGGAGCCACCTCCAAGCTCTTACATCATTTCCTGTATCGTGGCTTGCGGAGGAATGAGATGAATAAGGTACGACACTGTGACACTGTTATTCCCGCACTGAATGGCCTCACTAACCCTCGGTTCACTTCGTGTCCCTGACTGTTTTCTGGTTTGTCCCATGGTCCCGCCCATGTCTCCCCATCATAGTTTCTGGACATTTGGCCTCTTCTGAAGCTCCTGTATAGGTTTGCATGGCAACCCTTGTGGGTTTCTAAGGAAGAAAATCATGTATGTACTTTCTTTTCTTCCAAAAGAGCATGGCAATCAGACTAGGAGTGCTCTTTAGAAAAATATAAGAGAGAGGAAATGTGGTTAAAGTAGATTTTGATCGGAGAGATCTAAGTTCAGATAGTGGTATTTCCACCTCCTCAGAAGTTATCCAGCTTCAACCATGGTCAGATCGTGTCGATTTTTCCTGTAGTCCTGAAGCCAACTGGTCAGACTCCGTGACAGGTGCATCCAAAACCCAGAAGGCTGAGGCAGGGGCATGAAGGGGGGAGTTCAAGGCCTGGGCCACATGAACTTCTGACTTAAAACAAACAAACAAACAAGCAAAACAAACAAACAAAAACAAACCTAGGCAAATAAAATTTGGGGATACACGGTGATATTGCTTGAAGTCAGAATAGCCATGTATTTTATAAAAGGGGAATTTGGCTAAAATATTGAAATTACTATAACTTTATTTTTAAAAAGTGTGTGTGTGTAAAAGTATGTTTACCATGATAGCACTGTGGGGATCAGAGGGCAACTCAAGAGTCTATTCTCTCCAGCCACCTTATGAGATCTGAGGATTGAACTCAGGTCTTTGGGCTTGCACACAAGCACCTCCGCCCACTGAACCATCCCACCTGCCCATAAAATCGGCATGTGTTTTTGTTTCTTGGTTTTAATTTCTATGTGCTTCATTTCATGGACATTAAATGCCTGTTATGGAAAAGTGGGAGAAGAGAATTAGGTGAAGAATTTTGAGAGTGATTGAATAGCGTGGGGGCTCATCTGCCTAGAGTCAGTGCTGTGGCGAGTTTAATTAAATCCTTCCAGGCAAGGTGCTCTGAGCGAGCTTTTCAAACTTCAGCCAGCCTTGCAGAGCGTCCCCTCTGCACTCATGAAATCGAGTGGGGATGAGATGAGAAATTGATCTCTGTGAGATAAATCCAGAGAAAGGAGCCAAAGAAGAATCAGGGGGTGGGGGGAGGGTCCAGAAATGAATTTTTGTTTGTTTTCACAAACGGAGAGACACTATGAATTCCAGGCAGTATATTGCTTTCTGCCGGGCCACTCTTGGAAGAAGCAATACCCAGAGCCAGCATCTCTCTCAAAAATATCATGGGCAGGATATTTCTGGGTGGGCTTCAGCAAATATGATGAATCAATATTGTTTCTGGTGTTAAGTCCCCAGTGACTGAATCAGAGAAGGCGAATGAAGCAATAACTGTTTATGAATTACCCCCCCTTTCCCCTTGCCTCCCCGGACAGCCTGGTAAACTCCACCCGTGCCTGAAGGTTGCATTATCACCAAACAACTGGAATGATGAGTGCGGAGAAGATTTTTCCCGGCATCTATCTGATAACAATGTTTTAATGTAGTATTAACACTTCTTCCATGGTATCCGTGGATAATAAATACACTGACCAGCAGGACTGTGGGTTCTGCGTGTCTGCAGTCACAGATGCGCATAGCAATGCCCAGCCTTCATATGGGCGTGGAGACCGGAATTCAGGGTCCCAGGCTGGAGCAGCAGATGCTTTTACCCACTGGGCCATCTCTCCAGGCCCTACAGTGTGTGTTAAGGGGAGGAGGACGTTTGAAACGGAAGCATCATGTGTGTCACTGTCAAGTTCCAAGAAGACACTTGTTTCACAGCTGGTGTCCTGAAGTCCCTCAGCTGGGCTGGAGCTAAGGCCCTAAGCTCATTTCATTTTTAATTTCAAAAGTTTCATGCGATTGTTGTGTAAGCACTTGGAGAAGGGGAGGAGAGGGAAACCGGGAAAGATTTGTTTTTCTGCTTCGTGTACGCACATGTGTTTCCTTATTGCTGTTGTTTGTAGGCTCCTTCTCCTGACTGTTTCCCATAGAGATTTCAACACCTCTCCAGCAAACAAAGGCCACACAAACCTGGGATGACTCGCCAGAGAGGATGTGTGCTCCCAGCACCTCCGTTGAAAAGCATGGCAGAGGAACTTCCCCGATTAACAAATAAATCTTCATGTGAAGACACAGGTCCTTTGAACGGATGGCATCACACATGGATCCGGAGTAGGAGTCAGGAGGAGAGGGGTTCAGAGAGACAAGGATTGGGAGAGCCAGAGCCATGGATTGCAGAATTAAAGTTCAAGAAAAAGAAAAGAAGATTTTAAAAAAGAGAAAAGCTTAGTTATATACCAGCCTCTGTGATGGGAACACACTCAAGATTCCCAACTCTGACCTTCAGATCTGCAGTCACTGGGGTAGCGTTAGGAGGCAGCGGATTCTCACAGACTAATGAGAAGCCTGGACAGAGGCTTCCCATGGTTTGCTTAATGTTCGTGTTTTCTGTCTCTGTGTCTCTCTGTCTCTGTCTCTCTATGTCTCTGTCTCACTCTGTCTGTCTCTCTCTCTCTCTCTTTCTCTCTCTCCCTCCCCTGATGGTGTTGTTTGACATACGTAAAATAATGCCCGTGCCGTAGAAGCCTCAGCATAGCCAAAGCTCGGATGATGATTCCTCTTTTATGACACTCTGGAGTGGCGGCCCAGGTGTTAATCTAGGGGCAAAAAGATGAAGAGGGTGCAGCAAATTTTAACTGTCATGATTTCCATCTACATGCAGACACACAGACACACATAGATGCTCAAATATGTACCCGTGTGTGTGCACACATACACACACACACACATACACGCATCTGCTATTTCCCTCAGGTCAAGTAGCAGACACTGGCTCTTGACATTCCGTTCAGAAGCTCCAAGACATGCAGTCATGTAAGGCTGGAGAAACAAGCGAAACCAGGAACAGGGACTTTCCCTATCCTCTTTCCTAGCAAAGGACAGATTGTCCTACTAGCCTAAGAACACTGGGACAAAACATGGAGAGCTTTGAAGAACGCTGAGCAATGTCACCTATTATACATCTTCTCAAACAACCACCAGACTCAGAAACTGTGTCTAGCTGGTAGCTTGGATTTTGTAAATGACACCAAATGCTATACAAGACAGGCTCTCTGTTCAGCTTGGAACTCACAGTAGGCTGACTAGATTACCTGCCTATTGAGTACCAGAGATTGTCTGTCTCTGCCTAACCAGCCGTGGGATTATAAATATGTCCCTAAGTGTGCCATTTTGTGTGTAGGTTCTGGGGATCAAACCGAAGTCCCCATGCTTGTTCATCAGCACTCCTTCCACTGAGCTATATCCAAGCCCCCACCACAGGCTTTCCTTACATGCAATAATGGATGGAAATTTACCCTCACAAATTATAGTAGGCATACTTGTGCTTCCTTTTCCCTGGAGATAATGACACCTCTGCTGGTTTCCTCATCTACCAGGATGCACTTCTCAAGATCCTTCATCAGCTCCCTCTTCTCCTGATAGCTCCGAAGTAGCTTTTACCTTTACTTTTATTTTAAATTTGATTTTTCTCATTTTATTGATAGAAGGACATTTTCATGCAAGTATATATTAAACATTGAGTATATTCCCCCATACCTGACAAGTACCCTACTCTTCCTTCATCTTCCTGTCTCCCATCAGCCCCTTGTCTTCCTAGACAGCTTCACACACACACACACACACACACACACACACACACACACACACACACCACACACACACACACACACACACACACACACACACACACACACACACATATATATATATATGACTTTATGTATCCAAGTGAGATCCAAGAACCACATAGGAGAGAATAAACATGGCTATCTGCCCAAACCTGGATGAATTTCCTATGACGATCTCTAGTCACATCCGTTCCACAAATGACATTACCTTGTTCTTCATGGTGGGGACAATTTCATTGTGTATACACACCACTTTGTCCACCTCAATGGGCACCTGGGTTGGCTCTACACGTGGATATGGAGACTTGTTTTCTTTCACACATCCCACAATTTTTATCCAATTTCTGTTTTGAGTCCAGCGTGTGACTCCCAAAACTACATCACTGACCCTTGCCTTTCCTGTGGTCTTCATTTATCCTGGTAAACTTGGCATCCTGTGGCATCTTATGCACAGCATGCTGAGGATAAAAGTTCGCCCCCTACTCTCCTCCGCATGAGGCTCCATCTCAGCAAGAGGTTCACCATTCTGCCAATGGTTTCGCTCAAAATCCAAATGATCATCCTGGACTCCTCTAATCCCCTTCCCTTCCCCCAGGTTACAGTTGGGGATCTTCCTTGGTTAATTCCCCGCCTTAGTCATTGAGGTAGAGCCTCTCACTCAAACCCAGAGCTCACCTGTATGGCTGGCCTAGCTAGGTGGCTTGCTCTGGGGATGCTCTGTCTCTCCTTCCTTTATCTAGAATTATAGACAGGGGCCCACACCCATCTGACATGTTCTGGGGTGCCACGCTCTAGGCTCATGCCCCCCGACACGCACAGCAAGCACTTTAACTGCTGGGGTACCACCTTACCCCATACCAACCTTTCTTATAAGCAGCAAGTTCGTGGTGTATCTACAGTCCACATGTATTCTCCCTTCCCATGCTCTCCTCCATGCTGAACTTGACCTCATGGGAAAGCATGTTTCTCCATAACCACAGAATAACCTTAACTGAGAAATTTTACCATGACGCGATGTTCTGGGGTCCACAGTGCTAACACTATCCAATAAGAACCTATGTGGGAGTATGGCGGGTTTGAAGAAAATGTTTCCATACTGGAAGAGAATCCAGACTCTTCCACCTGGAGTTCTCTACAGTTCTAAAAGCTACTGAGAAAGTAACTTGGCCCAGGGGTTCTGGTTTGCAGGTAACAGCTGGTATCTGGAAACACTGGCTGTCTGGTCATTAAGACCATGGGAACAAGGTGGGAACCACATAGTACCCAGGCAGAGGAGGAAGCCCCCTGAACCCATAACACTCTAACCACTCTTCTCTGTGGAGAACAGGGGAGTTGAAAAGGCAGCCGAAGCAATGCATGTTCTGTGCATCTATCTATTGCAATGGATATTGGGAAATACCACTTTTGATTTTATATGTAACTCTACCTCTAGCTAAATTCACCCCTTTGCGAGGGTTGTTCCGTATTCAGCTGGTCCCCCGTGTGACTCAGACTGTGTCACAAGCACAGAAGACTTGAAGTCAGCAGCTTGCTGCTCTCCCTTGAGGACCTGAGTTCAACCCCTAACACCCATATCAAAAGCTGGATGTGGCCATGCGGTGCAGACCGGTGACCCCAGCATCAAGGAAAGCAGGCGTGTAAGGATCCTCGATAGCCACCAGGCTGACGGAAGGAACAAGGTCACCTGAGGCAGACAATGATTGAGCAAGTCATCCCATGCAAATGTGCACACACATGCACACAAGGGAGGGGGGCTCTATAATGTTTAATGCAGGGGTTAAACTCAGAATGCCCTGGTTTCTGGGGATGGGCGGGGTCGGGGATGGGGGCGGGGAGGTTAATGGCTCAGCAGGCATGAACATGTACTGTTTCAGAAGACTAAGTTCAGAAGACTTAGCACCTGCTCACTCCTGCTTGTAACTTCTGCTTCGATGGATTGGACACCCTCCACAGGCACATGGTAGACCCTCATATGTGCATATAAATAATCTTTAAAAATAGACCAGGTGTGGTGGCACTTTACATCTTTCTACATGTTAGGGTGCTGTCTGCCTCACTGGTGTGATCTGGTTTTGGAAGACAGCTCTCCAAGAATCACATCCATAAATCACAAGAGGAGTATGCCAGGTAGCTAGATGATGCCACCTTCAGGTCCTGAAGTGAGAGTCAGTCGGCTGACCATATTACAATGTAAACAGCTTTAGTTTCGGAAAAGCAGCCAGCATCCCAAAGAGGTCAGGCCAATAGGCCCTGTACGGACCTCACGCTTCTCAAGCACTCTCGATGCCAGGACTCTGAGTGGTTTCCTAGCCCCAGCTGTCACCAGAAGCAGCATCCATTTCTGCTCGGTGGACAACTGGCAGAACATAGCCCTCTTTCTGATTGGACTTCCTCTCTTAGAGCCAGTGATTCGGAGCTCATGCTACTCCAAAGGAGATCATCCAACCTCAGAATAAAATGGCCGTGTCACGCTGATTGCCTCGTGGTTTGTCACTTCACAGCAAATAAAGCTGCTGCATTTCAGGGAAGGGGGTGACTACAGAAAAGAAGAGACCTGTAAACCCCAAGTTCCACGGGAGCACAAGCGAGTCTCGTGTGTGTGGTGGTCCCTGTGCACATTGCAGGTGGAGAAGGGCAATTACGAGCTCTCTCAGCAACATCTGGGGCTCTGTTTGTAAAGTGCTTGCCACACAAGCATGAGGAATTGAGTTTGTTCCCTAAAACCTAAGAAGTGGTTTGTGCTGAGAACCTGAGGGCTGGGGAAGTAGAGACAGGTGGATTCCTGAACAGCCAGCAAGAGACTTCGTCTCAGAAGAACAAGCTGGATGTGTCTGAGAAGCAGCATTCACAGTTGCCTTCTGACCCCTCCTCCTTACATACATGCACACACATGCATATACAAACACACACATGCACACTCACATACACACACATACACAATACACGCACACACATACACACATATACACACATACACACATACATGCACACTCACACACACACATACACAATACACATATATACACACATACACACATACATGCACACACACATACACACATAAATGCACACACATATACACACATACATTCACACACACACACACACACACACACATATACACACACACACACCAGCAGCAGCAGCTCCTTTGTTTGTTTTTTGTTTGTTTTTAACCATAACTTCACTTGAGCTGTGTGGATGCATCTATTCACTTTGTCCTTGGGTTGTTTGTTGTGTACATTTAAGACAACAGAGGGTGTCCTCTCTAGATTCCAGGTGGAGGCTCCTCCTTAGAGGATCGATTAGACCGTTTTAGCATGGGAAGTGGTGTGAATCATCTACTTATCTAACTCCTCCTTCTCCTAGGAGAAACAGAGTCTGCCTGGGGCCGGCACACCTCTAACAAATATGTATGACGTCATTGCCGGCTTCGGTGCCCTCCACACCTCTGCTTCCCTTGAGCTTCCCTGACTCGCCTCTCCCCATCAGCCCCTACCATCTCTTGCTCAGTTGCTTTAAATGCTTTCTGGAATGGGACTGGGGAGAGGATTTTAGTTAACAAGTGGCAGGCATTTGCTAAATCCAACCTATAGATGGTATACCTTCAGATCAAAAAATTATCTGTTTCCAGGGTGCCCTGGGGGGTGGGGCAAAGAATATCTGTTTCCAGAGTACCCCAGGAGGCATCAGACTCCATGTGTAGTAAAGTTATAAACAGTTGAATGATGTGTCTATGCCTTTGTTTTGTTTTTTTTTTTTTACCCTGATTTGTTTGGTTGTTGTTTGGGGGGGGTATTTGTTTTGCTGTTTTTGTTGTTTGTGGTGGTGGGTTTTTTGTTTTATGTAAGACAGTCATTGTGTTCACAGAGGCTGGTCTGGCCTCAAACTCCAGATCTCCAGATCTCCATGTGTCAGTGTCCCTGCGCACACAGGGCTAAGGTTGTAGTAATGTGTCCCTACACCTGCCTCCTCCCAGGTCAATGCTCAACAGCCCTCAGCTGTCGGCTGAGCCAATACCATTCTGTGAGCCTGTATGTCAGAGGACATAGGAAAAAAGCGAAGAGAAAAAGTTTGCATATATCCAAAAAAATCTTGGGGGTGGGGAAGGGGGCAGGTTCAGAAAATGCCCCACAGTCATCACTCCCTTCGATTTGCCCTTCTTGCTTGCACATGCATGTTCAGGCATGAGAAAATAGTATAAAAGCTGCAAAACTCCAGGGCTGGATGTCAGCCCGTCTGTTCTCCTAGACATTTACACGGAACAAATTCTCTTTGCTCAGCTGGCATTTCTGCGAGGCTATGGGGCAAGGGGATTCCTAACAGATGTGGTCATGGCTCCAGTCACCTGGGGAAGGTAAAGGTCAAACCGGGAAGCTTCAGAGGTTTGGAGTGACTGTACCGTGCAGAGCTGTGCATTCCCGAGCAGAAATTAACTTGGAGAAAGGAAGGGAATCGGTGCTGGATACTTCCCAGCAATATACGTGGTGTCTGCGTCAGTTGTAATGAGCTCAGATTTCTCATGAGCCAGGAGTGAGTGAGCAAGTCATAAAGCCGCCCCCATCCTGGCAGCATGCTAAAAGCACTAGCCACTGCCTTTGAGAACAGGAACAAAACGGAGCCCCAAGGAACCTGAGAACTTGCTGGGGCCTCAGTGTATAGAAGCTTTCGTTGCTAAGAATGATAATCTGACTGGATACCCAAAACTCTCATGGTTGAAGGAGATTGCCAGCTCCCAAAAGTTTTCCTCGGACCTCTAGACATGTGCTGTGACATATATACCACCCCCACATTCGCACACATATAAAGATATATATACATATATATGTGTGTGTGTGTATGTATATACATATATATACACTTTTAAATTATATATATATATATATATATATATATATACATATATATATATATATATATATATATAATTTAAACCTAAGCAAATGGCTTCCATAGTGATAGTAGATAACATGGAGAACAGACTGAAAGAAGTCCGATCTGAGGCTGTGTAGGGTCAAGCCCTGGCCCTAATGCTTACTAAGATCCTCCACATAGTGTTACTGTCCCTCCGTCTCTCCTTCTAGAATACTCTGAACCTGCTCCAGAGAAACGATTTGCCAGGCTCTCGTTATGATAATGTTCTTAAGAAGCCACGGTATCTACCAAACAATTTTTGATTTTTGCCTTTACAGTCAGTCTTGGTCACTGATGTCGTTCTTCCTGGCAGTTTTCATCTGGAGCCCTTTAGGGTGCAATCCATCTGTAATGGGCCGGTTCCATGCTCAACTGGATTAGGAGGGATGATGAGGCATATTACTGGGTGTTTGTGCGGCCATTTCCAAAGAGAACTAACTGAGCAGGGTCGTGGCCAATCCTGCTATGCTTCCTGATCAGCAGGATGTATACAAGCAGCCATACACATCCACAGCTGCCTGCGGCCACGCCCTCCCCATGTACACATCCACAGCTGCCTGCGGCCACGCCCTCCCCACCTAGCATGAACTGCATTTTTTTGAAGACTGTACCAAAGTAAACCCAGTCTCCATTAAGTGTCCTCCTCTTGTGCTTTCCATAACAACACACAAAGAACTAGCATGCAAAACCTGCTAATTTGCACGTGAGCCGTGCTATAATCTCACATTTCTCCCGTTACTTAGAAGTTTATGGGTGCGATTTCAGCCATATGGAGTTCTGTGGGGGGAGACCATGCCTAGTCTGAACATGTGGAAATTATTTTAACTTAAATGTATTAAAAACTAACAGATGATTTCATTTCTTCTACGTGCGAGATCCTGCCTTTGGGGGCCAGAGCACACGAATTAAACAGGTTTTAAATTCGCTAACATTGAGCATAAAAAGGGAAGCAGAAGTGAGATGTAATTAAATGCAGAATTAATGGTTGTCACATATGAAAATGAAGAATGTACTAGAATAGCAAAACTCAAACAAGGCTCATGGATTCCGTGACCTGATTTTCCATTCCCTTAAGTCACGTGACTAAACTGTTTCAGTTTTAAAACCAAAGTCCTGTGGCATGTTAGTAGACAAGTATTAACCTAACTTGTGCTCAGAGTTTGGAGGAAAAAAAATCCTCCTGGGATGTCTAAGAACTACAGCAATTTCATACACTTAATTAAATATTCAGAGGCTTGATATGTAAATAAAATGGGCTAAGTTAACATGCCAAAAGGTGGGGCTGCAGAAATGGTTCATGGGGTAAAGAGCTTGTTGTGCAAACTTGAGGACCTGAATCCAGATTCATAGCACGAACCTAGAGACTAGGGGCAATGATGTCTGTCTGTGAGCCCAGTTCTGGGGGACAGAAACAAGTAGTTCCTGGAGAAGGGTTATCCAGATGCGGTAGCTGAAGCAAGGAGCTGCAGGCTCAGTGAAAGAACTGTCTGAAATGTAAGAGGGAGAGAGATTAAGGAAGGCACACACACACACACACACACACACACACACACACACACACACACCAGAGGGAGAGAGACCACACATACACAGACATATGCACACATATAAACACACACAGAGAGACACGCATATACAGAAAGACATGCAACAGAGAGAGACAGATGGACAGACACACACACACATACTCATAGACAGAGACACACACACACAGAGACAGTCAGGCAGACAGAGAGACAGACACACACAGAGAGACAGGCAGGCACGCATGCATGTTTGTGCATGCATACACACACACACACACACACACACACACACACTCAGAGGCAAGCATATCCACATAGACACACAAAATAGCAATACTAAAACATAGACCTATAAGTAAAAGTGAGGTCAGCCCAGCCCCATTGAGTGGAGGCCTTGTTAGCTCTGGCTGGGATGGGAAGGAAATGACCTCATCAGAGAATCTGAGCTGTATTGTGCTCCATCCTTGCCATTCTCTGGGGGACACAGATGTTCATTCCTCACAAAGTCTTGGGTTTTCTAAATCTGGTCAGATCTGAAGCATTTGTGGATTGTTTTCAGTGCTTGACCAGCTCCTTTCCCAGGGTGGCTACCTTCCTGACAACCATTTCCCTTGGTGCCAGTGCCAGGTTTAGGATGATGCCAAGTTTTATACCTGTAGTATCCACGGGGACAGCCCCCAGCCACAGGCGTCTGCGGAGCCTGTGGCATTTGGCTCATGCAACTGAGGAAGCGAATTCTAAGACACAAACCAACAGAAAATGAAGTTGCCATAGGAGTTGGGGATTGATCATATAGAACATCACAGGCTCCAACTGAGCTGGTTTCAGACTCTCCACTATTTCATTACTTGGTTTTCATTAATTATTTTGCTGAGACAGCATCCAACTACGTAGTCCAGGCAACTTATCTTCAACTCACCAAGTACCTGAATCTGGCTTCCAACTTAGGATGCTCCTGCCTCAGATCCAAAGTGCCAGGCTAGGATCACAGGGGAACAATCACACTAATTTCCTGGCGATTACCTAAAGCAAAAGAAAATGTAGAGTTTGTTTCCACAAATGACACTGACTCTTTTTATAGAAGTGACTACTATGTGTCTGTGTGTGTTTGTGTGTGTGCACATTAGTTCAGATACCCAAGGAGGCTAGAAGAGGGCCTCAGATTCCCTGAAGCTAGAGTTACCTATGATTGTGAGTTACCTATGTAGGTGCTGGAAGCTGAACACAGGTCCTCTGTGAAAGCAACGTATCCCTCACTGTGAAACTGACCCTTTTTTTTTTTTTTAAGTTTTCATTTTTATGTTGTGTATGTGTATGGTTGTTTTGCTTTCATGTATGCCTGTGCAACACTTATGTACTTGGTGCCCATGGATGAGAGAAGAGGGTGTTCAATGCCCAGGAATTGCAGTTCTAAACCACCATCTGGGTGCTGGGAATTGAACCTCAGAAAGAGCAATGTTCTGCACTCCTGAGCCATTTCTCTAGCCCGAACAGTGACTTCAAGTGAAAGGCTCTCTCTCTGTGTGTGTAAGTGTTAACATTTGATTCATGCCAATGTACCTTAAACGACTCCCACGCTCTTCGGACTGTGCCTACAGACTGCACCTGTGTCTCGTTTCCAAAGGCCTTCCAGCTCTCTCAGGCCATTGCTCTATTGATCACTCAGTGAAAGAGCCACAGACAGCATTAAATGCTGAGACCCCACTTCTGCTTTTTTTTTTTTTTGGTTACTGTCTTAGAGATTTACAGTTGTGAACAGACACCATGACCAAGGCTACTCTTACAAGCACAGCCTTTAACTGGGGCTGGTTTACAGGTTTAGAGGTTCAGTCAATTATCATCAAAGCAAGGCGGCATCCAGGCAGGCACGGTGCAGGAGGAGCTAAGAGTTCTATATCTTTATCTGAAGGCTGCTAGCAGAATACTGGCTTCCAGGAAGCTAGAATGGAGGTCTTGAAGCCCACACCCATAGTGACACACCTACTCCAACAGGGCCACACGTTCTAATAGTGTCATCCAGTTACTTCGATCCATCTACATCTGAAGCAGGGAGCAGAAGAGTCACGAACAGCCCCCAGACAATCCTCCCACAGTTACTACAAACCTAGTTTTGCCAGACAAAAACTCATTGTCTAATAAAAACAAACTAGTGTGTCAGTTGGGTTCAAGCTGAAAAACATGTTTAGAAATCGAGAGAAGTCCTCAGAGTGGGGAAGTTTGTAAGGACAGGTCCATGCAGTGAGGTTGAAATGGGATGTGAGTTTAAACAATGTTTAGGTTTATGTGTGTGTGCAATGCTTAGAGGTTTCACTCTCTCTGCAATTTTTGAGATAGCCACGGGGTTTATAAAAGTAGATAAAACTGACCTTATAATAGAGAAACTTTCTAGAAAAGCCATATAAGACAGTAGGAAGACTGGTAACCTGGATCTACTGAGTTTTCAGTTTGTCTATCTGGTGAAGCACTAACACGTCATGTCAAGGCCACGCATGGCTGACATAACCAGATTCCTCAAATCAGCTTTTGTTATTGTCATTTCACCAAGCCTCTGACAATTAGGCCAGGAAGTTATTTGCTTATTCTGAGTTTTCGTTCCCCATTTTAAATAAGGAGATCAAACACCTGAGAGACCTATAATCCCATGACTTAGGCATGCTGCCGGCTGCTGGGCTTCACCAGGCAGTGGTGAGCAGGGAGGGAAATGTGACTTTAAGAGTTTCATAGGACATTAATTCTTACCCAGCCAGCATATCTGCATAGGGAATGAAGCCACCCATTGATGCCTGTGACCTACCCTCTTCTGATCACTTGTAAACCATATCACTGTTTACTGCAGAGTTGCTCTTACAGAAGTGTGTCTTGAGTCAAGATAGAGAGCCAGGAAATGGGAAGAGGACACAGGAAGAGAAAGGAACGTCTCACTCCAGCACAGTATGAGGCCTCTCACCAACTGAAAAATCAAGAATTCTGTAGAGCCTGAAAGGTAGGTTGGGGGTTACAAACATTTGCTACTCTTGCAGAGGACCCCACTTTGGTATTTAGCACCCAGATTGGGCAACTCACAACAGTCTATTATTCTATTTGTAGGGAACCTTAAACTTTCCTTTGACCTCTGGGGGCATATGTATACACACACATAGACATGGACGTACAAACTCACAAATAAGGAAGGCAGATAAATTGCCATAAAAGTGTAAAACATGTGTGTGCACTCAAGCGCACATGTCACAGCCTGTGAGTCAGAGGACAACTTTTAGGAACTCAATCTCTTCTTCCATTGTGTGGAGCCAGGGGATTAAACTTAGGTTGTCAAGCTTACTGACAATTGCCTTTATTCCCCCACCCCAAGGTATCTCAGTAGCCCCAACTTTTTAAAAGGAAATTCATTGGAAAAATGAAAGCTTAAGGGAACATTCAGTGGGCACGAGTGAAGGTGATGCTTTCGTAGATCATTTTTTTAATTACCCCAAGGAGTTCTTTATTACCCCAGGGACAGCGGTGACAATTAGGATGAAGTGGTTCAGATAGGGATCAGTGAGTAACCTGCTTGTTGAGGAAACCGGAAAGCCTGAGTTCAATTCCCAGCACCTCCCTGAAATCCAGGAATTGAGTCAAGCTTGTAATCACACAGCTGTCTGTGGAGACAGGCAGGTCTAGGAAATGCCTCCTGAAACAGCAGGCGCCAGAGCCAATGGGAGATCCTGTTTCAAAAAAGTGGAGAGGAGGACTCAAGAAGACACCCAGTGTCAACCTCTGGCTTCCACATGTGCCTGGACAGGTGAGCGCTCAGGCAGGAGAGACGAAGGTAAGATGTTTTGATTCATTTTCTCTTCTTGCAGTTTCTTAAGAAAATGATTAACAAAAATATAAGCCCAGCATTAGAAGAGAGATAGAAATGATAGACAGACAGAAAATAGACAGATACATGATAGATAGATAGATAGATAGATTATAGATGATAAATACACATATGATAAATAGATATATAGACATATAGACAATAAACATGATAGAAATATAGATAGATGATAAATAGATAGATAGATTATAGATGATAAATGCACAGATGACAGATATATAGACATATAGATGATAAACATGATAGAAATATAGATAGATAGATAGATAGATAGATAGATAGATAGATAGATAGATAGTTTAAGAAAGGATTAGTCCATACCCCCAAGGCATCAGTACTGACTTCTCAAGAGAGAAAGCTACTGAAGGGAGACCCAACATTCCTTCTATAACAGAGAATGTAATTTGGTAAAAGTTGAGACTTTCATGATGATTCACGTGCTCATAAACTCTTTGAGTTGACACAAGAAAAGAAAGGAGAGCACCTAACTCTCTCCATTTTAGAACAGCCATGTTAGAAGCCTTAGGCTTCAATTTCCCACAAGGACAGGCTAAGCTTCTCAAAAAAAAAAAAAATGCAGATAAAGGGCAGCCAATCAGCAACTGCCCCAAAATCTGGTCAAGGGCTTACAACAGTCACCAAAAGAGTCCCTATAGAGTAACCCTCTTTCCCTGGAGGTATGAGCCAATCAAAAGTGTACAATATCCTGGCCATAAGCTCAACTAATCCTGATGGAGGTGACTCAACCACACCTGAAGAACCCCTAATTGGCTTTAAGAGAGGCCTGTGAGCTTCCCTTGAAGTCTCCATCTTGTTTAGATGGTTGACTTTCCTTGTGCTAGCTGTTTCTGCAGAAGAAAGTCACTTTGTCTTTGCATGCTATTAGAGTCTGGTGTCTTCCTTCAGCGACTCTCAGACCGTTTACAGAGGCACAACTCTTTCCCAGGTAGCAACAGAAGACATGAAAGAGAGTTAGTTACCTAGGAAGGAGAAGAAGAGACCAATGCTTCCAACGCCCAAAGCACAGCAAGTTACATGGCAGTATCTTCAACTACAAGCAGAACATCTCTTCTCAGTGACGCATGAAAGAGACCTCTACTCCACTCCCCTATGTGTGTGTGTTTTTCTGTACACATGTCTGTGTTTCACACGTATGCAATGCTCAAGGAGGCCAGAAGAGAGTGACAGATTCCCTGGAGTGGGAATTAGAAACAGCTGTAAGCTGAGTCTCACCCAGGACCTCTGCAAGAGCAGAGTGGTCTCTCCAGTCCTCCATCCTTTCTGAGGAAGCTGGAACCAGAGGAATGTAAGAGCAGGGGCGGGAGGGGGGCAGTGCTGGGAAATTCTACTTGTGGGGGCACACTAGGTCCTACAGCACCCAAGGTCAAACCAGTCAAAAATTTCAGCAAGGAGGGAGGGCTTCTGAGGCTGAAGGTGGGGGCAGGGAGTCGCTATGCTTTGGTGGCCACTGGTGGGTGGCTCATGCCCAAGTGGATTCTCTCCGATCCACTCACACATGGGCAACACTAACTGGACTCAGTAGGTTAACTAGCTAATTATTTATTAACTAATTATAAATGGAGGACATGAAGTTGAGAGGGAGACGTGACAGAAGGGGCTGCAGGCAAGATTTGGAGGTAAGAGTAGGGGATGACTATGAAAGAGATGCCTAGTATGCATTTAGAAAATTTTCAAAAACTAAACAAAAAATACAATTTTTGTTTAAAAAATGCTGAATGTGTAGAACCGATGATTAATAAGATTAAGTGAGGGGCAGGCATAAAATGAACCTAGAACTGTATCCTCCTGGCATGTTCTGAACCCTTCTTCTCAGCTGGTGCCCACGAGAAGAGCCACTCTGCAGAGAGCCCAAGGAGGAAGGCTTTAGAAAGAAGCAGCCACCAACACCTCCTGGCATCTGTGTCTTTTTCCCGGGACAGGAACAGCAGAATGGCCCCTAATGCAACAGAACAATGACCCATTTATTCTGATATCCTGTCTCCTGCACAGGCTTTTGTGAAAGGACTAAACACCACAAGAGCTCCCTATTGTGTGACACTTGCTGGACTATAGAGTTGGGGGGCCCTGGGGGCTGTGGGAAGGGTGGCTTTCTTCCTGAAACACATGGGATGTATAAACAATAGCCAGGCATTTGTCCCCTCAATTTGGACTTTTGGAGAGACTTGTGAACAGTGGAAAGTGGGCTGTGGATAGAGACAGCACAAAATGCGCACACACACATACACATACACACACACACACACACACACACACACACAGATGCATTCAGAAGCTCAGGTGTGCACACATGCATTATCTTATCTTTTAATTTTTATTTATGGTGTGTGTGTGTGTGTGTGTGTGTGTGTGTGTGAGAGAGAGAGAGAGAGAGAGAGAGAGAGAGAGAGAGAGAGAAACAGAGACAGACAGACAGACAGACACAGACAGAGAGCACAGCACTGGTGTGACGCTCAAAGAAGGATTTCTATAGCTGCTGTCCTCCAATCTCCTGGAGCCAGGGTCTTTCTTGCTGGGGCTGCAGTGCTGTGCACTCCTGGGTAGAGACCCCAAGTGGTTCTCCTGCCTGCCTCCTGCTTACCACAGGATTAGAGAAGCTCACTGCTGTGTCAAACATCGGGCCTGCATAAGAAAAGATTTTACCCACTGAGTTCGTACCAACCGCTCCTACAGGTTGTGTCCTTTCACAACACAACGTCCTCCAAGTAGTGTGCAATGACTTTTCCCCTGCTTCTTGTTTCTACCTCATCTGAACTTTATCATCCAACCCCAAGTAGTTCTCACGTACTCCGTCCCCTCTCCTACATGGCCAGCTCGGTGCAAACTGATAGCACAAGGGAACAATGGGTACTCTCTAATTTTAGCGAAAGGATGAGAGCATTTTTTTTTCCTGGTGACTTGATATCAATTTATCATCCTGCTCAAGGTGGAAAAACAAAAACAAGCAAACAAGAAAGCACTATAGAGTGAAGTACCCAGCTGGGAAAGGGAGACACACATCTCTGTTCTTGAAGATTCAAGAGGGCAGATTGTGTGACGGGACCATCGTGGTTGTAGAGACCAGGAACGTTGCAAATTGAGAGCTAAAATTATCTTGGTGGATCTTAATTCTTCCCAAAACTCATCCCTTGCCTACTTCTGTGTGTGACCTAACATCCTGTCAACTGTCAGTTGGGTTTCTTTTGCCGTGATAAGACAACATAAGCAATAGCAGCTCTCGGTAGGAAAGGGTTTACTTCATCCTCAGGTCACACTCCACCCCTGAGGGACGTTGGGAAGGAGCTGGAGGCAGGAACTGATGCAGAGACCATGAAGGAGGGCTGCTTACTGCCTTGCTTCTGCTTTCTCAGCCTGCTTTCATATAGCTCCCAGGTCTACCTTTCCAGGGTTAGCGCCACCCACAGTGGGCTGGGTTCTCCCACATTAATCGTCAATGAAAAAAATGCCTCACAGACTCTCCTACAGACAAACCCTATGGGGGTATTTCTTTCGTCTGAGAACCACTTCCCTGGTGTTTTAGACTGCGCCAAGCTGACATTAAGCAAGGCAGGAGCTCTCTTTACCTGCCCCCACCCTCACCTCCAGACACACAAGAAATAACATAGAGAATGCCAATTGGATACATGGATGCAAAGGTGGCTCCAGTATCAGGATCTCAAACACCACTTAATCTTCTGTGAGCCATGCTTATCTGTGGAAACCCTCTAATTGTTCTGATAACCTCCCCAACCCAATTCTAGACTGCTTGTCCAAAATGCTATTCATTAAAGGCTCTTTTGGGAAGGCTTGAGTCTAGAAAAGGGTCCAAGAGAAGGAGAGGTAGAGACCCAGGGGAAGGGACGGTTTTTATTTGTTCGTAGCTCAGACTGGCTTTGAACTCTCAACCCTCCTGCCTCAGGGACCTGAGTGCTGAAATTTCAGCTGTGCACCCTGAGGTCTGGCCTGAAAACTAAACTAAAAGCTTGCTCAGTGTACAAAGCATTCTGCTGTTTTCTCCCCCCTTCCCCACACGCCAAACAGGAAAGGACTCATCCCCTGCGGTTTCAGATTCGGGTGTAACTTACTAGACTTGAGTCTTCTTCCTTCTCGAAAGTCATGAGGGCATCTTGCCTGTTTTACTCAAACAATAAAATAGATTGCATTCTTGATGGTCTTTAAACACACATTAAAATAAAATAGATTGATTTCTTTTGGGAACTGATTTTTTTTCAGGGTTTTATGGGGTGCCACTTTAAAAAAAAATCACTCACACGACTACATGCCAAGAAAGCAGTGCCCTAAAGCCATGAGAGAGGCGTGTGTGGCAGACTCTTGGCTCAGGACCACAATCCTAGCCCACACTTTGTATTTTAACAAGCAGATATACCACCCACTGCTTAATAATTATACTCTAATTTTCTGATGCTATGTAACTCATAGCAAGAAACTCTGAGACTCCAAGCACCTTGTTCTTTATTGGGAAAAAAAAAAGATTAATTGCAAACTATTTTTCTAAGTTATTTAACCAAATGCTATTCAGTGTGCATTTTTTTTTCTAATAAACCTGTGGGGAGGTGGGGAGGAGAGAGAGAGCACAGGTGAAACTAGGATTTCCAAAAAAAATACCTAGTAACATCAACTCAGACAAAAAGTATAACTGGCTCAAACTCTGCCTTTACACTCAGTAAACATAGTGTTTCCTTTAGAGGGTGAAAATATATAAAGGGATAAAAAGAAGATAGACAATAGCTAAAAAAGATAGATGATAGATAGAAAGATAGATAGATAGATAGATAGATAGATAGATAGATAGATAGATGGTAGATAAATAGACAAATAGATGATAGATGATATATAGATAGATATATAAATAGATAGATAGATGATAGATAGATAGATAGATAGATAGATAGATAGATAGATAGATAGACAGATAGATAGATAGATACATAGATGGTAGATAAATAGACAAATAGATGATAGATGATATATAGATAAATGATAGATATAGATAGATAGATAGATAGATAGATAGATAGACAGATAGATGGTAGATAAATAGACAAATAGATGATAGATGATATATAGATAAATGATAGATATATATATATATATAGATAGATAGATAGATAGACAGATAGATGGTAGATAAATAGACAAATAGATGATAGATGATATATAGATAAATGATAGATAGATAAATGATAGATATATAGATAGATAGATAGATAGACAGATAGATGTAGATAAATAGACAAATAGATGATAGATGATATATAGATAAATGATAGATAGATGATAAATAGATGATAGATAGATAGATAGATAGATAGATAGATAGATAGATAGATGGTAGATAAATAGACAAATAGATGATATATAGATAAATGATATATGGATAGATAGGTAGATAAATAGATGATAGATAGGTAGATGTATAGATGATAGATAGATAGATAGATAGATAGATAGATAGATAGATAGATAGATGATAAATAGATGGTAGATAAATAGACAAATAGATGATAGATGATAGGTAGGTAGGTAGATAAGTAGGTAGATGGTAGATAAATGATAGTGATAAATGACTAATGGTAAATGGTAGAGATAGGCAGATAGATAGGTAGATGTATAATTGTGATGAACGATAGAGAGGATAGATAGCTAGTAGCTATAACTGAGGCCCCAAGGTCTGGGCTCAGAGCCCTGACTTGTATGTACTCTGCTGTGTCATATAAAGGAAAACCATTGGTAGAATGGAAAAACTGGTCAGGATAGACAGACTCAACTCCCTACCCTTTGCTACCTGACACTATTTACCCTCCTCTACCCATAATTCTCTCCTTGGGTGGTGAGTTTTATTCTTTTGTAATTTCTTCCATGGACTACTTCAAGGCTGTAGGTAGTAAGTCTCTCTCTGTGAAGTCAGTTTTGTTGTAGTGACAACATTTCTAAACTCACTGGCTTTCAACAACAAAAGTCTAGTTCTTGATCATGTTATGTGGAAGATTCACCACAGCCAGACTAGGGGTCTTTTCCACACAGGGAGAGGAACTTCCATGCTAACAAGAGAGGGACTTGAGTGCTCTGAGAAACTCACACTCCGATGGCCATAAAGTCAAGTTCAAAGTCAGTGAGACCTTCCAGGAGATCTTTGCCTTTCACCCAGGAGGCACAGAAAGGAACTTGGGGATGTGGGGTAAGCACTGTCTCCATGGGAAAATGGGAGAACTGGTTGCCAGGAGATAATCTACCACCCTCCTTCTAGTATCTATCTGGAGACAGACAGAACACACACACACACACACACAGAGAGAGAGAGAGAGAGAGAGAGAGAGAGAGAGAGAGACAGAGAGAGAGACAGAGAGAGAGAGACAGAGAGAGAGAGAGAGACAGAGAGAGACAGAGAGAGAGACAGAGAGAGAGACAGAGAGAGAGACAGAGAGAGACACAGAGAGAGAATCTGAAGTCTCAAATTACTCTAGCAATCCTCTTGGTTACTGACTTGGCCTCTGGACTCCATCGCTTCCTTTCCTAAATATTTTCCTTGAAGTAAACAAATTGAGAGCTTTCAGTTCTTTCTCATTGATTATTTTTGCCATTGGACTATTTCATATTTATTCTGATGGCTTTCCCACACCCCACCCTCTTCTCCCTCATTCTCATCCACTTAAATACTTCACTTCCCAGTTTCTTTCCAGATTCCCTACCTTTGTGCTTATTTTGTGATCTATTTATTTGAACCAGGGCCATCAGTTTGACCATTGGGTTGGAATAAAACTATCTGCTGGATCCCCAAGCCTATCAGTAATAGTCAATTCAGCAGTGAGTGGGTGGGACCACCCAGTCCCCCTGCATATATCCACTCCTGAATGGTGGCTGGCCCAATCCTGTGCGGGATGCCTGGGTTCTACTGACCAACCCTCTAGTATGAAAGAAAATGAGATTTCTCATCTGTCGTTTTACAAGAACAGGGGCATCCTAAGTGTTCTCTAGAGCATGGCCCCTAGAATGAGGAAATGAAAGTACATCAACAGCTGAAGCGTAATTCCATGAACGACCAAGTATTTCTAAGCCTCAAGGTAAGGCCTTAGTCATGTAAATGGATTGCCTGCTTCACATGGCCCAAAGGCAGTGTGTGGAGCTAGAACATTGCGATAAAAAGCATAGCTTACTCTTAATTTTCTTTGCTGCCCATTCTGCCTTCGACAACAGACGTGTACCACAGACAGGTACCACAGATGTGTACCAAAGACGTGGGAGTTACAGGCTCCAGCTCAAACCCATGCATATGTGCTAGACAGAAATGAAGGTGAAGGAGCAAAGATGGGAAAATCGCAATAGCTGCCTCCTCCTTTCAGATATGATAAAGGAACTCACCGTCCTCCGGCCCCTCCATGAGATGGTGCTCAAAATGGCCTCACTGAGTTTGTACTGCTTGTACTCCTGTTTGTCTTAATAATGGGGAACTATAAAAAGTTGAAAGGCTGTAACAATCATATCAAAAGTCCCACTTAGTATTTAGGTGATATCCTTCAAGGACAGCACCTTAGCTAACTGCTGAAATTAGTAAAATTGACAGGTTTCCCTGGATTACAATTAGCTGAACAGAACCACTAAGATCTCAGAAGTTCATTTATTTTTATTTTATGTGTGTGTGTGTGTGTTTCTCCTGAATAAATGTGTGTACACCTTGTGTATGCTTAAGGCCTACAGAGCCATAAGTAGGTATCTATCCCCCTGGAACTGAAGTTAATGACAGTTGTGGGCCTTTAGGTGGGTGCTGGCAGCCATAGTCAGGTCCTCCCCAAGAGCAGCAAGTGCTTTTAACTACTAATACATCTCTGATTTCAACAGATTTCTCATGGATTTACTCTCAGATGTTTGTATCTGCATGCCTAGGTCTTCTGCTATTTGATCCCATCAGGAGTCATAGAATTTGAGCTGAAATTGTTCTTCTACTCAGAAAAATTCCAGGGTGTGTGTGTGTGTGTGTGTGTGTGTGTGTGTGTGTCCCTGCATGTGTGTTGTATACATTAAAACTCGGAACAACATAAGGATGCTACTAGGAAGAAAGGAAGGGAAATGGATTTGGGATAGGAAAGGAGCAATATCTGCCCCAAAGAACTGTTTTAACTTAAAGGGATGATCCTTGAAGCAATAGTCTATTCAAACGACCCCCATCCTTTCTTCTACCACACATATTCCTCTAGTTCTTTGGAAATATCTCAAATAAATACTATACAGTGTGGTTTATCTCATGCTGCAAGGCTGTAAAAGCCCCCATGAGATATGGGCTTTATGATCTCAAGAAATAGCAAATCTATGTGTGAGTTCAATGCCACTGAAACCACCCAAGAGACCTATGAAAGAACAAGGAGTTTTTGTTGTTATTGTTCTAGTGAGAATAACTTCTGGAGAACGAAAAGGCAGAAATGGATGGGGAAAATGAAAAACCCAGAGGCTCTCAAACCGTATGCTATTTGGACATGGTGCTGGGGACCAGAATGTCCTCTTAAGGGCGAGCCAGTTGTCATTTGCAGACCAGTCCCACAGTTCCCTGAACTAAATCCAGCAGTGTGCTTAGGGTGGGACCCTGGAACATGCCATCTCATCCATCACATTGTTTAAGATGAAATTCTCAGAACCTTATAATGAGAAGAATTAAATGAAGGGACATTTAGAGATTATTAATAGAGAAACATGTGTGTGTGTGTGTGTGTGTGTGTGTGTGTGTGTGTGTGTGTGTGTAGAAAGTACAAATGCATCTTAAAATAGCATCATTTATTAAGTGCATTTGTTCTATCAAAACAAGGGCAAGCTTGATAGGGTTGATTGATTGGTGAGTAATCAGGGCAATCTCATTATATTGTAATAAGTTATAGAAGATTGGCTCTCCCTGCAATTATGAGCTAATGATGAGTCTGCGGCAAGCAGAGCGCTTACAATCAGTGGTTCAGACCATGGGATAATGACAGCAGCCCGAGCATCGGCGGATGACATTACCTGCACACGTTTGATGAACACCGTTACCCTGCAGCACCACGCAGCTGCAAAGGATGCCTTCCCAGTGGTGTACTGGCTGGGAGTCAGGGCTGAACTGGAAATGATGGAGCCCTTCATCCTCTTCCTATGGCGAGAGAGAGAGAGAGAGAGAGAGAGAGAGAGAGAGAGAGTCAAGTTCTTCAGCTCGAAACTACAGTTGACCCCAGTAGAGTGCAAAGACAAGCACATTTTCCAAAGCCAGACGTTTGGGTGACCTGCTGCTCTCACCCATGCCTCTTGGCTAATAAGCCCTAGGAAAACTGTTTCTGTGTGAGAGCCTTGAGGCATAGAAGCTGTGTGCTGGCTGGGTCAATAGTCAATAGCCATTTCGAATTTTAGTCTTTCCTGAGCCTAGATGTCCATCCAAATACCAGACATATAAAGAAAGCTATCTTGGTGTCCTCGGGCCAGACCATACCCCTTCGGTGCTGTGTGGCAGAACTCATCCACCTGCAACCTGCCCTGTTCTGACCCACACAGTTGTGCAGAGAAGAACCCATACTGCCCCCAAACCACTCAGTCCATTCCGATTAACAAATCAGTATTAAACTCTCAATGACTTGTACTTAGATGTGGCTTTATTCAGGAGAACAAATAGGTTTGCGGCACTTTCTGGGAGCTCCGTCTGAAACAATAGCTGTGATTCTTAGAAAACTCAGCAAACAAGCTCCCAGTGCAGCGGACTCTGAGGAGGGCACAGTGGGGCTGTGTCTTTCTTTATGCTCACCCACTCAAGAGTTAGCAGGGCTGGGCTCCAAAGCCAGCCCTGACTCCATAGCCTGTGCTCCCAACATCTGCAGTAACAATCACAACAGCCATTTATAAAGTCAAATCCCAAAGTCTGGTTTGGTAGAACATGTTCACACCCCTAGCACTTGGGTGGTGGGTGCAGAAGGATCACTGTTTAAGGATAGCCTTGTCTACATGGTGAATCTGAAGTTAGCCTTGTCTACATGGTGAATCTGAAGTTAGCCTTGTCTACATGGTGAGTCTGAAGTTAGCCTTGGCTACATGGTGAGTCTGAAGTTAGGCTTGGCTACATGGTGAATCTGAAGTTAGCCTTGGCTACATGGTGAGTCTGAAGTTAGCCTTGTCTACATGGTGAATCTGAAGTTAGCCTTGGCTACATGGTGAATCTGAAGTTAGCCTTGTCTACATGGTGAATCTGAAGTTAGCCTTGGCTACATGAGATCCTGTCTCAAAGAACTGAAATCAAGTCAGATTATATTCATTCCAGTCTTAAAGGCAGCTCTAGTGGGTTCCAGTCAGATGGCTGTTATAGCTGACATCTGCTCTGTCTACTTCTTCATCAGGGAACATGTTCATGAGATTCTTGGGGGACCAAATGCCCTGTTATGAAGCTCCTTCAGGTGACTGAGGAGATCACACCATACACCAGTCTCTTTATAAGGACCCTTGGGGACAAGGAGAAAAGGCTTTTTCCCCCGAGATCAGGATCAGAATCAGTTATAATCGTTCTGAATTCTTTGCTCTGAGTGTTAGGAGCCTCTGTTTAAGCACCAACACTCAGCCGTGCTCCCGAGCATCTGCCTGTGCTCTCTGTTTTTCTTTACCCAAACCCTTTCACGTTCCAATTTTTGCATTTTTGTTCAATTTTCTTCTCATTTTATTTCAGTGCAATTTGTCTGTTACTTTGTGAAGTCCTGTAACTCTTTCTGAATATACATCAGAGGCAAGCAAGGTATATACTAATCTGTTAATAAAATGGTGTTTGGGCTTGCTGCCAAGCCTGACGACCTTAGTCTGACCCTTAGAACCCACATGGTAGAAGGAGAGAAAGAGTCCCCTATGTGTGACTTCCATCCAACATGCTTCGGTGAGCTCTTGCAAGTGTGTTCATGCATGAGCACACACACACACACACACACACACAGAGAGAGAGAGAGAGAGAGAGAGAGAGAGAGAGAGAGAGTAAATAAACAGATAACAGATCTTAAAAAGTAAAAGAAGAAGAAACGGCGCCTGGCCTGTGAACTTACTTCAGTGCTAGAACTCTTGCTAAAGATACACACACACACACACACACACACACACACACACACAAAGCTCTGCACAGCAGTGGAATAAATAAAAACACACTGACTGAAAAGACTCTCGAAGGGTGGCGTAAACCAGCAAATAATTCTAGCAGTCGGGAGGGAGAGACAGAGGAGCATAGAGCCAAAGCCACCCGAGTGGCAGAGAGGGAGAGAAATCCAAAAACATAAAATAAAAATATCACGGGCCGAGGATGTGACTCAGTGGTTGAGCACCTCCGCACTGTGTGCTAGGTTCTGGGACTGACCCCACGATACAGGAAGATAAAAGACAGCTTTGAGTATTTGTGCAAGCTACATAGCTTATCTTTAGGTATTATTGTGTTAAATTTCTGTGTATGTATACAAATTGTGAATATATGCACATGTATTCAAATTATGTGTGTATGTGTATGCGTGTGTGTATAAATCGCATCAAAATCATACCCACTTAGAAAACAAGTCACATTTCAGAATTGTATGGCACTTTTAAACACTCATAGCTGGGAGGTGTTGCACACGCCCAAATCCCAGCACTGAGGATGAGGGGACAGTAAGGGACCAGGAGTTGAAAGTCATCCCAGGTTACTTAGCCCTAAGCCAGCTGATGTTACATGTCACCCTGCCTCAAAAACCAAAAGAATAGGAAAATGTCTCATTAAGAAAGGTGGGACCAGATAACGAAGACAAACATTTTTAGAAACAGCATTAACTTGTGTTCTCTGAGGTGAACAAGTAGAATCCAGACCTATTGAAACCACAGACCCCTCCTCAGCTCCACCATGCTGCGGCTGGGGCGGTGCTCCGTACACTCCTGTTCTTGGCCTGGGTGGACTCGAAGATGAACTGTCACTCCCTTATGAGCTGCTATCAGCTGCAGAAAGGAGGGGCAAGCAGCTCACAGGACAAAAGCTCACTTCTGTCACAGAAGAAAATTCTTTCCCACACAGACTTCTTACACATTTGTCTCCCCGAGCTCTCTGATCTATGGCTAGGCCACCATTTTCTTATAACATATTCTGCCCTAAAAGTTTATCAGGTTCAATAGTTAGGGATATGAGCAAAGATCAAGGTAGAAGGACCAGGAGCCAGGAGATGCTCAGTGGTTAAAGGAACATGACCTCAGGCCTGATAACCAGAGTCTGATTCTTGGTCCCCACATGGTGAAACATGACTAACCAGTTGTCCTCTTCCCCCCACACATGTGCACCAGGTCACGTGTGCCTCCCCATACCCACCATAAATAAAATAAATTCAATAAAAACTCAATAATATATTTTCATTGTGTTAAATTATATTTGTGTGCCTATGAGCTTGGATAGGCAGGGAAGGCCCTGAAGTTAACATAGGAAGTCGTGAGCCGCCATGTGGGTGCTGGGAACTGAACTCAGCTCTGGAAGTTTGGTAAGTACTCTACCGCTGAGTCATCTCTCCAGCCCCTAAAACGAGAGAGAATATTCTGAAGACACAGGGTGACGAGTTCTTGGTTCTCCTGGGTTGTGCTTTTCTCCATCCCTTAAACCCTTGAGCTTCACAGTTATGTCCGAAAGTTTCCTTCCGCCTCTGAAACTGCATTCCTGGTTTCTCTTGGCTCGTGTCCATGTTCGGAAGTAAAAGTTCAGCTAGGCATTGAAAGTGTTGTGTATGAATTACCTCATGGTCCCTGCCAGGAAGCTTCCCTTCCTTCCATCCATGAGGCACTATTTTATAATTGTTCTAACTACCTGGTGCAGGCTCCCATCCAAGGAGGAATTAAATAAAAGCAGGCAAACAAAGATGGCCAGGGCTTGGCAAACAGTTGGAATCCAGGTTTTCCTTGATTAGCCTGGGACACCATGGGGCGGACTGTCTTCCAAGCATGAGGACTTTCAGCGTGGTTCTGTGACTGCAGAGCATCTAGGGACACTCTTTTATAGTAATAATATCCCTCTCTCTGGTGATGAGATTGTTTCTAGAAATTAAACCAGGAAGTTCTAAACAAAACGTATAGCTCCTTTTTCTTTATCACAGTAATAATAAGAGAAAAAAAATAACCTGCAGATGAATTAAGCATGTATGCATTTGCTTCTGTGTGGTATTGATTTCATTTCAGAACTCAAACCCATCTTCTCCCAGGAAAGAGCCTGCTCCTGAGCTGGTTTGAAACCCTCTTCTGAACAGGTTTAACTCATTACTTCATGTAGTCCCCCACTCACCCCCAGCTTTAATTGTTCTTAACAAACCAAGCACATGTGTCTTGTCACGCTTGGCAGACTAAAACTAGAGAACTCTAAGCCATGGACCCTCAGCCGGTTTTTGTGATTCCTCCTGAGACCTTGTTACTGGTGACAAACTTTCTCTTTGTTATGATGTGATCAAGAACCCAAAGCAAAAGACCCTGGGGTTCCTTCACAGAGGGAAATCCCTAGGACCCAACGTGATAATCAAGAGAGATGTTGCATTAACATTTCTACTACATCTATTTATGTGTATGAGCACAAGTGTGCTCATGAATGCATGAAGATGTCGGAGAACAGTTGGCCTAAACTGTTCTCTTTCCCTCCTGAGGGTCCAGCATGCAACTCAGCAAGCCCCTTTACGGTGGCCTACATCACTGGCTCAAGAGGAACAGTCTGAATGACCAAACAAGAACAAGACTTTCCTCCTGGCTCTCAAGCTTCTTGCCATCAACCCCTTGGTCTCCAACTTGATCTTCGTAATGAAATTACTTCTCGTTTCTTACTAATATTTGAAATCCCTTTGCAGAGTCCCTAGCAGATCTGATTTCAAGTGTCTCAGAATGCTAAGCCAGTAAATAGAGGAGGAGCTACAGTGGGCTCAGAGGTAATCGCCGTCCAGGCAAAAACAACAAAATATTGCCAAGTAACCAAACCAATGAAACTGGAAGTCTGAGCATCAAAAATCAACCCCCAAAATGCTAACACCCATGGCTCTCTGCATCTCGAGTCCTCGGTGGCCATAAAAATGAATTGACCCCTCGCCATGCCAACATTCTGTATTATTCTTGTCACCCGGCTTCTGTCTGGTTTGGGGATTTCCATTTGTTTCATTTCCACTTCTAATTCCTGTTTATGTCTTAACAGAAAAAATAAAAAATCAAGCTAATCCTAAGTGGGCCACAAAGTCATGTTGGGGAGTGGAGGCGGTTGATAAAGATAATCCCCCCTTTCTCCCAGCCTGCTGGGTGAAGGTTCAGTGGATTAAGCAGATTTGAGCCAAACCAACAATGGTTTATGAAAGGCCAGGCCCTGGGTTTGGCCTCAGGGAAGACAACACTTCTGGATCCTCTGCTTGAAGCAGGAAGTCAGCCTCCCTCTTCATTTTTTTTTAAACAATGATCAAATCACTTGGAACACCATACCATTTGCCTGGCCTGATGCTCCACACCTGCGGTACCAGAAGTCAGGGACGGAGGCCCGAGGATCAGGAGTCCACCAGCCTGGAACTCGCCAAGGTTAGACTAGCTGGACAACCTCTCAGATGCTCCCTTCTTCCCCACACCAGGGCTGGCACAGAGTGGGTGACATCATGTCCGGTTTTATAATTTAGGTTCTGGGAATAGGACTCAGGTCTACCGAGAGGTCTCCCCAGTCCTGAACTGTCCTCAAAATAAAACAAAACCAAAAAACAAACAAACAAACAAACAAACAAAAAGCAATTACAAGATCTGTAGAGGCACCGTGTGAGCTCACCTGCAACTGCACTCACAAGTACGTGTGAGTTCGGAAACTGCCCACATTCAGACCACAGCACTAGACAGATACATAGCTAACTAGAGTCATTTCCTACTTAGATGTTGTAGTCTTTGTGAAAGTTTCCAGACAGAAAGCCTGACCTAAAACATCTGAACTCGGCTCCACAAACTCGTTTTGAGAAGAAGTCTGAGGCTCATGAGAATTCAGAAAATCTCTGTCCTCAAATCCTGCTGCCCTGTCCTCTCCTAGGTGATAACACATGATTTTGAAGACAGGATACAGTACTCAAGTGGCTTCATTCTGGCACCCCATAGTTGTTTTGTTTTATTTTTAGTTTGTGCATATGGGGGTTTTGCCTACATGCATATGTATGTGTGGGTATGTAGGCAGTGTCTGCAGAGGCCAGAAGAGGGCACTGGACTCCCCTAAGACTGCAGTTACAGATGGTTGGGTTTTGAACCAATATATGGGTGCTGGGAATTGAACCCAGGTCCTTTAGAAGAGCAACCAGTGTTCTTAACTGCTGAGACATCCCATAGTATTCTCATGTCTGTTTATATTTCTTTCCACATTCTCTCATTTGCAGAGCTGTGGGCTGAACCCTGAACTTCTCATGTATTAGGCCAGGGAGGGCTCTGTCATTGGTCTTCAACAACCCTGCATCTGAGTGAATGTTGTGCCTACTAAGTTTCCAGAACAGAATGCATTGTGAAGTTTTCCTGGCGTTCCCCACTCCTTGGCCTCTAGAGCAAGTCCCACCTGGCCTCTTAGCACTTATACATATGCCTTGGGTGAGTGTTTAGATGACAATGTTCCCCAGAAGACGAAAGTTCCTGTAACACAGGGAATATACCATTACTGATTAATTTCTGCAATACTTGGGTACTCCATAAGTCTCATTAAATGAATGACTAAAAAGTTGAATATTAGGATGCTGTTCTCATCTAACAACACTTCTTAAACAGAAGAAACAAGTCATACTGTTCCCTTAAATAGACAATGCTAACACCATTGATGCTACTTTAGATTCAAACCTCACCTGTGTGACTATTGGGAAATCTGAACAAAGTCTTTGGAAATCCTAAAATAACCAACCAACGGCACAGAAGAGTCTCCTGCCCCACTGGTACCCTTACCACACACTGCATACTTCTCTACATCTCCTTTATCTGTGTGATTACCTGGGAGGAGGATGGTTCAGTAGTCGGGTAGATGGTTGCTTGCTTTTTTTAGATAGGATTTTATTTTACCCTGTGGGCTGGTGGTCTCAGTTCATTCTGTCACAGTTGTAAAGTACCCCAGGGGAAAAAAAATCAATGTATGGGGGCGGGCAGGGGAGGATTTAGCTAACAATCTCAGGTGACAGTTCTTCATTGCAGAGAAGTCACAGTGGCAGGAGCTGGAAGCAGTGTGAACATGTCATCTACATAGTAAAGGTCAGAGAAACGCTCTGCTCAGCTGGCTTTCCTTACTCATACACAGGGCAGGGCTCAGGCCACGAAACGGTGGCACCTAGGTTCTGAGAAGGGCTTCCCATCTCCCTAAATGATCTAGATACTCCCAAAAGACCTGCCCACCAACCATCCTGATTCAGGCAATGCCTCCTTATGACAGTTTCCCAGGTGATTCTGAGCTGCGGCAAGCTAACATCACGGCGAGTGCTGTACCAGCAAACTGCGTCGCTAGCTCTTGGCATCTCTAACAAACTCTTGGCCATTCACACAACAAAATGTCCCCACTTTGTCTCAAAGAAACATGTCACAATGAATTGCATGCAAGTAAAAACAAATGCGCAAAATGTAGTGAATGAGTAGATGTCTCGATGCACGGATCAGTTACTTAGCACCCAAGAAATAGCGTTCTGAGCTCCCAGGTCTCTGCATTTAGTGCAATTGAGGGGTAATTGTTTTTCATTCAAAGTACTAATAGATTGAATGGCTCACTGCTTAAGCTACCAACCATATCTTTGTTTCTTCTCCTCTCTTTCCAGTTCTCTCTTTCAACATCTCCCCCTCCCCATAACACTCTCTCTCTCTCTCTCTCTCTCTCTCTCTCTCTCTCTCTCTCTCTCTGTGTGTGTGTGTGTGTGTGTGTGTGTACACGAATATGTGTATGCAGGCCAGATGATAACCTTGACTTCTGTTCATCCAACAGCGCTCACTACCTTTTTACTTTGAAACACAGTCTCACTGGGGCCCTGGGGCCTGCTGGATAGTCTAGGCTGGCTAGTCAGGTAGCCTCAGGAATCCAGACTGTGCCTCCCACAGTGAACATGACAAACACGCACATCCGTGCCCAGCTGTTTAATCTTGTATTTTTAAGTAGCTTCACACATTCAGTTTACAGCCTGAGCTGTTTCTTAACTCTTTTGACTCTCACAATGAGAATGTGTAGAGCGAAGTTCACCGTGCAAATAAAAACACCTTTCCATTGGGATTTCAAGAGAGGGTTTCCAAGTTCAAACAGGCTCTAGCCGAAGGCCTCTTAACCCTTGTATGAAATGGCTAACCATGCTCCTTTAAAGGGTGTTCTGTTCCGGGCTCCTTTCCCCCAGGAGGCACCCACTCGGGTTTATGTTGTTGTTGGAGGCTTGTATGTTCAGAGAGAAAGTAGGTCAGCAGCAGGAGCAGAAATCGATCTCTGGGATCTGAAAAGCTAACAAGAGTTTTAGTAAACATTTTTCCCCGCAGAAAGAAAGTAGGTTCGTAGGGTTTGGATTGTGCCTGGAAGCCCCAAAAGCATTTAGTCCTATGTTGGAAGAGAATAATGGAATGATGGCTAGGAGAGGCTCCTTGATGACCAGTACAGTGGACACTGTCCAGAAACACACACCGGAGCCCAGGCAACCACATCCTCTGTCCGAGGTCAGCCACCGTCACGGGCAGGAGGAGACCCTGCCTGGGTAAATCTGACTTCTCATTCTGGCTCTGCTCTCAGCAATGGTAACACTGAAACTTGCCCAAGTTCTCTGACTCATCTGTGAAAATTAAGATTATGTAACACTTTGTTGAGGCAGGCAGGACTCATATTCTGTTTATTAATTATTACACAATAAACCATTCTAGAATTGAGCAGAGCCTGCCTGTGTTACAGTGTTCATGTGTGCGTGGGTGCTTGTGTGTGTGTGTGTGTGTGTGTGTGTGTGTGTGTGTGTGTGTGTATGAATGTGTATGTGTGTGTATGTATATGTGTGTATGTGTGACTGTGTGTTTGTATGTATGTGTATGTGTGTATGTGTGTATGTGTATGTGTGTATATGTGTATGTATGTATGTATATGTGTGTGTATGTGTGTATGTATGCATATCTGTGTATATGTGTGTATGTGTATCTGTGCATATATGTATCTGTGCTTATATGTGTATATGTATATGTGTGTTTATATATGTGTGTGTGTGTGTGTGTGTGTGTGTGTGTGTTGGTTCAGGCAGCATAGCTGCTGTAGCTTGCCTGAATTCTGCTGTGTCAGAATATCAGCTAAAAACTCTTAGACATCTGAGTGGCAGAAAGCCAAAATTACCCAGAATCCTTCTCCTGTGTATCTGGCACATGGGCCAAAACGGCGATACTGACTTCATGTGCTCTATCAGCTTCACCATGGGGTTTCATTCAGGTCTCACAAAAGTAGGTAAATGAATTCACCCATAGGGACAAGAACGCTCTGCCCTGCCCTGTTCTCAGCAACCCACCCCCTGCTGGAGTATTTGTTCCAACACGGCCAACTGACAAGAAGCCCAACCTTGTTCCCGCCCACCCAAAATGATGTACCCTCCTGTGCTCGCTCTATCACAGTGGTGCACTAGACCCTCTTCTCACCACAGGGCTGTGGATGGTGAAGAGTGCCCCATGGGATTTGGCAGAAGCTCATGGCAGCTGGCTCCAGGTCTCTGTCGAGCTTTCTGCCTTTGCACATACTGTTTCCCTAAGTCCCTTTCTGCTGGGAATTCTTTCTCCATACGTCACGTGGACATCCTCCTTGGTGACCCCACCTGGGAAAATCCCCAAAAGTATCGCGAGCCACAAGTGGTGCCTCCCCAGCTCTGCTCTTTGAGCCGTGAACTCCAGAACGATTCTGGGTACTCAAGGGAAGTCCTAATGAATCTGCTTCATTGTTTATAATCTGAAGCCTCTTAAGGAATCCTCTAGAAGTCAGTGGGTGCCACTGGGAAGGGTGTGTGAGAAAAGTTCTGTCACATGACCTACGTACAATGGACAGCTGTAGACTGCTAGTAGAAGACAGAGTAAGGGTACTGAAGGACTAGGTGTGCCTCTCATATGGCTACTAGTGAGAATCTGTTGAGTCTGTGTTTGACGATTTTTGTTTGGCTGGTTTGTTGGTTGGGCTTTTGGTTTTGGTTCGGTTTTGTTTGCACATTTGCCCAGACAGTGAGATCCTCATCCACTAAGGGACATAGAAGTCAGGGTGGGTGGATGGAAAAGTTCAAGTCAAATGCTCACACATCATTGCCAGTCTCTCACGTGACCATGAGAAAACGAGTTCATCTTCTCACAAATGTCCTGGGATACAGATTTTGAGGACTTGATACTGGGTTTAAGAAGTTATGGTGCATGTCTCTGTATGAGGACATCTGAACCTGTGCCGAACAAGATAATAGCCATTTATCACGGGCTACCATTGAGCCCTTGAGACGTGACTCTTCTGCAGTGACGACGTACAATAAATGGAAATGTACAATGAAAATCAAAGACTTACAGGGTTTGGTGGCTCATGCCTTAAATCCTAGTACCCCAGAGACAGGCAGGCAGATCTCTGAGAGTGTAAGGTCAGCCTAGTGTACAAATTGAGTTCCAAGCTAGTTGGGGCTACACAGCAAGACCCTGTCTCAAAAAACAAACAACGGTGACTAGAGAGATGACTCACTGGTTAAGAGCATTTACTGCTCTTGCAGAGAACCTGCATTCAGTTTCCAGTGCCCACATGGTCATGATCATCTTGAACTTCATTTCCATGGGATCCAATGCTTCTTCTGACCTCTGCAGACTCCTGCACAATCATGGTGCGCCACAGTCATACATGCACAGAAAATAAAATTGAAAAAAATTGAAACCACGAAACTTATCCAAGAAGTCAAAGACTTACTACAAAGAAAGCTTACTAAAGTGTCCCTTGAATACTTTAAGTGAGCTAATAATACTTAAAATCAGTCTTGCTTTAACACTTGTAACGTGCCTATTAGAGATTGCAGATAAGATGCTGGTGACCTCCTGACCTTATCCTTCTCTAATACGTTTGTGACCAACTGCCTGACCGAAAGAAAGCAACTTAAGGAAAGAAGCATGTGTTTGGGCTCATCATTTAAGATGACAGTCTATGACAGCCAGGAAGGACTGCTTAGGCAGCTGCAGATGTTACACCTGCAGTCAGGAAACAGAAAAAAGACAGGAAGTGAGCTGGGCTGTAAGACCTCCAGGTGTGACCTTCTGCACACTTCCTACAGTAGGGCTGACTGTGGGCTCTACTTAACGAATTCATGAGCTGGAGAGGCAGTGCCTTGGTGAGGAATGCTTGCCGCTCTTGCGGAGGACCTGAGTTTGATTCCAAGCTCCCACACTGGGAAACTCACAACCATTACTATAGCTCTCTGGGGTCTGACCCATTTTCCATCCTGTCTTCATCAGCCTCTGCACATGTATGACACATATATGAGCATGCACATAAAATAATCCTCTAAAATAGTCACACACAGCCTGTCATAACAGCTTCCCCAGCTGAACACCTGGAATCTAGAGCACAGGGCCTATAGGGGACAGTTCCCATTCAATGGCTTCTTCCTTTATCCTCTGTCCTAGGTCCAGGTGTGATAGCTAGGACTCAGAATCACAGGAGCCCACGGCATTAGACTGACCCTGGCAGATGACATTTGAAAGTTTGTTTCATAAGAGAAAATGTTTTCACCTTCAACTTCCCTTAATAAAGGCAAACAACTCAACCCCTTTAATATCCTGGGTCTATGACAAGGGGAGAGAGTCCCATGATTGGTGACAAGAGATGAACAAAGGGAACAGGGCCAGAGGAGAGTGAGTGAGAAGTCAGGGAGGGGCCATCTCTTCAGCACCTGTCACAAGCTCTGCCAAGAATAAGCCAGGCTGACAACTGCCGCTCTCTTCCACGCAGCGGTTCTTCAGTGGTACTGTATTCATTGGTGCCGTTGATTTTTAAAATCCCTATAACAACCAATAATGATCTATATAAAAAGAAATATTTGTATGCTTTTGAAAGTTCAGGGTCAGTGAAGCTCCCTTGTTTTTGCCTCAGGCAACAGCACACATCAGGATGGCCAGCAAGACTAATCATCTTCTGGAAACAATGCAAAGACACAAGAGGCTACAGCCCCTTCAGGGGCTCACACGCAACGCCCTCCCTCACTTCTTCCAGGGTCCTGCTCACTGTGGGCAGCGTGGTCCTGGGTTGTGTGAGAAAGCAAACCGAGCAAGCCAGCCATAAGGAACAAGCCGGTAAACAGAGTCCCTCCTTGGTCCCTACCTCCAGGTTCTTGCCTTGAGTTCCTGCCCTGGTTTCCCCAAACCTCCCACTGATCCCCTTGATCAGGATATGAAAACAGAATAATTATTTTTCCTCCACAGGTAGCTTTTGGTTGTGTGCTTATCACAGCAGTATATTAACCCTTTATACCACATGACCTTGGGATGGCCTTCAAGATGTAAATAGCTGAATTCTAAAGATTACTCAAGGAGACAAACATTGTTTACGAGCGGGTCTCTGATAGCATTCTTGTTTCCTCTCATTCTCCCTTGTTCTGCCATTGCTCTGTGGGGCACTGGGTTGTTTGGTTGTGAGTTTTTGAGAACAGTTCTCTCTCTCTCTCTCTCTCTCTCTCTCTCTCTCTCTCTCTCTCTCTCTCTCTCTCTCTTTCTCCCTCCCTCCCTTTCTCCCTCCCTCCCTCTCTCTCTCTCTTCCTCCCTCCCTCTCTCTACCCCCTCTCTTCCTCTCTCCCTCCCTCTCTTTCTCTCTTCCTCCCTCCCTCTCTCTCTCTCCCCCCTCTCTTCCTTTCTCCCTCCCTCTCCTTCTCTCCCTTCCTCCCTCCCTCTCTCTCTCTCTCCCTCCCTTGCCCCTCCTCTCCATATACTTAGCTGCCCTGGAATTTGCTGTGTAGACCATTTTGGCCTTGAACTCATAGAGATCCCTCCTGCTTCTGACTGCTCAATGCTGTGATTCACAGGGTGTGCCACCATGCGCCGACAAACCTGCCATTCTCTTTGGAGACTTCTGCAGGCATCCATTCTTTCTGGTCATGCCAAGGTAAAGTGGGGGAATCACAGATCAAAGCATATTGGTTGCAATAAAGTTATTTACCTGCTGCATGAGCAAGACCAAGCTTTGATCACAAAAGGCTGCTTAGCTACAGGAAGAGCCCAGCCAAGGTTTTATGGGGCTAGAGAGGCTGTGGGTATCAGTGCACAGCACAAATTCTCTAGAGCAATCCCATGGCTGTTGACTCACTTCCAACATCACAGGGTGCGTGCTTTTCACTGTTGTCACTCTAGATGCCACCTATGGACACCACATGGCATATAAATTCAAGTTTTTCTGGCCAGAATATAGCAGCTACATCTCTACTTCTTCAGAGCATACTTCACACTCCCCAGACCAGCACCCCACCTCTTTGACTGAATTTGAGGTTTCTTTGATTCTTGAGATCTCTCCAGAACCTTGCCAAAAATCCTCCCCTGACTCATTTATTCACCCATGTATTCATTTCAGAAGCCCAATATCAAGATCTTAAGAGCTCAACCTTCCAGCCAGGTGCGGTGGCTTGGTGGCTTGTGCTTTTAGTCCCAGCACATGGAAAGCAGAGGTAGATGGGTATTCATTGGAACTGAATCTTAAGAGTGGTATGGGTCAATTTCCTGAGATAGATTAGAGGGTCAGGATGCTAGAATCTCAGCCTTAGCTTGTAAGAGATGCTTGTCTCATGTGTCCTCAATCTGAGAGATGTTTTTATTATGTCCCATGATGCTTTGATTGATACTTAAGAGAGAACACAACATTGCCACATCTGTTTAGTGTAGGCTAGTGTTAACTTGACGTAGAAGAGCAGTGTGTGCTTTCATAAGGAATGACTTTAACGTGAGGTTAAAGTAGACAAGCCACTGTATGCAGTGAACAGCCCAGCCCGGTTAACATTAGAATGTGTTGATTCATGCAGCCAAGACGCTCAGGAGCTGGGCAGTCTTTAGGTCAGATCCCAGAGCCCCCGGCATCCTCAGGTCTCATTTTGCTGTAACGTTTTGAGTTTCTCTCCCTTGTGATTGGTCCTCATCCCCAGTCTGGCTTCCCCCAGGAAGGTAGGCAGGACTTCTGGGGGAATTACTTTTATACCAAATATCAGCGAACACACTTATGATTCTTAGTGTACATCACATCAGCACCTCTAAAACAGAAGAAAGACAGGATATCCCGATTAACGTGAGCCTGCTGTTGCATCTAGCCACTGAGGTGTGCTCACTTTGGTTTAAGTCTTACAGCTCATATCCAGAGAAGGAAGGGTAAAACAAATGCTCAAGGGCCACCAGAATGTCACTGCCAAGAGGAGCGAGCAGTCTACTTGAGTTGTGTTGCACACTCACCCTGGTGCCGTGTGCAGGTAGTTATATGAAACCTTAACAGCGCTGAACACTGTGGAAGGGAAGAATTCACAGGTTGGGTTGAATGAGTTTACCCACAAGATAATTACAGTCTAGGACTGGAGCTCAGTAAGTGACCAATAAAAGTGGTATTGTGTGATAAATCAGTATCGAGAAAAACAGAAATGTGGGGCTTGAAAGCACCTGGGCTTGCATCCAAGTTCTGCTACGCACCAGTTGTGAGGCCTTAGACACGGTTCCCTGGCAGTGGATGCATATAAAAGGACTTCATAATCATGGGCAATTCAGCTACACATAAAACAAAACCAGACTGGAAGTAATCCAGCTATGAGACAGTCATTTACCTCATGTTAGAGAAATCAGAGCAGACAGTAAAGGCCCGTGACATTGTTGAGAACCAAAACTACTCTTCTGATACTGGTGTCTTTTTCTACTTCTTCATGACCTAGCTCTTCCTGTTTGCTAGCTAGAACATCACCATGTCTATCCATCTCTATACACAGACACACTCATAACCCTCAAGAGGAAGACCTACTTGTGTTACAAAGAACAATGAGATTGTCATAAACTACTGTTGTCTCGTCTGCCTGCCCACCCCACAGCCTCGGCAAATCTCCTGTTCAGCTGGAATAGTATCTGAAACAGATAGTTTATGAGGTGTTGAAGGGTATGTGTGCATGGCTGTTTTGTGACATAGTTCTGTAAAGGGCCAAATATGAGAACCACCCAGGAGGGACTTTATAGCAGAGTGAGATTATCTTCTTTATGTGTGGGTCTTCCTGGTTGCTTTCCTGGGGTCCTTTTAGAAAAATAAAATCTCCTGTATCCTCTAAGGTCATGTTTATATGACCATCAAAAGCAACCATGAAGTCTTCTATCTACAGCCACTTACTCACTTAGCCACACCCAGATCCCAGATCTATTGTACAAGCACATGAAGAAGAGACAGTGGGTTCACACCATCACCCTCACCCAGGCTTCCCAAAGGAAAACTCTTATAAAGACGCCACTGACCAGAATCATACTTAGAGTGATTTCCAGAATTGGAGACAAATACCTATGTCCCATGCTGTGTCCTGAAGGCTGTGTGTGAGTATACATGTATGTGTGCATGTTTGGTGTACTTAAGAGAGGTGAGGGATGTGGACCATAAACCCATTCATGTGCAAGGGCCAGAGAAATGCCTCAGGTGTCCCGATCATTACTCTCCACATATTTCCATTGAGGCACGATCTCTCACTGGATGTCGGCGCTGGCCTGTCTGCGAGTTCTAGAGATCTTTTTGCCTCTCTGCCCACCCACTCACATACACTTGCATTGCAGGAAGTCCCGCACCCACACCAATCCTCTTACACAGAGCTGAGGCTCAAGCTCAGGTGCTCATGCATGCGACGCACATGCTCTCACACCCCCGGCCATATCCCCAGCTTCAAGGAAAATACCTTGAAGTACATGGCTTTTCCCTCGAGAGAACTGAATACATTTCACCGGGGTCAGGCGGCGCAGATGAAAAGGAGTGGTATAGCACGGGCATCCGTGAAATAAATCACAGAAAGTATTACCGATTAAGTGCAAATAACATAATGTTGTAATGTCTTTCAGGACATTGTTTGATGTGCGGGGGCAGTGTGATAAGGAGAGATGTCAAAGGTGACTTTCCCAAGCAACTTCCTCTGGATACTCAAAGGCTGGTAGGATCAGATAGCCCGTTATGTACAGAAAGATTAACTAGGAGAGGCTAGGTGGCTTTTATTATATAACGCGGAGATACGTGTTTACAGTAGCAAATCTAAGCACTAAGCAATGGGTTCATTGTCAATTTCAGAAAGAGGCAGCCTTTGAAATGCCCGAAGGCCCAACTGGCACATGCTTGCCAGTAAGCCGGCAGGTTAATCATTAGGATCCCCTTGAGACTTGTACAAGTCCTTATGCAAGAACAGGAATCCCGCTGTACATTCTTCACCCCTGCCACACCAACGCCCAAGTGTTTCCAAATAGTCCTTGCAGTTGCTCTTAGCATATAGAGAGCTATTCTGCACCAAGCAAAGCGAAGGCCAGCTTGTCATGAAGTGTAGGACTGGGTATGCTAAAAATGAAGGACTCGAGGTCTCTCCAAATCCTACTGCCAGGCAACACGTAGGGAGCAAAGTCTCAGACGGAACTTGGCCACTTGTGCGAGTGTTTATTGACAAGCCAGCGCAGAAACTGCCTCTGCTATAAACAAAGACGAAGACCCACTCTTCCTCATTGCTCATGCTCTAACCCACTTTTGCCCAGTGCGCATGCTCTGACATACTCTTGCTAGTACGCATGCTCTGTTTTACCCTTGCCCATTGCACACGCTGTGGATAGCAATCTCTAGTCGTCTAGAGCAGTTAGTTTGGAATGAATGTTAGATTCCCAAACTGGCCAAACATTGGATTGAGAGCTTGAGGTTCAGGTTTCATCCCAGAGGATCTGGATTTTTATGTCCTGTTCATGCCACAGAGAGGCTATTACCACGCGGTCTCTTCAACCAATCCCCACATCTCAGGCACTAACCGTTCCACCAATGAAGGTTTCTGACCTCCATTACGCCAATTCACAAAACGCTTTTAAGTTGAAGCAACGTTTACTTGAAGTACACATTAAATGTGGTGCTTCAAATGCTTATGATCATCACTTATGCCAAGACTTAAATCACCCTGGAGACAAATCTTGGGATGTGTCTCTAAGGACTGTTTTGACTCTGTTTTACAGAGATATGGCTGGCACCATTCTTTGGGCTGGAGCCCTGGACCGTGTATAGACGGTGATCAGAACACCAGTGTTCTTCATTGTCCGTCTCCTCATGGTGGATGCCATGTGACCAACCTCTTCAGGCTCCTGCTATCACGGCTTTCCTGTGGTGATGAACCATATCCTCAGTCGGCTAGACAACAAAACCCCTTCCTTCCTTAAGCTGATCACCAGGTAATTTGTCACAGCAAATGAAACAGAAATTAATACAGTTACTATCGTTGATATTAGCTAAAGTTATCTGTCTTGATAAAGGCTTTTAAGTCATCAAACTTGTACGACTGACTTTGTATTTTGCAAAAATCGAAAGTGTGCTGTAATTTGATTGATAACTGGTGACTGATTAAATATTTGACCTCTGAGGTGTGTGATATAGTCTGGTTGATAAAGGCTCCAGATGTTCAAAGGAGAATAAAATCCAACCTTTCTATGAGTTAGAAAAAGAAAGTTAATTTTTTTTGTCTTGTAATTGTTTTTTTTAAAGTTAAGAATAAGAGACTTTTTTGTTTTTGTTTTTGTTTTTTTGTTTTGTTTTGTTTTTATTTTTGACAACGATGGCTCTGCCCTGACCCAGTTTCCTATGGGTTAGTTCCCTTCCTGATGCAGTCAGTGGCTTGTATGTCTGAACGTGTAGTGCCAGATGATGGCACTACTTGCGGTGGGAGAGGGTGTTGGGAAAGGTACCACCTACTGAAGGAAATGTCACCAGGGCCACACGCTCCACTTCCAGTTGGCTGGATCTTCTCGGTGTTTGCAGTTGAGGACGTAATCTCTCAGCTTCCCATCTGCTACCATGCTCCTCCATCATGAGGGACTCTCCCCCTTACCCCGCCTCAGGACCCAAAAGTCCCAATAGACACTTCCTCCATAACTTGCTTTGGTCATCAAGTCTTTTCAGCAACAGAACAGTAACTAAGATAGTAATTATTCATAGATCACTGGTGACAGCCCTTATCATCAAGCACAGGACTTGTTGGAGGCTGTCTTCTGGGTCACCCCACATCTCCTCTGGATGCTATATTCTGCCAAACTGGCTGTCTTAACTTCTGCCCATTTCAGTTGAGAAGTCTGCTGCCCTTTCTGTATTCATACAGTAGAACTTTGCCCTACACTTGGTTCACACTTTTTCCCCCCTCATTTTATTTTGTTTTGTTTTGAGTTTCTCCCCACAGACATGGCCACATATCAATCAGATGGGAGCGATTCTGCAGATAAGGTTCCCTCTTTCAAAAGAGACTATAGTTTAGGTCAAATAGACAAACACTAAGAGGTACAGCACAGGGGAAATGAACTGGTTGCTGGAAAGCTTCATACTCCTTCCCCTGGCTACTTCTCACATTCTCAGCTTGGACTGTGTCTGAGTTGGGTGGTCTCAGAATATGGAGAATTCATACCTAGTCACTGGTTTCTGATAGAGAAGATCTCTTACCGACAAGTGAAAAACTAGCCCACCTAGAGTAATGGAGGGTCATCAACATGACAAGATCAAGAAGCACCCTGGAAATTCCTACAGTGTACTTTGAAGTGAATCTGTGAGGGTCTTTCCAACAATGATTAAATTATAAGGGTTCTGTGCTAATGAAGAATTTAATAGATTAAGATTTTGAAGAAACTATTGTGGGGAGGGTAGAACTGTGGAAGGTGGAACCTGATTGGAGGTTCAGAGTCACAGGGGGTATGAGGTCATAGGTCAGATCTAGCACTGGCCCCTCTTCCACTGCTATGTGTCCTCTTGAGTTGAAAAGGGTTGACCCATGATCACCTCCCTGCTATTTTAAATCGAAGTTTTGACGGCTATGATCTTAAAATAAATATGTTCTTTTTTAAAATCATCTCTCCTTTAGGTAGTCTGTCGCAGCCATTAGAATCAAGTCAACAAACCCAGAGTCAAGGAGACAGAAAATGGACAACCAGACTTCCTCCTACCTATCCCTGTGTGAGAGTCACTATCTCAGGATACTAAGGAAAGATGAGCTAGTGTCCCTTTCAGAAGGAGTTGATAAGCTCCTGTGACATCTGCAGTGAGAGATTACGTTCTACACACACAGTGCTGTCAAATGTGACCTTTTGGGGTTTCATTGCTGCAGGGAGAGGTCAAGCATCTCTAATTGTCTTGCCCTCCTCTTGAGCATGGACAAGAGGGTCGGTACAGCAGGGCTAAGAAGCAAATGACACATCTTGTTCTGTTTTGAGGTGCTCTCACTGTGTATCTTGGGCTAGCTTCAAACTCACTATCTTCCCGCCGAGCTTCCCAAATGCTGGGATCACAGCCCTAGGCCATGACACCTGGTCAAACTAGAGGGAAGTCATGGTCCAAGGGTTGTGAAGCTGCCGGTCACTTGGCATCCGCAGTCAGGAAGCAGAGAGGGGTGAAGGTGGATGCTCTGCTCAGCTTCTCTTTTACTTTAGTCCGGGCCTCCAGCTCATGTAGAGTCAAGGTCCCTTCACTGAAATGCACTGCAACATCCTCCCAGACGCGCCCAGAGGCCATTCCAACTCCCAATAAGGTGATGATGAAGATTAACCATCCAACTAGCCACCGGAAGCTCAGGAGATGAGATAGAACACCAGGTGAGCTGAATCCAAGTGGCTTCATCTGTTGAACATGAGGTTGGAGCTAAACATAGACACCTCCCGGTGGAGGGTGATGCCATTATATGATTGTTGGGGGACAGGAGGGCTTCTCTGTTGCCGAGATAAAAATACTACGACCAAGGGTTGCAAAGGGATAAGAGTCTCCACCATGGTGGGGAACCAATGCTGTAACCTGAGGACATGGTTGCAGGAGCAGGAAACAGAACTCTCGTCTCAACCACGCACAGGAAGAAGAGAGAGGAAACTGGAAGTAGCTCAAGGCTTTTAGCCTCAAAACCTATCCTTGGTGGTGCACTTCCTAACCCCCCTTAAACCACCAACTGGGGACCTAGTGTTTAAATGCCAGCGAGGACATTCTTATTCAAACCACTGTAACTAGTTGTACAAGTATCACTAAGAGGGATTTGGTCACTCCGGAGTTGTCTTAAAATCATACAACTTATTTCTGTGTCAAGAAGGGAATCTGACAATGTAATGACCACAGCTTCTAAGTAACACGTAAGTTAGTGGCAGAGAAGCTGTTTGAACCTACCAGGGGCACCAGGGCAACAGAGGAAAGGCACCTGAGCACATGGAGCCCAGATGGGATGTGACAGGAGCCTGGTACCCTCTGGAAGAGGAGGGAGTGGCACCCAGAGTGGTACCCGGAGGGGTGTCCACAGAATTGGGATCAGTGAGGTCTCAGGACACACCTTAGTGTGCAGTGCAGGGTGCCCAGGTGTGGGGTCAACCTCTAGTCTTTTTTCTTGAGATACAGTTAATCTTTCTGGATAGTTGAGACTCTAGGGAGACTTCTTACTCAGGCTCTGTCTAAAGGCAGATAAGGGGGATCCAGGAAAGCCTTGCCTGCATTTGTGTTTTGGAGCATCTTCAAAACTCAGCAAGGGGTAAGCCAAAGCCATGTACTTTGGAGTGCTGTTCCCTGAACCTTCTGAGTGAAGTTTTAGAGCCCAGACTCTGCACCTGGAAGGCTCGGTTTGGGCCTGGACTCTGTGCCACTGGCTGTGGGACCTTTGCCAAGTGCTTAATCTCACTAATCCCCACATTCTTCATCTGTAACAGGAAGACTAGGCTAGCACTTGCTCACAAATGTTAGCCACGATTCTCTGTTAGGTTCTGGCTAGGTTCATCTTGGTTTTTTTCTGGAAGGCTTATCTGCAGTTTCTAGTACCCTAAGATTAGCATGCATTGTATTTGTAGAGTGTTACACTTTTCTAAAAAGAATATCCTAATACTTTATGTAAACATGCATAACTGCAGCCCATGAAGAGCCAGGAAGAAGGGCAAACAAGAAGATGGATTGGGAAAATAGATACAGTCATTTCCGCCTCCAGTAAAAACTGAATACATATGCTGTGGGAACACAAAGTAGAAATCTAAGGGGGAAAAGAATGTTTTGTGAGCTCTCAAAAGTAAATGAAGACCTTAACGTACTCCCTGTCAGGATGGACCAAAGTGCGAAATATGTGAGATACAGACGATGTGCCTCAGTGAGGCTGGGGGAGAGCTTGCTGCCAAGGCTGAAGACCCAAGTTCAGTTCCTTGGCAGAATGGGTTGAGGGAGAGACCTGAATCTACTAAGCTCACACACACACACACACACACACACACACACACACACCACACACCACACATACCACACACACACACACACACACCACACCATACACACACACACTGACACACACATAAACACACACCAGACACATACACAAACACACACACATACACACATACAGACACACACACAGATACACACACACAGAGACACATACAGATACACACACAGAGACATACACAGACACACACACATACACAGACACACGGGCATGGGCATTGACACGGACATGGACAGGCACACATGTGCATACTCACACAAGACACATACACACATGTGTACATATATGCACACATGTGCACACAGTTATATATACACACTAAATTAAGTAATTATTTAAAGGAAAACAAAGCCACAAATTACTCTTTAAAAAAACTGTAATGTACACTTTTATTCTTTCTGTCCTTCCTCCTTAGGGAGGAGCATGCATGTGTCTCAAGGTTTCTCTCCTTTTTCCATGGGGAGAGCATGAACATATCTCATGACACATGTTGTGGATGTCAAAGGACAACTTGCAGAATCAGTTGTCTCCCAGCACTATGGTGGGTACCAGGGATTGAACTCAGATAGTCAGGCTTAGCTTCAGGCCTCTCTCTCTCTCTGAGCCATTTTGCAAGCCCCATAATTTACACTTGTATATTTTGGGCACAGAAGATTATGATAATCCAAGTTTAAAATGATGTATGAAAACAGTACCTACTCTTTTCCCCTTTTGGTATTTTGAGATATGGTCTCTCTCTGTAACTCAGTCTAGACTGGAATACCTTAAGTAGATCAGGCTGGGCTCGAATGCGCTACCATCAGAGCATCTTGGTCTCTCCGGTTGTGGGACTACTAACAAGAACCACTATACCCAGCTCACATAAATCCCCGCTGAGGCCATCAGACTTGCCTTTTGTAAGCATCCCAGAGAAAGGGCAGACTCTTTGAAAGTTTAAGTCTTTTCAGTATTGTTTCAGAGAATCTAATTGCCTTGCACATGGGGTTAGGGTGCTGGGATCTCACCCTGATATTTAGAAGATGAGTTTGCACTTCCGGCGCTGACTGGGTTAGGTCAACAGTGTGAAAGGTTAACACAGGTGCTGTCAATTTAGCAGTGTGATACAAGACCCAGTGCTCCAGCAAGAAGCTAGATGCTCAGACTCAGCATCCAGGTATAGCATGCATCTAACACAGCTGTGGTCTTCGTGTGTGTGTGTGTGTGTGTGTGTGTGTGTGTGTGTGTTTTAGACAAGTTCTCCGGCTAGCTGGTCCAAGACTTACCAAGTGGGCTAGCCTGGAGAGCCAGCAAGCCTCATAGGTCCATTAGCTTCCATCTCCTCCAAGAGCTGGAATTACAACCTGGTGCCACTAGGCCTGGCTTCATTTATGTAGCTTCTGGGCTTCCATGCAGGCTTTCCTGCTTGCAAGACAAATGCTTTATTGTAGCTGGTCTTTGCTACTTTGTGGGTTCTTCTTTTCCCTATCCTTCATCCCCACCCCCAGTTTTACCCCCTATCAGTGGGACAGAGGGCAAGGGAAGGAATCTGTGAGTCTAATTTCTTCCTTTTTTCTCCTTTGCTTGTAAATGGTCTTTCCTACATTGTAGGTCCTTTTTCCCACCCTTTATTCTCCCTCCATTTCAACCCCTGTCACTAGATAGGAGAGCAAGATAAAAGGAGAGGGAGAGAGAGAGGTGGGGGGGGGGAGGAAGATCTGAATCTAATTTCTCTTTGTTTCTTCCTTGAGCATAACTACTAACGAACCTCAGCCAACCCCACTGAATGAGCAACAACCCTCACCTCTTCAGGCTCTAGCATTTATATATCCTCTGATAAGTTCCTGAATTCCAAACATCACTCAGTTTCAGGAACTATGGACAGCTAAAAAACCACATACCTCTGCTAGAGCACGAGGCAAATCATAGTCAGTTGCTGTGGAGAGTTCAAAGCATCCCCAAATCCCCACACTTGGGATTAAAACAGAAGCATATTCTTATAATATTTCTGTTTTTTTTTTTTTCCAATAAACCAATTCTTTTGAAGCCTCATTACCCTTTATCCATTGTGCTGTCTCTCCAGGGTTCTGGGGATGGTTGGGATCTTTGCTTGTTTGAGCACACACAGAGAAGATAGCACATCTGTCATGGGTAGAGAACTTGGGCAAACACTGGGAAAATTAAGAAGACAGCAGAGAACGGGCTCATTTCTCCTTTCTCAGGAGAGGGAAGTAACATTGGCAAAGAGCTCGTCTATTCATATCTCTAACTGTCGGGTTACATAATGCTCTTCTCAGAATTATGAAATAACTGGGTACCCGAGGTCACTTGTCATCTGACACCTTGTCACCTCATGTGCTCACTTAGCCAACACACGCTTGACCACACACCTGAGACATGTTTAGTACACGGATTCAGAAGTAAGGACAGATAGGTGCATCGCACCTGCTCTTGGCCTTTGGAGTTGAAGGAATGGGATTGAGAGTTAGTGAGAAACATCATGGAACCTATATATGATAAATGTTGTAAAAGCTATAGGCATGGATGAACACCTGTAAACTCAGCAGTTGAGAGATGTAGGTAGGAGGAGCCAGAGTTCAAAGTTAGCCTCAGCTACCTGGCCAGTTGGAGGTCAGCAAAATACATGAGATTCCATCTCAGACAGACAAAATGAAATATAAGCATAACATGAAATAAGTGCCTAAGGACAGGCATATGGAGCCATGCACACATGTGCACATAGAACACACACACACACATACACAACTGGTATAGATGTGTCTGAAACCAGTGCTGAGGAGGCAGAGACAGGAGGATCTTTAGGGTTTGCTGGCCAACCAGTCCACTGATCCCCATGATCAGTGGGAGACTCAAACCCTACTCTACACAGATATATTCAGACAGACGAGGACAGGAACTAACCTTGGACATTGAGTCAACAAGGACAGAGGAGGTCGCAGTGGGAAGTCAGGACTCTGCAGGAGCAGGGCTCTGGAAATGCAGAACAGGCTCTGAGCAGAACAGGGCTGTGTGGAGAATGAGGACTCTGGGGCAGCTGCAAGGGCTTCCTCATACTTCCTCAAGCCCATTGAGCTCTGTGATGCTATTCAAGGAGTTGGTAACAGAACTTGCGCTTGAAGGATGTTTTCAGCTCAGCTCTCAGGCAACGAATGGAAGGGCCTTCAGTGGCCTTGCTGAGAGTCAGTGACCTCAAGACAAATGCTCAAGAGATGCCAGTGAAGACCGCCCAAGAAGGAAATCCGACTTTGAACTCAGCATGTCTCCCTCACTAACATGGGGTAACCCCAAGGCTGCATGTGCTGACCAGCCCCCGCCCTCCTCCTGTCTGTTCATGTACTCCCTCACCAGATGCATGAGAGACAGAAACTCATTGATAAAAGATGACCCTTCCCTAGAAGGTACATCCAGTGGCAGTTTTGGGTGCCAAACAAGACCCAGAGTTCCAGCTTTAACAATTCACCCTTAGCCTACCAAAGTCACCTGTAGGCATTAGGTTTGAGGAAGGGCCCTCTGCCTTTGTTCTGGGTGAATCTAGCAGAAAGCCTGTCTTGGGCACAATTAACTGTACGAGCAGACAGTGTCTCTTAAACCTTCTATCATGGTGTTTTGTTGTTGATGCAAGCTATAATTATCTGAGAAGAGGGAACCATAATTAAGAAAAAAATGCCTCCATCAGATTGGCCTGTGGGCTTATTGGTGATTGACGTGGGAGGGCCCTTCTCACTGTGGGTGGTAGCACCTCTGGGCAGATGGTCCTGGGTTATATAAGAGAGCAGGTTGAGTAAGTCAGTAAGTAGCTCTTCTCCATGGCTTCTGCTTCAGTTCCTGCCTCCAGGTTCCTGCCCTGCTTGAGTTTAAGCCTTGACTTCCCTAGATGTTAGAGCACAAACAATGAAATAAAAGTTCAGGTCCCACCACCCACATAAAAAGTCCACCATTGGCTTTCGTGCGCCCATAAGCCCAGTGTTGTGGAGTGGAGACAGGAGGATCATTGAAGCTTGCTGGTCACCAGCCTAGTCTTAGGTTCATTGTGAGACCTTGTCCATGTACATCTATGCGTGTATACATCCACACTCACATGTACACAAACATATAACCCTCTCCCACAAAGCTGGCACAGATGCATCTGAAACCCCAGTGCTGGTGAAGCAGAGATGGAAGGATGACTGGGTTGTTGACCATCTGGTCTAGCTGGTCTTCCATCGCCAGGATCAGTGGGAAATTCATACCAGGCAAGGGGCTGAAGAGCTGGCTCAGCAATTCGGAGCACTTGCTGTTTCTACAGAGACCCAGATTCAGTTCCCAGCACTCACATAGTCACCTCCTGGACCTGTGACTTGTGCTGCCTTTGGTGACCCTAGTTTCAGATTTTATGTCCTCTCCTAGCTTCTTCTGCAACAGGCGTGCACACGGTACACCTACGGACATGCAGGCTAGGTGCTCACACATAAAATAAGCCCTTAAAAGCAAATCAGTCGAGGCGATTGAGGTGCACATTGCGCGTGGATCTATGGTCTCCATGTGCCCCACACAGACAGGCACACACACGCACACACACACACACACACACACACACACACACACACACACACACACACACACACACACACACACCATAGAGATTGTTTCCGGAAAACCTGGTCACCCCAGAACGAATGGAAATTTTGATGGGTCTTCCTAGTATTTTCTCTCCTTACCTGAATTATCAAACCATTGGAAAACAGAAGGCAGACCCCACCACCAAAGACACCTCCCCCCCAGTACAGTACAGCTTTAGCTGCCCTGGACCTCACTCTGTAGACTAGGATGGCCCCGAACTCAGAAAGGCCCGCCCACGTGCGCCATCACCGCCTGGCCCCAAACACACTTCTTACAGGCAACACCCTGAAAATACCAGCCCTACCTCGGGGCTCACTATTTGGCTTCACCCAGCAGACCACGCCCAGGAAATGGTCCCTCCAATGGGAGGCTCTACCCAGGTGCTCATTAGAAATGCAGCCGCTCTCGGTCCAGACCTACTGAAGGAGAACCTGCAGGTTAGCTAAATTCACAACCCAACGTGATTAACACGCACGTTAAACTCTGAGGCAAGCCCCTGAATTTCAGTTCCATAGTAAGAAACAGTCCTTTACAACGTGATCACTGCATGCAAGTACTTTAAAACTGAAACTAAACTCTCATGAAGTGCTTACCGTTATTTTATTAGGGGAAACAATGTGTTCAGAACTCTGGAGCTGTATTTCAGAGCTCCCTCCTGGGTCTCAACGGAATTATGAAGCCCCCGGGAGAGCAATGCCTAGAAGGTGGGGGTGGGGGTGCTTGGAGGGGTATCAAGAAAAGTGCTTCACACCACTTTCGGGCTTGTTTTTGCGAAACGTGTGCTTAGTCACTTCTGAGTTTGAACTTGGAGCCCGGACTTGGTTGGGGGGCGGGGTGGGGGGGTGCATGGGAGCGCTGGGAGTGGGTGGCTCAAAGTTTGTAGAGTCCCCGCAAGGTCCAATCCAGCGGCCTTGATTGGCGGCCGGAGGAAGGCTGGAGGAGAGGGCCGGAGCTGGGAGGCTCTCCGGAGGCGAGAGGCTCTGCCCAGCTGTTGGCGAGGAGTTTCCTGTTTCCCTCTCGGCGCCCGGGTAAAGTTGATGAGTGAGTCACTCGCGCGCACCGACCGACGACACCCCCCCGCGCGCGCACACGCTCGCCTGGGGGACGGAGCCCCAGCCTCCTGCGCAGCTCTCCTCGGCCGCCGGGGGCCTCCTCCGGGCCTCCGAGCTCCCGGGATCGCCGGCCACATCTGGCCCGCACCTTTGCCCAGCGCGCTCCGAGCGGCGCGGGCATCCTGAGACTGCGAGGAGTAAAGGCGCAGCCCGGGGTCCCCGAGGCTCGGTTCGCGGCGCCCCAGGGGCCGGTCTATGACGAGCGACGGGGGCTGCCATGGGTCGGGGGCTGCTCCGGGGCCTGTGGCCGCTGCACATCGTCCTGTGGACGCGCATCGCCAGCACGATCCCGCCGCACGTTCCCAAGTCGGGTAAGTGAGTGGCCGAGGCGCGACGCTGGGGGTTCACTAGGGCTCCCCGCTCCTTCTCCAGCCCCCAGGGCAGCGATTGACAGTCGGCCGCGGGACCCGGCGCGAGGGCGGAAACGGGAAGTTTGTAGCGGCCCGAGTCGGGGCTCAGGCCCGCGGGGACCCGGGGAAGATCTCTCTCGAAAGAGCAGGACTGTCCACTTGCGGGGGACTTAGGGGACGCTCCTGACCCCTTTGTGCGCTTACGAAAGGCGAGGGTGGCCGCGAGGGGCCTGCACCCCCGGAAATGGAAGTTTAAGAAGTTGGAACTTGGAGGAACATCGGCAGGGGACTGGCCGCCCAGCTGCTGCACACCTGGGCCACCTACTGCTCTAGACACCGCGACTGAACCAGACTCTCAGCCCTCGGTTCTGCCACCTCGAGAGGGATTCTGGGCCGCAACTCACTGCATAATCCCTAGCCTCACTGTTTCCTGGCCTGCTGGGATGGGAACCCAGTGAAGGTGGTCAGGTTAATGACTGAGAAAAAACTTACGTGCGCGCCTACTACGTGCTGGACTGCAGGGGTGCTGCCTGGAATTATAGATTTCAGCAGCTGCCATTGAGTGGAAACACCTAATCCAGGCTGCCTTCCGGGTCCCATCGCAGGGGTAGTAGTTAAGGGAGAAAAGTAGGAACCAGGGCTCCTTCCTAAGGACTTGCTTGGGAATTTTTAAATCTGACATTTTAACACTAAAGTTACAATTGTTGTATCTATCTGTGGATAGGGCCACTATCTGGTCAAGTTGCATGACTCTGGGCCTCAGTTTCCCCTCCTGTACAACTCAGTGGTTCAGTTTGTGTAAGTTTACACTCGTTTCATCACTGGCTTTCCATGACCTTCCCTGGTGACTAAGGGATGGCCAGGGTCTACTTGGGGTGAAGTGCAGAGGAGGCGGTGGCCCTGTGTGTGTTGGGGGGCGCAGTGGTGGGGTGCGAGAGAGCTCTTTGCAGACGGCAGTCGTTGAGGTGATTTAAGAGTTTTGGATCGTGTTGCAAGCAGGAGTGGACCATTTCAGAAGGGAAGAGCCACGAAAAGAAAAACAGCAACAATCCTACCAGGTTTTTAGTTGTGTCGTTTCATAAACTCTGCTTTCCTGTCGTTGGTTTCCATTCAAGTGCAGCTCCAGAAAGGTCAACTGTCTCTGGTGTTACCCCAGCCTCTTAAAACTGGCTTAGGAGATCTGTCTCAGTGGGTAGGGGCATCTTCTGGGCAAGTTTAAGGACCTGAGTTCAAACCCCCAGGGTCCGTATGCAAAGTTTGGCGTGGTTCTTTGCCAGCCCCGCAGTATTGAGAGAAACCTGGAGACCCTTTGGAAATTGCTGGATGCCAGGTTAGCCCTAGGTTGGGAGAGAGACTCGGTAAGAGTGACAGAGACTCAGAGGAGGCTGACCGAGAACACCCGGTGTCCTCCTCTGCCCCTGTCCACGCGCACAGACCCTACCCCAAACACATGAAAACACACACAAGAAAAGAAAAAAGGTTGAAAAAGAAACCCCGCTGCATTTTGCCGGAGACCATCGGAAAGAACACCCTTCTTTTTGTGTACACAAGACATTTGCTTTAGATCGGGAAGAACCAAAGTCCAGAGGCCTCAGTTTGAGTTTTGTTTACAAGATGAAGATGTGTGATTTTCAAATTCCAGGCTCTGTAGCTTGTGAGTCGTTTATACAAAGTTTTAAACCATTAGCTGACAGGCTTGGTGGGTCTTTTTAATTTGGGCTTTAAATAGTTTTATAAAACACACACACACATATATATATATGTATATATGTGTGTGTGTGTGTGTATGTATGTATTATATTTTTTTTATGGAATTGTCATCCCAGAATGTTTGGACAGTTCATTTTGAGTTGTACCCAGGTGGTCAAAGTTTGTTAAGATGGTTTAAAGTTGGAAGACAGCTCCCAGGGAAAGGATGTGTGGAATTCTCTTGCCTTTTCAGTTTCCACAGAAGGGAGAGGCATCGGGATTTGTCTGACACAGTGGTAAATCGTGAGAATGTTTCTCACCTTACCTTAATGCAAGAGACACTGGGAATGAGCTAGATTCTTTAGCAAGTCCTCTCAGTCCTAAACAAACATCTTATGCTTACGGCCTGGTAAGTGAACAAGCGACTTCAGCAAAAGAGAAATTTACATTAAAAAACCCAATATGTTCAACTTCTTTTCCTCGTGTTTCCCTGAGGGTGCTGTAGGTACTCGTGGGTGTGGGGGTCAGACATGACCTCTGGTGTCTTCCTCAGCTGCTCCACTTCACTTACCAAGGCAGGCCTCTGAGATGGGGAAGGGATTCTAGCTGGACCCAGAGTGCACTGTGCGGGTTTGTCCTGGGAGCCAGCTTGCCTTCCACACTCCCACTGTCTGCCTCTTGGGTGCTGGCACTAGAGGTGACCAACACATCCTTCTGGCTATTTATGTGGGTGCTGGGGGGTCTGATTTCAGGTCCCTACATTTGCATGACAAGTGCTTTATGTGCGGAGCCATCTCCCCAGCTGACAAGACATAGACAAATTCTAATTTAAAATTTTATTTATTTGTTTTGTGCTTGTGTGTGTGTGTGTGTGTATGTGTGTGTGTGTGTGTGTGTGTGTGTGTGTATGTGTGTGTGTGTCTGTGTGTGCGCGCGCGTGCATGTATATGTATGTGAATATGGTAGTTGGTTCTCCTCCTCTGCCATGCAAGACCCAAGAACTCAGATCTTGGAGCTTACCTGCTGAGACCTCCAGCAGGCCTCACAAATCAAAATACTTGTTTTCGATGTAGTAAGTTCATGCTTCTAAGTGCTCAAAAATCCGGAGTGACTCCTAGGGGAAAATGTACCCTGGATGCATCTGACTTCAGAATACACTTTTGAGTTTTTAGAGTTCTTCCAGAGGACAGGCTCTTTAAGGATGTCCTCATACCTGTTCAAATCCTGGACCAAAAGTCTTTGGTCCTTTAATCTTCTGGCCTCCTCCCCACTCCTCCCATACATGCATTTTCAGCCCCAGGGCACTTCTTTTAATAATATGTTGTTATTAACAAGTGCATTATGCAGAAAATACAAGCCAGGGCTATAATTTGCTGCCTCTGTTTTGATTTAGCGCCCCACACTGAAGACTCCCTATTAAATGCGCATCCTCCCTAGGTCCTCGGTGGTACCCATATTCCTGTTTCACCCGTTTCTTCTGCCCTCAACCGGCCTCCTTTACGGTTTTTCTTACATTTATGAATAACTATTTCAAAATGTGGTTTTATTTATTTCATTGCGTGTGGCATTCGTGAGTTTGTGTAGGAGGGTGTAGTAAATGCAGGGGACTGTAGAGGCCGGAAGGCGTTGGATCCGTGTTGCTGGGGTTACAGATGGCTGGAAGCAACACAGTGTAGATGTTGGAAACGGAATTCAGGTCCTCTGTCCCTGGGGAAAAAAATTCTATTTTTCCAATCAATAATGGAAACTTACTAATGCTATCTTCCAAACTGCCTTATTATTCTGACTTCTCAAGGGTGCTTACTAAATATCCCCGTCTAAGGGGGTGTATAGACTCAGAGGATGAGCTACCCCACATAAGTGCAACAGACTTGTTCTTTCTCGTTCTGTTTCTTTGAGCTCCTGTATCGTGTCAGAGAAAGAGCACGGGACACATTGGGGCTTAGAGCACTGTCAGGCCCTGTTTGGTTGCTCTAGTCGTCCTACCCTAAACTCCCCCACACTTTGCTGAAAACACCAAGGGGTGGGAGGGTGCCCGTTGGATGTTTCCTTTCCCGTCCCTCTGCACGAGCGTCTCCTTGCTGTGCTCTTTACCATCTCCGCCCTCGAAGATCGGCAGCCCTCCCTCATTCTTCTGAAAGATGGACCAAGCGCGTCCAGCCTGTCTTTCTGCTGCGTGGGCTGGGAGTAGAGTCAGAGCCACATACTGAAGATCAGGTTGTCTTGGGTTACAATCCCAGCTCTCCCTTGCTGGCTGTGCAGCCTAGGAATCCTTGGCACTCACTGGGATAACATGTGGGAAGATGGAATAAAATAATCCTTTCACTTAGCCCCCATGCTTCACACGCCACAGGCAGCTCTGGTCACTATTAAGTCTCAGTCATTCCCGACAAAGGCCTCACCTACCCCATTCTTTCTGACTTTGCAACCCATGAAGGCCTAGGGCAGCAGTCCTCTACCTGTGGGTTGAGGCCCACCCTGGAGGGAGACACATATCATATCATATATCTTGCATATTAGGTATTTACATCATGATTCATATCAATGGCAAAATTGCAATTATGACGTAACAATGGAATACTTTTATGGTGGTGGTGGTGGGGTCACCACAACATGAAGAAATACATTAAAGAATCACAGCGTTAAGAGGCTGAGAACCATTAGACCACCCCGGCCTCAGTTTAGGTAGCTCCCTCTTTCTGCTGCCTCTCTGGAATGCCTGTCTGATGCTTTTTTCATCTTTGAAGACCTTCCTTGGGCCTCATAAGGAAACTTGCTTTGACTGTTCCAGGTGAGCCAAACACCCTCTCTCACACAGCTCCAAACACAGCAAGCAGTCATTTTTGTGTGATTCCCTAGCCCATTGAGCCTTGTAGCTCAGAGGCTGGTCTCCAGGGCTGCCCCAGGAAGACAGCTCTGTGCTCTTTCAGGAAGGTCTGAGCTGAACCAACCCCCTGCTGTAGCACCCTGCCATGTTGGGCATTTGGTCCTGAGGGGCTAGAGTATCTGAATTTAACTTGGCTATTGGTTTGCTCCTATAGCGCCTATAATTGGACCCAGGGCTTGGTACATCTCCACCCCTCTCTTTATTTTTGTTGCAGGCTCTCCTTAAACTGCCCCATTGGCCTTAAGTCCCTGGGGCAAAGCTGCCCTCAGCCTGCACTGCCTTTGTTTTAGCCTTTAATAGCCAGGCCTCCAGCCCTTACTTACCTCAGGGCCCAGCTTTGGCTATTTCCACCATATGGACATTGACACCTTAAGGAAGTTTTCACCTATAAAATTAACCTGCAAATGCTAGATATCTCTCTTTTTTTTTTCTACTTATTCCTCCCCCTCCCTCCTCCTCCTTCTTTCTTTCTTTCTTTCTTTCTTTCTTTCTTTTCTTTTCTTTTCTTTCTTTTTTTCTTTTTTTGCCTTTCTGCTTTGTTTTTGAACACAGAATAAACAAGGTTTTATTCTGTGGCCTAGAATATAGACTAGGCTGGCCTCCCACTTGTAGCAATCCTCCTGCCTCAGCCTCTCAAGTACTTACTGGTCCTCCAGACATGAGCTACTACACCCATCTTGAATTGAATGTTTGTTTCCTACCCACCTAGGCTTTATGTTTTGGTTTCTGAGCAGTGTATCTTAGGGAAGTGTGTACGTCCAAAATTGGCTGTCTATCGTGGAGCATGCTGAGATTTATTTAGGTCAGATGCAAGCCATTAAGGCGTTTCAAAACAGGCTACACAAAACTGTACTTCCTAACCGTGGGTCAGAATCTTCAGCCAAGTGCTATATAAAGGTTTAACCCTATCTCTCCGCAAGGTTTTGTGTTCCGGCCCCTGTGGATCTCTGGATGGTTGAAGCTGTGTTTTTCAGGACCAGCCTAGGGATGAGCAGTAGCGATCTGGTGTTCAGAGCTTGTTCTGCCCTTTGTCCTTCCTCCCACAGGAGCCTGTCACCTCTGACAGGGAAGGAGAGTGATTGATATTTCTGGGTGGGGTTTGCTGAGGTGTTTAGGAAGCTGAAGGGATGCCTGGGCTTGTCTTGAGGTGCCATCAGGAAGAGGGGTGACATTACTTATTTAATCATAGAAGAAAATCTAAAAGATAATTCTTATGATTTTCTATTTCATAAATAGATGGAGGGTGTGTGTGTGTGTGTGTGTGTGTGTGTGTGTGTGTAAGTGGGTCTTCGCAGAGAAGCTGAAGTGTCATATAGATGTCATATTTGAGAGTGGAGGACCCTTTGCACCTCAGATGCGCTCAGTGGGTCACCCCTAGTTGGGTCATACGCTTTTATGATGGGCTATTGTTATGAATTCATTCAGTACTTCTCCTTATGCATATTCATTGTATACAATACTCTGTGCTAGGACATTTTTCATGGCAATGTGCATTGTGCCTCTTGATGGTCTTTGTGTCACAGAAAAGTCGAGACAGGAACAGTGAAAGTCTTGCCCATGGGTGATTGATAGTGGTACTACGGTAGTGAGAACCAGGGTGGCCTAGGCTTTGATATTGCATCACACTCCATACAACGCATTCGATATGTGTTTACTGTACATCTGCACGACGTACTGAACAGCACAGTGAAGTCTATTGTAAAATTCCAGCTCCAAGCACGTAGCACCATCACATAGCTCTGGGGCTCAGACAACTGCTGATGGTCAAAGGCAGAATAGATTTGATCTGACTTAACGAAGATTAAAAAGACAAAATTATCTTTGAGGTCCAGCTGATTTGAAATCCCATAGCTGCTGAGGGCTCTTGCTTTACGTTGAAGTCTGATGGGTTGTGACTCGTTCTGGCCTGGGTCCTCCTTTTCCCCCCTTTCCTCTTATGTCGGTATCCCTTGAAGCCCAGGCTGTCCTCAAACTCTCTATGTAGCTGAGGTTAGCCTTGAACTTCTGTCTATCCTGCCTCTTCCTTCCCAGCACTGAGATTACACTCATGTGACACTACACCTGGTTTATATGGTTCTGGGCTCCATGTACTCTGAGCAAACACTCTATCAACTGACTGAGCGTCTAGATGCCCATTGTACAGCAACTGCCCCCTTGGCTGCGGTTGACTTGGTCTCTGGCTTCCTGCCTAGGTTTGGAAGGGGGACCTGGCATCTGTGGGCTGGGGTTGTAAGCCATGAGAAGGAATTAGCTGCAAGGCAAGAGCCTGTGATTGGTGAGATAGTATCTGGGAAGGGCAGGCATCTAGGCTCTCCCTTTATCTGATGAAATATTTTCTTTCAAATTCTTTCGGCATTGCGACTAAAATATGAACTTGGTCTATGAGCATGTCCTGGACTTTCGAGAGCATCCAACTCGGGCATGCCCGTGGGGTGGGGACACTTCAGATGTCTGCTCCATGTTCTGCCCCTTCGACAGCCGGGTTTTGGGTATCTGGATTGCCAAACCTTTCTGCCCTAAACCCACATCTTCAATCTGCAAGGATACTTAGGTTGTCTTGTAAAGGCCTTACCGGCCTCTAGTCGGACACCTTATACAGTAGTTGCTTGCGAGCTGTTTGTTATGATCCCTTCGGGGATCGATTTTTAGATATCCCGCATATCTGATATTAAAAGGTTTCAGCATTAGGAAGGTTGAGAACCACTGCTATAGAAGGTAAACAGAGTGGGGGGGGAGGGGAAGGAGGAAGGGGTCTGAAAAGAGGAGAGAGAATTTTTTGTAAGATGTAATTCTCCATTTCAGTGTCTTGCTTTAAAATTCTTATTTTTATTCATGTGTACATATGTACACCTGCATAGTATGCGTAGATGTATGGCTTCTCAAGTGTTCTTTAAAAATGGGGATTTTTAGGACAGTGTAGGCAGGTGTGTAGGCAGATGTGCAACGTGGTTGCCTGTGGAAGCCGGAAGAGGGTGTCAGATGCCCTGGAGCTGGAGTTACAAGTGGTTGTGACCTGCCTGATGTGGGTGCTGGGAGCTATACTAAGGTCCTCTGTGAGCACAGCTCTAACTACTGAACCCTATCTCTATCTCCTCATAATGGAACAGGCCTCAGAGAGGAAGACAAGATGTCGACCAGAGCTCTCATTTCCCAGCAAAGGTTTTTGAGCATGGAAGGGACTTCTGAAGTTCAACTAGGCCTTCCAAATACTGGGGGTTTGTATTTGTCAACCAAGGCACAAGGACTCATTTGACCCAGCACTGTGTTGGCTTCGTTTGTGTTTTTACCTGTTTTGGTCCATGGTATTCTCTTGCTGGGCCTTCCGGTGTTTGGGTGGGCTAGGCATGAACCACATTACTCTGCAGAAGAATTGGGCAAAAGCTGGATCTGCTGACTGCACCCTGTTTTCCCTGGAGCAGAGAACATGCCCATTAATGAAAAGTAGGACCCTGGCCGTCCTCTAGGGTGAGGAAAACTCAGGTTGCCACAGTGGCGGTTTTGTTGAGGGAACGAGAGCCCAGTCTGCTGGGTTTGTTCTGTGGCAGCAGCTTCCAGAGTTTCCAAAGCCTTGGGTTTCATTTCCTCTGCACGGAGCGATGATTAACCCAGGATGAATGCATTTTTTTTTCTGGTGTCATGAATATTTCATTTGAGAAATCCATGGCTTCTCAAGTGTTCTTTAAAAATGGGGATTTTCAGGACTGTGTGGGGAGATTAAACCCTTTCCTCAGCTCTAAGGTACAGGACTAGTGAAAGTATGATTTTTGGACAACTGAAGGTTTGGCCGAAGACACACAGATGTCTGAAGGACAATAAAGGCTGGTGCATGTTTCCAACCTATACCACAGTGGCTTTTCATCTGGTAAATCACTACACTGTCTCAAAAGATGGATTTACTTTGAGGAGGATCACTCACTAATGCCTAGGGATGACCACTTTCGGCCCCCAAGCTCTGTAAGCCTCTTCCACACAGAGAGATGCTGTTGTTCTGGGCACCTGGTCTTGGAAGGATCTGGGGTCTTTATGGACACAGTTATTCAGCTCTGGATGGCTGAGATCATCCCATAGCCTGGGATGGCCCATGCTGAGCCCCTACTGTGTGTTAGGGAGTACTCTAACACACAGTAGGGTCACCTCTCTCAAAGTGGGTTTTCTAATTCTAGGGTCTTAGTTAGGCCTCTGTGGCTGTGATAAACACTGTGACCATAAGCAAATGCTGAAGGAAAACACCTATGGGTCATAGCTCATCACTGAAGGAAGTTGGGGCAGGCACTCAAGGCTTTTAGGAGCCTGGACCCAGGAACTGATGCAGAGGCCATGGTGCAGTGCTGCTTACTGGCTTGCTCCTCATGGCTTTCTTAGTCGGCTTTCTCATAGCACCCAGAATTGCCAGCCCAGGGTTGGCACTGCTCACAATGAGCCAAACCCGCCACGTCAAGGAAATGAACCATAGGCTTACCACAGGGAACTCTGGTGGGGGCATTTTCTCAACCGAGGCCACTCTTTTCAAACGACTCTAGTTTGTGTCTAATGGACATAAGAACTAGATGGCACATGTGTTAAGTCTTTTAAAGGATTTGGTTTGGGGATCTAATGGAGTTCTTATTGGTATGCTGAGCTTAGATCGTCTTAGTCAATATGGGGGGGAACTCTAGGAGTTAAGAGATATAATGGTATATTCTATATGCTTCTGCTGAGTCAGTATCTAAAAATATACTATCCTGTTTAATTTTTCCTAGTGAACCAAAATAAGACTTGATTCATGTACTGTGTTCATTGTGCCTGATGGGCTATGGCCTCATGGTGAAAATGCATAGTGTCCTGCAAATGATACATTCTCAGCTGACTGGAGGAGGAGTTACACCCAGGGACATTAGGTAGCTTTTGTAAGACAGGTGCCATATTGAGAAGACCCGGGGAGGTTCAAGGCTGTAGCCTGTGGTTGAGGATACCTATGGTAGGTTGTGGAGGATTTGCCACGAAGCATTTGGAAGTTGACCTCCAAGACCTCCCTAGTAGAAGTGCAGCTCCTGGTCTTGCCCTGTGGCTAATGAGCATCATCAAAGCCAACACTGTGTAAGAAGCCTTGCAAAGCCTTTGCTCTCCTGTTGAATGTCTTCCTAAGTCTGGGGGCAAACCAAAATACTTATATGGCACCACCTAGAACAAATTATGAAGACAGTTTTAAAAATGGGGTTGAAGACATGGCTCCAAGATTGCTCATCCAGAGCTCAATCTTGAGCTCAGTTCCTAGTACACAGTTCCAAGAGCTAACAGTCAACTGTGACTCCAGCTCCAGGGAAACCTCACACCCTTCTCTGGCCTCCATGGGTTCTGCATCCACAGACACACACCCAAGCAGACATACGTACATGTACATAAATAAAAGTGAAAATAAATTTGAAAAATATGATAAATTCCAATTTTGGTCTTAAAGGTATTACAAGATCATTGGGAAAAGATGATTTAAAAGCATGTAATATATAGTATATAGTATATAATGATATATAATATATAACATATGATATATGATATAGATGATGTGTAGTATATATAATAGAATATAATATATAACACAGTTATAGATGAAAAATATTCAGAGAAGTTTGTCAAGCCACAAGTGGACAAAATGGTTTGTTTTTCTATAAGGGTTTTTATTTGTGGCATTTATAATTTGTATAATACCATGCTAATAATTCTGAGTAAGCATCCACTCTCACAGCAAAGCCCCTATTCTTAATCATACATTAGTTTCTCAACAGAGTGCCTCTAAACTGTATAAACACCACCTTCCCCAAGACTCAAAGCTGTGCCTAATGGTAGGGTTCACTCACTGGCTTAGAAGATACATTTAAGAATTCCTCCTCCTCCTCCTCCTCCTTCCCCCCAGCTGTAATCAGAGACTGAGTCTGTGCTATGACATCACTAAACAGAAACCTCCCCTCACTCCTGACCCCTACCTAAGGTACAGCTAAAACCCTTCATCAGGAGTCCCCCTGTGCCAACAAGAAAGGACCTTGATCTAAATGAAAGGTAACCCAGAACTGACCCTTATTTTGAGATCAGAGGCACAGACAGCAGGTGGGGACTGGGGCACCAGGCACCAGAAGGCATCTGGGGATAGGCTTGAACTTGGCTTCAGTGGGGCTTGTTTTTTGATGAGGCTTAGACTAGAAAAGAGTTTTTCCACTTTGCTTTGTTGCTTCTTTCTCTCTCTACCCCTCTTTGTGTGTGTGTGTGTGTGTGTGTGTGTGTGTGTGCACATGTGTGTGCATGTGTACTTGTTGGTGTGTGTGTGTGTGCAAATGTGTGTGTTTGTGTGTGTGCATGTTTGTGTCTGTGTGTGCACAAGTGTGTGCACAGGTGTGTGTGTGTGTGTGTGTGTGTGGGCAGCTTGGAAGTCAGTCCTCTCTTTCCACCTTCTTTTATGGCCAGGTCTCTCTTGCTTTTGCTATTGTATAGCAAAGGTGCCAAGAACTCAGGCCCTCCAGATCAGTAGCTAAGCCCTTTCACCTGCTGAGCCACCTCCTGAGCCCTACTGAGACAGGATTTCTCACTGACCTGGAAATTGCCCTTTTGCCTTAGATTGGCTGGTCCATGAAGCCTCTCTCTACCTCCAAGCACCAAGATTACAAGTCTTCACTATGTCTGGCCTTAAAAAAAAAAGAGGTTTATCTGTATTGTTTTTTTTAGTTTTGTGGTTGTGTGTGTGTGTCTGTGTGTGTGTGTGTGTGTGTGTGTGTGTGTGTTCATGGATGCAGGTGCCCAGGGAGGCTAGCGACATCAGGTTCCCATGGAGCTGTAAGGACTACTTACAATCTTAATTACTATGCCATATCTCCATCTCTCAGGGTTTCTGTATAAAAAATTAAACAACAACAACAACAACAACAAAACAGTGATTCGAACTCAGGTCCTCCTGCTTACGTACCTTCCCCACTGAGCTACTTCCCTGGCCCTCTGACACATGTAATTCTTTATGCTAATAGAGAAAATTACCAATGTTGACCCAGAAAACATTTATTAAATCTCAAACTAATCTGGATAGAAAACAACCCAAATCCTCATAGGTTGGACTCACCGTTTCCCTGGAGGTTTTACCTCACTATTACTAAAGAAAATTTAAGCATGCATCACCATGGTCATTTTAAGAATTCCCCGCTGCAGGTGTGTGAGTGACCGACTGTGGTCGTCGTAGGTTTGCTTTAGCCGGAACTCATGCCTGTCTCCAGACAGCCGCACTTGGTTTGGTGGTAATGCCATTTTTTTTTTTCTTCTGTCAGTGACAGTGTTTGGTTCTGATCCTCCCTTGAGTGGGTACGATCTTCAGGAAGCTTTGTCCCAAGGTAGAAAAATCAAAAAGGACTTTGGTCTGTCTTGAAGAAGACTCAAGGGCTGTCTGTGTGCCTTGGGGAAGGGAAGGATGCCTGTGGGTATAATTAGTGTTCGGCTGCCTTCCAGAGATTGCACCACTGCTCTCCTTAAAATACTCTCAGAGGCGACAGACATGGTGATGGCCCAGCAGCCTCTGGACTTCTGTTTTAGGCAGGGGAGGAGCGGCTGAGACCTGTAATTGCGTTTCTGCTTAGTTTACAGACTCTTGTTAGGTAAAGGGTGGAAATATTTTACTCTCTCTCTCTCTCTCTCTCTCTCTCTCTCTGTGTGTGTGTGTGTGTGTGTGTGTGTGTGTGTACATGCACATGTGTGTAAAGGTAGAGACATCCCAGTTTTCATTCTGCAGACACTATCTGCCTTATGTTTTTGAGGCAGGGTTTCTCACTATTCTAATTGGCCAGGCGCCCACCAGACTCTACCTTCCCCCCTGGCTTTGTATTATAAACTCGTAGCACCTAATGACTACTGGGGGTAGAGAAGGTTCATTTTCTTCAAGTGTGTGGCCCTTGGTAGCTGAGCCACACCCCAGTGGAGGTCCTACATCCCAAAGTATATGAAAAAAGATTTGTTATAAAGAGAACATGAAGTTGGGGGATGAAGAGGAGGGAGGGGGCACCCATAGGAGGATTTAGCAATATAAGATCTAAATACACTATCATTAAATTAATAACAATATTGATTTGATAATGGAAAGAAGCATTTTTAAAAGTAAACAAAAACAAACAGAATAAATGCACCCAAGCGCACCCCAGATGTTCAACCTTTTACGAGGTGCCGGGATACAGCTCAGGTCCTCACACTTTGTAGACAAGCCCCTTGTCCACGCCGCCATCTGTGAATCTCCAAGTGTAGGTCTGGCTCTCAGTGACTCTCTTGTGATCCTATGTCCTGTGCACATTTTATTTTCTCAAACCACAACACTAAGAGGAAACCGTCATTTGATCGCATCTGCTTTAGAAACCATGTAAAAAGGAAAATCAAACCACGACAATCTGGAACCTCTCAGGTTATGTGTTTCTGAATTGAACACAACCCTCTCAACCTGTGCTGGTCACTCATATTTGTCATGACCGTTGTTAGGAAGACGTCTGTGGTCATCGTCCACATGCCTGTTCTCATCACCAGCTGCTTCTCCTGGTGAGCAAGGGGCCACAGAGGCTTTAATCCACACTGGGCTCTTTGTACCGTGGCATCTCTTAAAATGTGTGACACCGTCCACTGCACTCGGTGCCAAATGTGTGCATGCCCAACAAGTCCACAAATTCATGGTAATTGTTTGGGGAGTTTGTTCTCCTCAGTTTCCCAATACTGTTGCTTTTAAAGTGATCTGTTTACTTACATACGTTACACAGTAAATATACTTTATTTTCTTCTTTAAACATCCATTTATTTGTTTGATTATATATGGAGGAGGAGACGTGTCATGGAGAGCATTTGTGTGGGTAGGAGTATGTAACTCATTCCAGAGAGTTCTCTGCTTCCATTGTGTCCTTAGGCTTGGTGGTGGGCCATCTCTCCGACCCAGCCGCCATCTTTTCCCAGTCTCCTTATTTTGATTTGAGGAACTTAATTCTCTGAAGCTCAGGAAGGACTCCCAGCTCTCTGGACCTTGACTTTAACCTTCTCCAAGTGGGCCGTTGCTCACCGGCCTCTGGACTTTATTCAATCCCAAGAGAGTTTTAAAACCATGGCTGTTTTCATGTTCCAGAATCCTCACTTCCTGTCCATTCTAAACACCCCTAAGTAACATTGTCACCATGAATAGTTCTCCGGACTAAGTTTCTGACCTTTCCGATCATTTTTTTCCCTCACTTTTTGTTTTAAACTTTGGCCATGATGGCCAAACTGTAAACTGTACATGACAAAAGAAAGAAGAATGACAAATGTCCACTGCCTGCCCTGTCTGCTTCCTGTTGGGTCAGATCTCAACAGCTTCATCAGGCTGACGGGTGATCCTTGGACCGTTTAGTGAGATGCTACTTACAGCAGCATCCTGTTGGGGCAAGTGTAGAGCTACTTGGTTTTAGTTTTAGTCTCTAGTTAAGCAACCACAGCACCATCTTTCTCTCGAAGACTCTCCAGGCTTCTCCCTGGTCACCGTTGACTTTCCCTAATAAGTCTGCACATAGTTCGGGCAGTTGAACCTGCCTTGCCTCAGCCTTCTGTGGGTTCACTTCCTGAGTCCTTGGGGACCACCTGGCTTCCCTTCCCTGTCGAGGTCAGAGTCCTCTGTGTGCCTGGTCTACACACTGGACAGTGCTTCACAGATCCATTTCATGAGAACACGCCTAGATCAGTCAGGGTCTCTAGTCTCTTTTTCTACTATTGCATACTTCATGCCCTGACTCCTGATTAATTAATCTATTAATTATTAATGACTTATTTTGGGTGCATGTTTATGATATCTGTGAGGATATACATCTGTGTGTCTATTCACGGTATGTATAGGAATGAGGACTGGATGTGTCTATGGTACATATTGGGCAACCATAGACCCACCCACTATTGGTCACCTTCTAACCTGCCAAAACCATTTCTCCTACAAGACTTTAATGATGCTGTTGGTGAGGGTGCTTTGTGGTCATCACACAACCAGTTACACTGTTCAGGATATTGTTAGATATTGTTAAGAGTATCGATTGCCTCTCACCCACTTATTAACGGAATATCAACGGAATGCCTAGGATGGCTCCAGGGCACGGAAGAACACCCAGTTTCTTTCTAATGAGGATTGATTTCGATATTTAACAGTTCTGGAATGTATGTCATGTCTTCCGACTGCTTCCTCTTCCCAGTCTCTCTTACCTTCCCCTACCCCGGCAGTCTGTGACTTTTGTCTGTGACCCATTTAGATAAGCACGGCCCCATGTGTAACAGTTGAGTTGGCAGCATCCACTTCCAGCTTCTTAACAGTGCAATGTTATCTTCTTAAACCACAGCTATGACTTGAACTCCCACCTACTAAGTCCATTGGTTTGGTCTCTGCTGGTATGCAATAACAGCTTAACAGCTTCCCCCTTCTGCCTCTTCTTTTTCTCTTGGCATATGTGTGTGTGTGTGTGTGTGTGTGTGTGTGTGTGTGTGTGTATTGCATGTATGTGTATATAGTTCCTGTGTGTGTAAGCATGTCCATCAGAGGTTACTGTTGAGCATCTCTTTCTATTGTTCTATTATTATTGTTGTTGTTGAGCGACAGAACCTCTCACTGAACCTGGAGCTCATCAACTAGGTTAGACGTGCTGGTCAGCATGTCCCGGGATCCTCCTGTCTCTACCCACGCAGTGACGGGGTTGTATGGAAGCACTGTCATGTCCAGCCTTTTGCTTTGGCTGCTGTGAATCTGAACTCACGCCTCCTTGAGTACATGACAGACAATTTACTAAGTCATCCCCCATCCTCGGAAACTCCTTATATATAAAAAGCAATTGCCTAGGTATCTGATGTCATGACACGCCGATCCAAACAGCCCAGGACTTCTCTGTTTCTTTAGTTGCTCATCTTTTACAAGTTCTGGGATGGGAAATGAGATACAAGGCTGGCAGATCATGATCAGCGCTGTACCAGGGCTCATCAGTGGAGTGGCCTTTGCAGGCAGCCCTGGGAAGCTTGGCCGAGTGTCATTGATGGTGTCACTTCTAGTAAATCTTTCGCTGTGATTTCACCAAGGTGTCACTACTTGGCACTTATATTCGATGCATGGAAGGTCCTGAAGTTAAAAGGAGATGGACTGGTCAGAAGGCACAGGTGCACTGGCTCCAAGCAGAGCTTAGACCACATTCTGAGGACTGGCCATGCTCTGTTGGAATAGCCAGGACCTCGGCAGAGGCACGTTAGTGAGCTTCACATCTCTATTGGTCACTCTTCTTACTGAGGGGACAAAAAGACTGAGGAAAGCAGCTTAAGAAAGGAGGGTTTATTTTGGCTCACAGTTAGGGCTCCTGTCAAGGCTGGTAGTGAAAATATGGGACCCCCATAGTCAGAAAGCAGTGAAAAATACATGCTGGGGTATGTCTCACTTCACCTTTTCCTTCAGTTTGAGGCCTCAGCTCATGAGACGTTGCCTTTTAGAGCCAGGATAGGTCTTTTCTCTCTAGTGAAGTCTCTCTGGAAACAGCCCTCACAGACACACCCAGAGCTGTGTTTCCCTGACAATTCTAAATCCAACCAAGGCTGAACATCAAGTTGAATCATCTCGGTGCTCTGTCCTTCCCTGCTCCATGTAATCTTGGCACTCATTTAACGCCTTTCACCATTAGAGTCAAAACAAAATGAATGTTAAAATGAAATGAATATTTAAAGTGAACATTAAAATAAGATGATGAGTTTTAAAAAACAAAGCCATCGTGAGGACTGGGAATACGGCTCAGTAGTGGAACGCCTGCCTAGCATCTGGAGGGCCCGAGCTTCAATTCCCAACAGCACACGAAGTTCCAGAATAATTATTTATCCACTTCTCCAGGCAGATGGGAAAGTAGCGCCAGAAAAGTGGGGCAGCGAATCAGCTTGATTATTTTATTCTCAGTGAGCTAGGCAAAGACCAGCAGCCAGACTTGGGGACTGTGTTCTGACAAGTTTGAAGACAACCTGTTGACTATACTTGGCTGTGATATTCTGTAATCTAATCATTTACACGAATGAACCACTTTGTTCATTGGAAAATGAATGTTTTAAATCTCGAAGCCGCCCTCTGAGAGGGTATAATTCTCCATCCCATTTTACAGATGTGGAAATGGAAGCCCAGAAAGATGTATCCATCCACCTAAGCTGTAATAGGACCGTCCACCCACTGAAGCATTGTAACGTATTCTGATTTTTATCTTCTTCATATTTCTTTTGGTTGTAGTTATGATGTTCTTTCATTGTACCCCAATTTAAAAATAAGTCTAAGATAAAAAAACAAAAAAATATATATATATATGGTCATAGGGTTGACCAGATGGCTCTGTATTTCAGAGTGCTTGCTGCTTTTACAGAGGACTTGCAATTAGTTCCCAGTAGCCACATAGGGCAGATCATAATCACCAGTAACTCCAGTTCCAAAAAATCCAACCCACTCTTCTGTGGGCACTGTACTGGTATGCACGATCCCATTTTCAGACCTACACTTGTGCACATAATTTAAACATGTTTATGCCCAGATATTATTCTATTTTCACACACTTGTATCTAAATGGTGGATACGGTGAGACTGTCTTTTGCATTGAAAGTTAGAATGCTAGAAACTGCTTTCTTTTAGGTCACTCTTCTTTGAAGGTTTTGCCCCTGCACTCCCATCTTAGTAGAGCTCAGACTGTGCAGAGTTGTTTCTTTCCTTTGGCTTGCGGGGCAGCCTCTCTTCCAGGCCTCACAGCACGGTCTGCTATGTGAGGTTATATTGTCATTGCCTGGAGATGCACATTGCTGCTTACAGAAGGCTGTGTGTGCCACACTGAGTGGTGTAGGGACAATCCTAGAATCCCAGCGCTTGAGAGTTGAAGTTCAAATTTCTGGCCAGCCTGAGTTACAAGAGCCCTGCCTCAAAAATAGCAAAATGAAATATGTAACAATCTGCAAGTTGCCTTCATTCTGTGACTCCCATTTTTACAGAGCTTCACGGGCCTAGCATACCAGGGAACATAAACATCTCTTCATAATGAGGGCAGGTCTTTACCCTGTGTACCTAGAAGGCAATTATTAACTCAGTCTGCCCTTCCCGTAGCTGCTTCAACTTGAATCTCTGAATAAAGATGTGAAGAAGAATAAAGGTATTTCAGAGGCAGAACAAGAGTAAGAGAGATACCTAGTATATCATCAGATTGCTTAGATAGAAAACAAGATGGCATTGGAGGGGTAATGTAACCTGTTGTCAGCTGTGGTATTTCCAAAGGACTTGGGATAAAGAATGACCTGAGGGGCTGTGAGGTGGCTTGGTGGTTAAGAGCGCTTGCTTGCTGCTCTTGAGGACGTGAGTTCAGTTCCCAGCACCCATGTCCAGTGCTTCACAACCAGCAGTAACTCTAGCACCAAGTGATCTCATAGCCTCTTCTGGTCTCCCTGAGTGCTTGCACACACACACACACACACACACACACAAATAAATAAATAAAAATTAATAAAACAAATCTCTTTTTGAAAAAAAAGTAATCTTGGCCAGTTTGATCCAGCTGATTGACATTCCTGCTTTTCTACAGATTGCTTTGCACAAGTGTTATTGGGGAAAAAAGGAGAAGTTGAGTCATGATATTTTATTTATTTTTGGTCAAAAACATGAGTTAACCAAGCTCTGGTGACAGGGCTTCATTCTCTCGGTTTCCACCAGTCATCAGCAGGGTGAGCTTCCTCCTGTGGCTTGAGTGAGCTGGAGGGGCCTCGGGATCTTCCTTCCTGCTGGAGATTTTCCATTAAGGTCGGGCTTGGTTAAGCAACGGCTGGATTGATGGCAGAGCTTATGTTAGAATTGGCAAAGGTTTCCTCAAATTTTTAGGTATCTCACTGTTACTTCCTTCCTTCTTTAAAAAGATTGCATATTTTTAAGTCTTCTGGGATAATCCTTTTTATATAATCATCAAAAATTGTCAGTTTTACATACTGATTTTTGTATTGAGGGAAAAGCCACTATACATACAACAACACTGAATTTGAACATTTCAGAAAGGGCCCCTTCTTCAATGTTAAGGGATTCAAAGCCAATACACAGGCTAAGACAGGAAGTTAAATCACAGGGAGGTAGTGACTTAAAATGTATCGTGTTTGTATTAAGACTGTGTAGTCTTGTGTTATTTTTCTGAGCAACAAGTTCTGACCTGAGGAATCATTTTCTGTAAGATCGTGGGAACATAGTGGTAGACTCCATGACCATCATGATGGGAATATAGCAATAGGAAGGCAGGCATGACTCTGCAGCAGTGAGCTGAGAACCTATGTCATCAGACAACAGCCATCAGGTAGACAGACAGACAGACAGACAGCCAGAGGGTACTGACTGGCAATGGTGTAGAAAGAATCTCTTAGGAACTTTGTAAAAGCATTCACCTGTCAATAAAAAGCTGATTGGTCAATGAGCTTAAGCAGGAAATTAAAAAATGGACATTCGGCAGAAAGAGAGGGGGTGGGGGATGATGGGATAGAGACAGACACGTATTGGCCCCAGAATGCTGATGGAGACAGTAGGAAAAATAAAAAGAATCCAAGGACCAGGTAACCAGCCAGGTGACAAAACTTAGTAAAGAATAATGAGATGATAATTCATAAGCCATTTGGGAAAGAACCAAAGATTCTGGCCTAAGTATTTGAAAATATTTTGCAGTCTCAGAGTTGTTATTGTGGGTGCAGGGGCTGAGAGGAAAAACATGAGCATACAGAAAACACAAAACAACTGAACAGTATGAGCTTTTGAAATTTTATTGCCTACCTCCTGACACAATGTCTCTAACAAGGCCACACCTTCTCATCCTTCCCAAACAGTTCTACCAACTGTAGACCAAGCATTCAGTGCCTATGGGGACCATTCTCGTTCTAAGTATCACACAGGGTCCTAAGTAGCCCAGGCAGGCCTTGAACTATTTATGTAGGCAAGAATGACCTTGAACATTTCTTCTGCCTCTGCCTCTTGAGTGCAGGGATTATCATCTTGTCTCCATGACTTGTTTACTGGACCCAGCAAATCAAACACAAAGCTTTATACATGGTAGGCAAGTATTCTATCAGTTGAATCATATCTTCAGACCTCAAGACACATTTTAGTTTTTAAAATTGTATTGAATTTATATATTTATGTGTGTGGCCAGTACATGGATGTGCACATATGCATGTGGAAGTCAGAGGACAAATGGAAAACTTTTGGAAGTCAGTTTTGTTCTTCTGGTGGTTTGAACATACTTGGTCCAGGGAGTGGCACTATTAGAAAGTGTGATCTTGTTGGAGGAAGTGTGTCACTGGGTGGGGTAGGCTTTGAGGCCCTCATCCTAGCTGCCTGGAAGTCAATATTCTTCTGGTTGCATTCCAAACAAGATGTAGAACTCTCAGCAGCTCAAGTGTTATGCCTGCCTGGATGCTGCTATGCTTCCTACCATGATGATAATGGACTGACCCTCATAACACTAAAGCCAGCCCCAATTAAATGTTGTCCCTCACAAGAGCTGCCTTGATCATGGTGTCTACAGCAATGGAAACCTAACTAAATCAGTTCTCTTCTACCATGTTGATTCTGCCTGGTGCTTGATCAGGATGTCAGGCTTCAAAACAACCATCTTGACCCACTGAACCATCTTTCCAGTCTAAGAGACATTTTAGAAGTTCATCTTTCTCATGGATGGGAAGTTGGGGGGGGTGCTCACAGGGCTGCACATCTATTGGGAAGCTAGAGACAGTTGGTAACTGCCGAGGGCAATGAAGTTGACTTTCTTCCAGGGTGAGATCCTCGTAGGTTTCCCAGGCTACAGTGTGCTGTCCAACATTCAAATGCTTTCAGACAACAACACCAACTGAACATCGATAACTAGACATCTGTATATCCATGCACTCATTCATCCATTCTCATTGTCTGTCTGTCTATCTGAAAGAGGACATAGAAAAGGAGACAGGAAAGGACCCAAGAAGAGCTGGAGATGGGGAATGAGGATAGGATTGGATTGAGCAAGACACATTCATGGAAACAAACGAATGAAAAAACTGAAAAGTCCAACCTTGTCAGGAATCCTCCAGTCCAATCTCCCAACTGAATTTTCTTGTGCCCTGCTGTCACCATGAGGCCTAGCTGAGAAGGTTCACCCTTTCCAAAGACCATAATGAGCAACCAGCAGAATTCATTCTGAAGAATTTGTCCAGGGTTTTTTTCTGAAGAGAGTACACATTGAAAATGAAGGGCCCTGGAGTCCTGTCTTTTACTACCTGCCTCTTCTCCCAAACAGGATTAGAGGCTGAGTCATGTAGGAAGACGCTTTGCGTTGGGCCTGACCACACCTGCGTACAGCTCTGGAGCTCTGTCCCAATTCAGTGTGCTGTGCTCCAGACATTTATCGAAGTAGGGTGCCTACAGGCGGCTTCTTACCGTCTGCCTATGGACTTTTCTGTCAAGTTCACCACTCTGTTTAGACCGAGTCTCTCCTTCCCTCCCACCTGTTTTTTTTGTTTTTTTTTAAATTTAATTTTTTTAGATTTATTTATTTTATTTTATGTGGATGAGTGTTGTACCTGAGGCATGTATGTGTACCATATGCATGCCTGGTGCTAAGGAGGTCAGAAGAAAGTGTTGGATCAGGTGAAACTGGGGTTATAGACAGTTATGGGAGTTAGGATTAGAACTTGAGTCCTCTGCAAGAGCAGCAAGTACTCTTAACTGCTGAGCCAAGTGTCCAGACTGTCTGTCTGTCTCTGTCTCCCCCCCCCCCCCCGTATGTGATGTACATTTGGATATACACATGTAAAGGTACGTGTGCCTGCACATGTATGTTCTTTTCATTGCAGGCTATGGAACAACCTCCTGTGTTGACCTTAGAAATGTCTTCTAGCTTGTTTTTAGGACAGGGTCTTTCATTGGCCTGGAGCTCACCGCGTAAGGTAGGCTGGCTAAGGCATAAGCCCAGGGACCCTCTGTTTACTGTCGTCAGCACTAGGAAACCAACAGAGCAATCCCACCACCCCAGCCCCGAGACTATGTCCTTTGCTGAAATGTACATAATTTCTAACTCTGGCTGTACATCCAACTCATCTGAGAAGTGTTAGAGTAATCCCACTGCCTGAGTCAACCCTGTAGGCGTTCTGGCTCACTGGCTTGAGCAGGGCTCTCCCTTCATCACAATCTTAAAAAAAAAAAAAATCCCTAGATGCTTCTGATGTGGAAGCCAAGATTTAAAAACAAAAGCCACGGATTCAGCCAAACCCACAGATGAGCATGTGTCCAGGAATGGTACGGTGTTAAGACAGAGAGCAGCAGTTCATTGGCATGCTAACAAAACTGAGCAAGGTTTCAGAGCGAGATTCTTGTACTTCAGAGACTTAGCCACAGAATAGTGATTTCCTTGGGGCTGGGGTGTTGCTCACTTGTCTAATGTGTGTGTGAAGCCTCGGGTTCCATCCCCAGGAAGGCATGAAATGGGAGGGATAGCACATGCATGCTTCCAACCCCCGCCGTCTGGAGAAAGATAATGTCAGGATCAGAGAGAGATCTTTAGCCACACAGTGAACTGGGAACCGGGGGTTCTTGCTCCTGAGGCCTATCTGGAAGATCTGGGGGAGGTGGGAATGTGGAGGAGAGGCTGTCACTGAACCTGGAGCCTGCTGGTTCCATCAAGCAAGGCTGGCAGGCCAGCTAATCCCTGAGAGCATCTGTCTTTGCCTCCCAGGGCTGGGATCACAGCATGAACTACCACTGCTCTTGTGTAAGTGCTGGGGGTGGGACTTGGTCATCACACAAGCACTACCTGAACCATCTCTCCGGGCCCCTGGGGTCATTTCTTAGCACTGATTGCAAAGGGACAGATTAAATTCATTGTTCTTCTCCCTTCCTGTGTTCTGGAATAGTTCACGGCTTCTGTCTAGTCATCTAAGGCGATTAGTAACATGGCTGGAAATGTATTCTAATTATTCAGTTTTGTTGGAGGGATGTCTAGCCAGGGTGCTTTCATCATGTAGGATTTTAATCGTCATCATTGGAGGGTATAAAAATAGCCTTCAGACTGGGCGATGGCTTCAGGATGCTGTGGGTAAAAGTGCTTGCTTGCAAACATAAAGACCTGAGTTCAAATTTCTAGTCTGGGTGGTGGTGGTTGCATGTTTTTTAACCCCACTGCTCTGAAGAGCAGGGAATGGAGGGTCACCAGGGCTTGCTGGTAGGCAACACATTCACACATACAGACATGCACGTGTGCAACACCTGCACACACACATGCACACACATACTTGCACACAGAAACACGCACACAAACAGACACATGCATACACATGCATGTTCACACACAGGCACATGCATGTGCACAAATACATGAATATGCAAACACATGCTTACACAAACACACACACACACACACACACACACACTTTTTTGCAGAGGGCTGTAAGAATAGTATTTTTCAGCACCTTGATGAGATGGAAGGGTCCAGAGTCAGGAGACTCCCCTGCAGCTCTCTGGCTTTCCTCAAGGTAGAAGGCAAAGGCTGATACCCAAAGTTATCTCCTGACCTCTGCATGCATGTTTTTCTGCAAGCACACAGGTATAAGTGCACATGTGCACATGCATGAAGGCGTGTGTGCATGCACGCACACACACACACAAGCACATACAAGTTCAAAACATTATATTGCTCTGTCAGAGTAAAGTGCGGGGATTATCAACAACTCAGACTCATCCTGGACAAAAAGGCAGAAGGTTGGGACAGTGCTGAGGTGAGAGGAACCCTGGAAAGTCTAGGGGAGGGGTTGGAACAGCTGGTGACCCATTCCTGTTGAAAAGCCCTAGTGAAGCCTACAGCTTTGCATATTAACTTTAAATATCTCTCCTGGAGACACAGGAAAGGAGGGGAAAGGAAGCCTAGGGCAGGCCGAGAGGTCTCAGGCTGAGGAATGCTTGCTTTGAACCAGGCTTGGCTTTTATCTACGTGTCCTGCAGAGAACTGGCTTCCCCAGGGCCTTGGGGGGTTTCCCTCTGTGAGCTGGTCACCTCTCAGTTTTGTCCTGTGAGCTCAGCAACATTTGGCAGGCTGTGGCTGAAACCCTCCATAAAGCCTTGCCTTATATAAAAAAAAAACTCCAATGTTTTCTCTGAAATATTAATTTCCTTGCTCTAGGCTGTTGCGGGCTTTGCCTGGAAACTTAATCTCAGCTCCTCGGCTCTGTGTTATGTGTCTGTCATTGAAATGGGGCTTAACAAGAGTCACTTGATACCTTGGCAAGCCTCCCCTGTTTTAAACAGTCTTTTATCTTGGGGCCAGGGATTTGCATTTGCAGAGGCTAGGCCCGCTGACTCCAGCCCTGGCAGGTTGCAACTTGTTGCAGAGTTTGGCCCATTTCTCTCAGTACCAGAACCTCCTGGTGCTGCCACTCAGGGCTTAGGATTTCACAGGAGCCCTAATCCCTGTCCTTAGTTGTTATTCGTTTACTGTTTTCGCTTCACCGAGGACACCAAGGCCAGAGCCAATAAAGTACCTAGTACTAGCCCCGCCCCCATACCCCCCCTTCATAATAGGTGATACCCCCCCCTTTCATAATAGATGACACCCAAGGCTGGAGCAGCTCTCTTCTCTCTTCCCCGAGTTCATTCCATTCCTAGACTACTATATTAACTATGGTCTCGATTCTTGAGAAGTTTGCTACTATTGGGTTTTCTGCTTGGTGTGTGTGTGTGTGTGTGTGTGTGTGTGTGTGTGGGTGTGTGTGTGTGTGTGTGTGTGGTGGAGAGTGCAGGGATTGTTTGTTAGTTTGTTTCTTTGTTTTGTTTGTTTCTGTATCTCTCTGACAGATAAACATCAAACACTACTAAACTTCTCTTCCTCCTCCTCCTCTCCCTCCTCTTCCTCCTCCTTTTCTTTCTCTTTCTTATTCTTTTTCTTCCTTGGACAGTGGGGATTAAATGTCAGAGTCCATGCTTGCATGCTTGTTGTGAAGCAAGCATTTGACCCAGTGAGCTGTCTTCCCAGCCCCTTGAATGTCTTATCCTGAAACAGTCTCTCTTCACATGGGACTTTTGAGTGGCTAGTGTGATGTAGAACCACCTACGTGATTTTTATTCTTTTAACTTTGGCAGTGTTGGGAATTGAACCCAGGGCAGCAGGTGAGTGCACCACGGGGCTTCTGCCCAGCCTGCTTTTACTTATTTTAATCTCAGTTATGAAAAGTGTACTTTGATGCTGGCTGCCTTACAGCTTGGGATCCTGCCCTTGACCTCAACATTTCAGGAAGGTGCCTCTTGCCAGAGGCCTTTCTGGGGACTCTGGAGTCTGGCTCCAGCCCATCCTCAGGGCCAGCTCCTGAAGGAAAAAAACCACACCCTGACTTCTAACCCAATGTCCTTTCCACTGCCAATTCTGGCTACTTAAACCTAGAGTTATTTATCTTTTACAAATACTTACACTCATCTCTGGATTTATCATGCCCCCCCCCCCCCACACACACCTTTATTGTTTCATGTCCTGATTCCTTGGGCAGCCACAGTAAATAACTTTTCAGGCTTTTTTTTTTTTTTTTTTTTTTTTTTTTTTTAAGATCAGATGAATCTGACAGAAGAGAAGGATGTGGAAGGAGCTTTCATAAGACTGGGAGGACCGATCAGCAAGTGTGTACTGAGAGCCAGCCAGAGCAGCACAGCCAATGTTAGAGATGCCCAGAGTGCAGCCAGAAACTAAACGAAGTCTGTTTAAGTTAGAAAACAGACTCAGGTTATAAATCATAGGCAGGTTTAATGGAGAGGGCTGGAGGCTGGCCGTGGCTGTCTGTCATTTATGGGTTTATCAGGAATAGCCTGGAGCAATGCCTCATCCTGTGAAGTGCTCAGGCTTGGGGGCCTGGGTTCTGCTTTCTAGCACGCACACAGGTAAAACTGGGCACGGTAGTAAGAGCAGGTAACCCCACCTCTGGGGAGACAGACACAGGAACATTCTTGGAACTCGCTGGCCAGAGAATCTAACCACCAGATCAGCAGCAAGCATCAGGGCTGGAGAGACCCTGCCAAGAAAACAAAGCTGGAGGGTGAGAGAGGAAGGCCACAGAAGTTGACCCCCAGCATGTATGTTCACGCATGTGCATACGTGCACACACACACAGCACACACACAGGAATGAGAAGTTAAAGAAGTGAAGAACGGTTTATTTGTTGCGGTTATATTTGAGCAGAGATTGGAATCAAAGCAGGAACAGGGAGGGTCTCGGGAGTGAGAACGCTTCACTGGAACAAAAAAAGGGTAAGTGCCCAGAGCGGTGGCCGATTGCCCGCCACCTCCTGCCTTCAGCCCAGTCCCCTAAGGATTTCTTTAGTCATTGCAGTGCATCACTGGATGCCTGGTTTTGACAATAGACTCCGAAAGAATTGGGATTTGGTCTGAAAGAAGAGATCAGGGTAACGTTGGCAGGATGATTCTTATCCAAATATCCTCTCAGAGTCATTTCCAGCCCGGAATCCAGCTCTCCAGCATGAGGTAGGCTTAGTGAGCAGGTTATTCGAATGGAGGTCCAAGTGAAGAGATCCAAGTTAGAGCTTCCATAAAGGGACTTCTTCAGAGGTCTGAAGTAGAGCAGGGGTGATCAGTCAGTTGATAAAGACTTTGTCAAGCAAGCAGGAGGTTCTGAGTGTAATCCTCAGAACCCATCAAAAGCAAACAAACAAACAAAGAGGGTGTGGTGGGATTTAGCACTGACAGGTGAATCTGTAAGGCCAAGTGTCCAGCTGGCCTAGCCAAATAGGTGAACTTTAGGCCCGTGAGAGACCCTGTCTCAAATAAACAGGGATGGTACTTGAGGGACAGCCACCAGGACTGTGCTCTGTCCTTCACACATATGGGTTCATGTGTGCACACACATTTACAAACACGCACGTACCTGCACAAATATGACCTTACACACACACACACACACACACACACACATACACTTGCACATCAGAGAGAACAATTTTTTAGAAAAATATCCCTGTAGACCTTGTATGTTTCATTTTCCTTATTAAAATCACTACTGGAATCAACATTGGCTCTTCTAGGCTGTGCCGACAGCCAGTGTGGCACATGCTTGCTTCTGCTTCCAGCCGCTGTGGCTTGACTATGGCCTTCTGTAGTTCAGAGACCCGGCCTCATGTGAGCTTAGTTACAACATGATGGGATGGGTCCTGAGGAAAAGGACTGAAGCTAAGCAGCTGGCCTCTTTTGCTGTTCAACAAACAAGTCCTCAGCAAAGGTCCCTTCCAGAGGGTGGACAGCATGACCCCATTGCTTAAGTAGGGTAGAGCGCTCTTAATGGACACTTAGCCTGCTGATCTCTTAGTCTTGAGTTTTCAACCTTCACGGTTGTGAGGAATAAATTGTCTTTTATTTTATTTTCTTATTTTGATTTGTTTACATTTTTTAGAAATGATTTGTGTGTGTGCCTGTGTGTGTGTGTGTGTCTGTCTGTGTGTGTGTGTGTGTGTGTGTGTGTGTGTGTGTGTGTGTGTGTGTGCAGGTGGGCTTGCTTGTGTCGGAGGTCAGAAGCTGACTCTGGGTGTCTTTCTCTCTTGCTTGCCACTTTATTATTATTTTTCCCCCAGTGGGGTCTTTCACTGAGCTCAGAGCTTGCCTCTTGGCTAGGCTGACTTGCCAGTGGGTTCCAAGACTCCACTGGCATATACCTCCTCCCTCCTCCCCAACAATGAAGTTACAGGTGAGTGCCCTGGCACCTGGCTTTTTAAAATTTATTTATTTATTTATTTATTTATTTATTTATTTATTGCGTGTTCTGAAGATCTGGACTCAGGTTCTTGGGTTTGTACAGCACAGTAGGCCCTTTACCCCCTGAACCATCTCCCTAGTGCCAGTGTCGATTTTTAATAAATGACACGGCCCAGGTACTTTTCCTGAGCCAAATTACCAGCCTCAGTGGATCATTGTGGGCTTTTTTTTGGGGGGGGGGGAAGCTGACTTTTCTAGACATTTTGGTCTGGACTGTAAGACCCACGAAAGGCAGCCAACCACTCCACCCTTTTTCATCTAAGCTCTCTGTGAGAAAACAAGCGAAATCATTCACTTTGAGGGCAGATTCTCGGATTTCATTTCCCACGTCCTGCCCTTGGCTGTCTTTCCTTGAAGTCTGAACAACGCAGGAAACTCAGTTCTTTCTCCTTGTGCTTCCGCTGCTTGCAAACCACGCAGGGGAAGGTCCTGGGGTCTGGTGTGTTATCTCAGAAACCCAAGTGGATCTCACCTCACAGTCTCTTTTCTGTGGCCAGCCTGTCAGAGTTTGGCTGCTAGGAATGACCATTGTTCAGATAGCAGGCCAACGCCACTCAGAGGGCTGACCCTGCTTTCATTTCCTGAGAACCGACTGCATCTCTGGCCTTTGAAATCAGATTGAATCCGTGATATACAAGGACTTTTAATTCTGTTGATATCTGTTGGATGGGCTAGGGCTGTAGCTCACTTGGTAGATGCATACTTCAGAGCTCCAAGAGTCAGTCAGCTCAAGAACTACAGGCAACCGCAGGGGGGGTATACATGCCAGTGACCCAGCGCTCTGTAGGTAGAGGCAGAAAGATTAGAAGTTCAAGATCATCCTTGCTACACAGTGTGTTCAAGGTCTGGACTACATGAGACCCCTTCAGAAATAAAGCAAAACCAAACCAAACAAACAAACCAAAAAATGGGCTAGTTAAGAAGGCTCAGAGAGTAAATAAAGGTACTTACTGCCTAGCCTGTTTCTGGAGTCAACGTGTTGGGAGAAGAAAACCAATTTTCACAAATTGCATTAGCACTGTGACATGCACCTCCAACCATATACACGCATGATAAATACATGTTTGTTGTTTTTTAATCCAGAATCTGGAATTTAATACTGAAAATATACTGAACTCTTATTAGATACTAGAGCCAGGGCTAGAATAATGATCGTTTCCTAGGAGCGGACAGTCCCTTCCTTGTGACACTTCCAACTGGTTGAGCTAACTTGAACAAGTCATGAAACCACACCCCTCCTCTGGAACCAAGAAAGCTGACCTGGGTGTTGTGTTAGACACTCACCAAACAGAATCAACTCACTGCTTGTGAACTAGACGTTTGTGTGCAATGGTGCCTGGGCTTTATCACCACTTACCATTCAAGCCGAGGCCAGAGGTGTCACGTAAACACTGGGACTTCTAAGGCCAAGGGTTTGAAAAGCTTACAGTAAATGCTGTGCTCTGAACTGCAGCTTCCTCCTCTGCCCTGAGAGAAATCAGAGGAAATGCCTACAGCCTCTGTACGGAAAGTGGTCCTTTGTCACGTGGCAGAATTTCCCTTCCTCTGAACTCGTGACACCCAAATGGTGCAGCCTGCTCAGTTGCAGTGATTAGGGTTGGTATGTGAGCCTTGGGTGGGGATGTGAAAGTTGCAGAGAGAGGGAGTCTCACAAAACAAACTAAGCAAATAGGACAATGGACCTCAACCCGTTTGTTTGCTCTGCGTGGTCTCCAAGCCCTTTTTTTGTTCTATGTGCATGCATGAGTTAGTGTGTGTCTGTGTGTGCTCTGGTGTGTAGAGGGCAGAGAGTGGCTTTGGGAGTTGATTCCCTCTTTTTACCACATGGGTCTCAGCAACCCAACTCTAGCTGTCGGGCCCGGTAGAAGATGTCTTTACTGTGGAGCCATGTGGCCTTCTTCACCTTGATTTGTGAACCCGAGGCTTACTGATTTGAGAGGCTGGCTGGCCGGTGAGCCTCGGGCACCTACCTGTCTCCACTTCCCCACACAGGGATTACAGCATGCACCACCACACTTGCCTTTTTTATGTGAGTTTTAACTCAGGTACTCACAAGCTGTCTCCCCAACCTCTTCCCCTGTAGGCTAAATCACAACACTCTTCTTAGGTGGGACCGACACACGTAGATTTCCTAGCTCCTGAGAGTTAGTTGGGTTGAGAATGTTTTGCAAAACGAATAGAATTTAAAGATTCTCATAACGGACTGATCTGTTTGGTCCGTGAAAAGGCACAGAGAGTTGAGTGGCTAACTGCTCACCCACTAAGCTGGGTCTGAAGCCTTTCCTATGTGGTCTTTGCTTGTATTTCCTGCTCACCAAACTCTCCTCCAGAACAGATGGGAAGGCAGAATTATGCAGTTAGCTTCGAGGAGAGAATACAGGAAGACGTTTTCTGGATGTCTGGATGCACGGAGCACCTCTGACCTGGATTCCTGAAGATATGCTACCCAAATTCTTTTCCACTTTCTCCTTGGCTATGAACCTAAATGTGTCAGTTCAGTCTGTGAGAAAGAAAGCTGTACACAATGCAACAACTTTGCTCCAGTAATTCAGAATTCTAAGGTGCCTTAATTGCCTCGTTACCTTAGCAACGCTCTAATTAGCATGTTGCCTGGCAGGTTGGTTCTCACCAGGTAAGTGTGCAAGAAGTCAGCAGAAGGGCCTCACTGTCGATCATTGCTCTTAAGTGGCTAGTTCTAAGTTGGTAATGAACAACACACACACAAGAACAGAAGACCTGGGGATTGGAGTCAGGGCCTCATGCATGTAAGGTGAGTGTTCTACCACTAAGCTACACCCCAGCCCGTGCACAGTTGCTTTGGTTCTAGAAGGTTGGTTCTAAGATCCTTGAACACACTTACCATTGGACACAGAGGGTGCCCCTTATAGAAGGGGTTGGCTCCTCTAAAAGGTTCCTAGCTAGAACCTTCCATATGTTACCAAAGTCCTACCATGTTACAGCAGCCAGACAGGGTGGGACCACGAGATTAGTTTCTTAAATTATCTTTATATTCTATCTAAAACCTCTGCTAGTCTGCTAACCTGGGAACTCTAAACCCAGAGACTCCCCCTCCTGAAGTTCAGAGACCCTCCCTGCTCTCCAAGATCAGACGCCCTATCCTTCTAACATCTATAATAGCAAGGTTCTCTGGGTCGCTGCTGGGCCTCTTCTCAGGTTTTCCTGTGGTGAGTGGCTGGCATCACTAAAGAAGATTCCCCTGAAATCCATCCCAGCACATCTCCCCGCTGAGCCTGGGAGAAATCTTTATAATTTACAACAATTGTAATAACAGCCGATTCTATTGCATCTGTCGAATGCTGTACATAGAATGCACCATGTAGCGTGTCTTGCCTGTTTGTATGTAAGTATAGCATGTGCATGCCTGTGCCCGTTGGAGGTCAGAGAAAGTCAGATCCTCTCGGACTGTTAGAAATGGTCGTGCACCACCTTGTGGGTGCTGTGACCGGAACCTGGGACCACTGCAAAGACGACAAGTGCTCTTCATCACTGAGCCATCTCTCTAGTTCCCTCTCCCCATTCTATTCCTATAATTGTCCTCTTGGTACACTGTCCCACTGTTGGACGGAGCATTACCTGAACAATGAGAGGGCGGAGTCATGCTTCCTTCTGCCTTAGAATACTTTTTCTCCATCTTAACCCCAAGGTATTTGACATTGCTCAGGAAATATACTGACTGGATGCTGTCCACGGCCCCGGAGAAAGTTCAAGGCTGAACCTGGAATTGCACTTGGTCTAGTTAACTTTGTTGACCTGACACAGACTAGAGATATTGACCTGTGGGCATGCTTCTAGGAGACCGTCTTGATACTAATGGATCCTGGAGGGCCTAGCCCTCTGTGGATGGCATTATCCCCAGGCAGGTGGCCCTGGGCTGGGTAATGAAGCTACACAGATAAGCATGAGCCTGCTTCAGATATCATGCAGCCTCTTCCATGGTTTCTTATGTGAGTGAGTTCTATTAGGAAAAACAGCAAACAGGCCCACCCTCAAGCTCCTGCCTGGAGTTCTATCCCCGACTTTCCTCGGTGAGGGACTGGGAGCTGGAAACATAAGAGGAAACAAACCCTTTCTTCCAGAAGCTGCTTTAGTCAGTGTTTGGTCATAGCTACCTAAAGGGAACTCGGGCAGCCCTCACGTCTTTGACCTCCGAGTGCTTGGGTTTCGATCGCTGTGACACCATGCGATAAATGCCCTCTAAAGTGAGTGAAGGAAGAGATGACAAAGGCCCAATCTCTTTTCTAGAAAAACCACTGTCAGGCTCAGGGTGTAGTCTGGTAGAGGAGAGTGCAGTTGGCCAACACCAGGACAAGAGTTCGAAGCTAGACTCCCAAGAGTCATTGTATTTTTCGTGTGTGTGTGTGTGTGTGTGTGTGTGTGTGTTAAGTGTTTAGTATTTCCTCCCCATTATGGTATCCTGATTTGGGAACACAGAAGACCAAAAGGGAGAGAGAGGGAGAGGGAGAGGGAGGGAGGGAGGGAGGGAGGGAGGGAGGGAGGGGGAGAGAGAGAGAGAGAGAGAGAGAGAGAGAGAGAGAGAGAGAGAGAGAGAGAGAGAGAGACTGACTCTTTAGTACCTAAAGAAACTAAATCCCTTCATTTCCCAGTGACTGAGATCCTGCACCCAGGAGGGTTTTGGAATTGCTTGGCTTGTAAGTGAGGAAGGAGGAAGACGAAACTCGTTTTGTTATCTGATGTTTGGAACTTAAAAAAAAAAAAAAAAAAAAAAAAAAAAGATTACCTTTCCATTCACCTAGTTTGTTTTATCTATAAATGGCTTTTTAAAAACGTCCTTGCCAAATATATTTTTTAAACTCTCTTCAGGGGCAGCCAAGTTTCCCCCAGAATTAGCTATTGGATTGGTCTTTAAGAAGTACAGATAATTAGTATTTGATCCCTTAATTTGCTTGCTTGGTGAATATAAATTTGTGTCTCTGTGCTTCTCTTGAAAGAGCTGCAGTGAGTCTTACAACTCACGAGCTATTAATGGAAGCTGGGGAAGCCCGACCGGCCAAATTCTAAGAACAAGTTCTACAAGCCTGGTGTTCACGCACAGGCAGCTGCTCCTCTGCCCCGCCCCATCATAATAGTAGACCGTTCTTATTGGAGCTACAGGAAGGCAGTCTACAAGTGGCTTATTTATCAGTCTTTAACTCGGACATTTTAACCAGACACTGAGTTTATACAGATCTTACAGAATAGTGAACTGTGCTATTCAGATGGCTACAATCTGGGTTGGGGTTCATGTCTTCTTGGCTGTTCCACTTCTATTGGGAACTTTTCCTGTTCCCTTTAGTCTTCTAGTCCTTTGTAACTGATTTGTCCCAAAGCCAATCCTATGACTATCGGACAACCCCAAAGCACCAGGATGACCTCCGGGCGAAAGACTCAGCCAGCTGGGGATTGTCACCCAAGGACCCAGCTAGGTAAGATGCTCTGAAAGAACTTCCCTTTGCCTCTGGGTGAAGTTCCTGGATCTCCTCGAAGCCCAAATCTCTCAGAAGCAGGTGGATACCCAACAAATGAGCACAGTACGAGCAATAGCAGCAGAGAGGTGGGGGGTGGGAGTGGGGAACACATGTCGAGGGTCTGGGAAGCTGTCCTGCCCATGTGTCCACTCTGAACCCCATCTGCATCTGGCTGATTTTCTGAGTGAAGGAAATATGTATGCACGATCGTGTGTATATGTTGGGGATGGAGGATGACCCCAGATCACATTCTAGGAGAATGTCCCCCCTTTTTCTAGACAGTGTCTCTCACAGGCCTGGAGATAACCAAGTACTGCCAGCAAGTCCCAGGCATCCTCCTGTCTCTGCTTTCTAGCACTGGGATTACAAATATGTGTCACTTCTGGCTTTTTACATGGGTTTTGAGATTGAACTCAGGTCCTTGGGTCTTATAAGGCAAACACTTTGCGGACCAAACACTAGTATCTCCACAGCCCATTTAATAAAGTACTGTGACCACTGTCACCTCCCTTTAGTCTCCATGATGTCACAGTGAGCCAAGTAACAGCCTTCTAGCACCAGTGCCCAGGGACTACAGGACATTGCACCTGGAGACGTTCACTCCACTCTCCCATGGCAAAATACTTTAATCACACAGGAAAATGGAGTCAAAATATTTTTTTTTAAAAATCCCTGGAACTCAGGAAGCTTTTATGCATTTGTTGGATGGGTTACGGTAATTGTCTACCATATTGGGTAGGAGTGGGAACTTTTGATTCCCACTGGCTTGCTTCTTTGTTCTGGATGGGAGACCCACGTGACAGGCTGGTGGGCTGGTCCCACCTGGTCTCCTGAGCTGTGGGTGTTAGCCGCCGGCATGGCAAACCACATCACTGTCTGCCAGATGGTGGCCTGGGTGTCTGACTCTGACATGCCAGCTGCAATTAAAACCCATTCCGAGATCGGGTCTTTCAGTGTGGGCCCAGATGGCAAGCCGGCCTCTGGGCCTGGGATCACTTAAGGGGCCAAGTCTAAGGGAAAGCAGGTGGAAGGGGCTGTAAGAGGAGACTGGGAAAGGCAAGGGAATCAGCTTTCCATTTTGGCAGCTCTAAAATCTGCAGAGAAAGGGGAAGTGGCAAGTCTCCCCATGGGTGGGTGCAGTGAACCTCTACCTCAGATGTGAATAGCATCAGACTTGCTAGGTGTGTGTGTGTGTGTGTGTGTGTGTGTGTGTGTGTGTAAACCAGAAGACAGCATCAGGTATCATTCCTCAAGTGACAAACATTCAGTTTACAAAACCGTATTATTTGAGGCAGGGTTCCTCACTAGTTGGAGCTTACCAAATAAGTCAGCTAGGCTGGCTGGCCTGCCGACTCCAAGAATATGCCTGTGTCCACCTTCCCATTGCACTGTCATGCCCAGCTTCCTCCTTGCTCCCTCCCTCCCTCCCTCTTTCCCTCACTCCCTTCCTCCCTCCTTCACTCCCTTCCTCCCTCCCTCCTTTCTTCCTTCTTTCCTTCCTCCCTCCCTCCCTCCCTCCCTTCTTTCCTTTCTTTCTTTCTTTCTTTCTTTCTTTCTTTCTTTCTTTCTTTCTTTCTTTCAAGTCATGGGGTCTGAGGATTAAATCCATGTCTGAGCTACAGTCCCTCTATCCCCCATTCAACTTTTTAATGAAACCTAAGTCTCGGCACTGCCACCAAGGTATTCTGAATATGTGCTTTCGCAGCTGAGTTAATTGGTTTTAACTAAAGGAGGCTGCCATCGATCACTTGACTCCCCTGTACTCTGCAAGAGTGAGCACGGGGTCTCCTGGGGAAGAACTTCAGCATGAGTTCCTGTCTGGTTCCCATACTTCCAGTCTACCCTAGGAATGTCTGACACACCGGCCCCCGAATCTCTGTGAGCTTGTGAACACACCACACCTGTCGCTTCAGTATTTCCCCTGAGGGATTTGAGTGTGTATTCCCGTTTGACAAGCTCAGCCTCAAGGCACAGTGGGTTCTGTTCACTACTTGCTGATGCTCCGCCTTCAGCTGCACCAACAGCAACGGAACTCTGAAATATACGGCCTCAAGCCAGACATCACTGGCATGTGTGGAGTCAATGGGCAGCAGGCTTTCCCCAAACCTGGCCGTTACAAAGGTGTGCATGAATCCAGAGTTATATGAAGAGGGCTGGCGAATTGCTCATTAGAGATAAGTCCTCTTCGCACAAGCCTGAAGATCGGAGTTGGATCCCTGAGACCCAAGTAAAGCTGGAAGAAAAAGCCAACTCTACAAAGTTACCAAGGGTCCGTGCTGGGGTATGCTGTGCCCCTGCCTCACTACCCAAGAATAATCAGTAAGAAGGAGAACAAAGTTCACTGTTCTGTGAACACACTTCTGGCAGAAGGTTAAGCAGTCTTGATGAATTTTCCCCTAACCTTCCAGACACTGGTAGACATCATTTCAAAGACGTGGACCAAGAAGTCCTAATCCCAATTTATAAATCGGACCCCTTCTTACCACCACAGATCCTTAGACAACGGTGTTTGTCTAGAAAGTCATACCCCGCTTCACAGTGAGAACTCAGAGCCTCCGGTGGGTTTGGGGGAGTGTGAGGTAAAGCTTTGTGATGGTGAAGGTTTTACTATTATTATTCAAGGGCTTGAGGAGGAAAAGTGACACGTCTTGTGTCTCACCACTCTGTCACCTGTTCTGACAGCTGCCTCAGGTCATAGGCCAGCGTGAGAATTTCTAGGTAAGAGAGCCTCTTTTTCTTGGAACTTCTTCAAATAATTAATTTGCCTGCTAAGGGTACAAAGGGTGACCAACTTCTAACGGAGGGTCTGTAGCAATTAAAATGTGCTGCCTTAATGTCGGACTGCTTAACTAAACACTCGGCTATCGGATTGGGAAGCATTTGGAATTTTGATTAGAGGTTGTTGAAGAGCCGTCTTGGTGGGGTTGGTTGTTGTTGTTGTTTTGTTTTGTTTTTTAATGTGTGTACATGGAGGATCCTGGCACACGCAGGTATAGTAGTCATGGGCATGTGCACCCCTCCCCCCCCACAGCCCTCTTCTACTTTATTTTTGAAGTGAAGTCTTTCATCTGTCTGGAGCTCACTAACTAGGCTCGCTGGCCAGGGAGCCCCAGGTCTCCACCTGTCACAGCAGCCCAGCCATAGAAGGACAGCTGTATGTCACCATACCCAAATGTTGCTGTTGCTTTGTTTTGTGTCTTTACATAGGGTCTGGTGAAGTGGAAACTTGTGGTTTAAGCCTCCAACCTGGGGACTAAAGTCAGGATCTTCTCCTTGCAAGGCAAGCGATGTGCAGACGACGCTCCCTCCTATGGCCCGGAGTAGTTTCTTGAGTTTAGAAACTCCTTTGTCCCTAGAAAATATCTTTGTCCCTAGCTGTTGTTCTAGACGGATTTCTTTGCAGTTTCTATGCTCCTTTGGCCTCTGGAGTATCACAGATTAAACCTAAGAATCATTACTCCATGCTTAAAGAGCACGGCTGGAATGGGTTCTTCCTAGGGACAGGGACGGAAATATAAAGTTCGACCACCTCCCTTCACCTGTCCTCATGACCTCCTGAGGTCTTCCAGCATTCTTGAGGACACAGAGGGAGGTTTGGGGTTTCATCTGTTGCATCTGTGAACCCCCCTGAAAGCATGAGCTGAACAAAAGCTGGTGTTTCTCTGCTGCCTCTCCCAGAGTTCATGAAGCTTTTATCTGAACGACATGAGGCCAGCGCAGACCACCAATAGTGTTCTAGTCTGAAAGTATCTGCCTTGCCAAACAGTTTCGAAAAAATCCAGAGGCCACTGTCACATACAGGGAAGAGAATATTGGTCTGAAGGAAAGGTTGAAGGTTTATAGGCTTCCAGGAACCGATGGAATTGTTGGTGGGCAGTGATCTCTGCCAGCTAACCTCAGTCAGGGGTTACCGGGTCAAGGTGAACTGAATCGATCATGCTTTGTGTAAGGTTTTCATAAAGGAATCCAAGGAGGAAGGAAGGGGGGCGATATCCCAGCCAAACCTTAATAATGGTATCTTTGGCTTTGCTATAATGCTGGAAAAAACAATAGCATAAATACAAAGACAAAGCGTGTCCCTGGCTGCCACTGAGAGGAATTTATTCCCCTTCTCTACTGCTCTTCCAAATGCCCAAGCTTCCAAATTCGAGGTGTGGGGTGCTGTTCACCTGTTTCTCAAGGGTCAGTGGAAAACTTTCTCAGACCTCCTTGGGGGACAGCAGGCATGCTGTTCTTGCCAGCACAGACTGGCACAGATCATCAGGACCTTTGTGAGTTGCTCTCCTAGTTTCCCTCCCCCTCCCTTCCTCCCCTTTCCTTTCCTCCTTTTCCTTCCCGTTTTCCTTCCCCTTCCCTTACTTTTCTTCTTCCCTCTATATTTGATAGCTCCTTCTGTTTCTCTCCTGTTAGGCGTGTTTTCCTCGTCACCAGCCCTAGGCACTTACCCCTGTCAACACCTCAGTTTGGTGGCTGCTGTAGCAGCTGCCTGCCATTAAGCCCCCTCTGCTTCTGTGGCTACCTTGTCACTCCTGACCTATGTTACTGCTGCTCTCTAAGCTTTTGCTAGACAAGAACATGGCCACCCTGGGAAAGGAGATGCAAGGAGGGGACCCCATCTTTGCAGGCTTTCTTCACAAGGGAACTCTTCCCAGTGTTGCTAAGAAGCTTTCCATCAGCACCACACGGAATCTCTGATTGCTCGTAGGTTTTGCTTCTGGTTTGAGCTTTTGAAGCAGGCTCTCAGGTAACCTTGCTAGCCTTGATCTCCCTGTGTAACCAAGGATGATCTGGATCTTCTGATCTCCCTGCCTCTACCTAAAGGATGCTGGGATGATAGACATGAACCGATTTGTTGCATTTATGTGGTGCTGGGGCGAACCAGAACTTGAGCTTGCTGCCAACTGGGTCACACACTCAGCCCCTTGATTTGTGTGTGTCATGGACTCCCCCTCTTCCTGCCCCAGTTAATTCTATCCCAGAAATCTTAGACCCATTGCACACTATTATCTGTGTAGCCTCGAAATATCCAGAGGCCTGGATTCTGGAGAGATTGCCCAGGAGTTAAGAGTGCATAGTATTCTTGCAGACACTGGAGTTCAGGTCCCAGAACTCATACCTGGAGTCTCACATGCCTTTGTAACTCCACCTCCAGAGGGGGCTTTGTGTCTCTCTTCTGACTTCCAAAAGTACCCACACCCATATGAGCATAGAGACATTTATTGCCGTAACTACAACAACTTGTATGAGAAAGTGTTTAATCCGGCTTTAGATGGTTTTAGAGGGCCAGAGTCCATGAAGGTGGAACAAAGGCATGGTGGTAGGGTCAGCTGAGAGCTCACATCCGGATCCACAAGCAGGAGGCAGGAAGCACAATAAGAACGGTGGTAGTTTTTTTAAACCTCAAATCTCACCATACCCAGTTCCTCCAAGACCAAACTTACACTCCTCATCCTTCCCAAAGAGTTTCAGCAACTAGGGGCCAAGTATTTGAGAATATGAGCCCGTGGAGACCATTCTCATAGAAACCCAAGGCCCAGGCCACCTTCAGAACCAGTCAGGACACCTGAAATCTACTCAGGTTTTGCTGTTTTTCTGGCTGCTCAAGCATCATACTGTCTTGTCCACAGTGGTAAAAGCTGGTAACCACTGTTCTAGGTTAAGATCTTAAAATATTAGAAGGCCAAATGGCTAGGTTCTGTCTCCCAAAGACTTCATCATCTGTTGAGTAGACCATCAGAGCCCCACCCTCCAGCCAACAAATAGTGTTTATTCCAAACACACTCAATACCAAGAGGGAAAAAAAAATTCTGACTGTAGGAAATACAGTCTCTATTTCTTTACTTTATTATCTTGCAGGAAAATCTTGGGGATCGAATGAATTGTTTCACAAATGTATCTAAACATAACCATTGCAGGAAAAAAAAAAATGTATCTATTGTTATGTTGATACCAAATTTAAACAAGGTTTAGAGCCCATTGATGCCTATATTTTTAGCTAAGCAGAGAACAGTCTGGAAGGCATTGAGGATTTCAAAATAGTTTCTTACCTAAAAATACACTTCCTGAAATGAACTAGAGGCCCGAAAGGGATGAACGGGCTTGCCTCCCCCCCTTCTTCTTCTGTGTTTACTGTCGCCACAAGAAAGCGGGTCTTAAATATATAAGCTTGTATTTTTAGAGACCCAGGAAGCAGGTGTTGTGCTCAGACAACAAAAAAGGTCGCAGGGTGAAATGTTGAGGACAGAGATCTAAAATTTACAGCAGGGACAGTAACCGTGGGAGACACCGGAGTTGGCACCCTCTGGGCAGGAGTCAGCTAAGGCTAACACAGGGAGAGCGCATGGGACCCTTCTCAGACCTCTGGAAGGAGAACTCTTGCAGAAGTACCTCCGCTCCGCCTCAGGGCCAGCATCTGCTCTACAGCCACATCCAGCCTGAGTGTCTAATCTTAGTGCAGCAAAGACTATGAGTTCACTCCTCTCGGTTTGCCTGAGTGCACAGCAGCTTTGGCTTACCCCATCGAGTGCAAGCTTCTGTTAACAAACTCAGTTCTCTGCTCACCGACTCCATACCATGTGACCAGCTGCCTCTCACTGCTGCTGCCATGCCCTGCCTCACCGTGGTGGACTGTACCCTCAAACTATGAGCCAAAAGCCCTCCTTCTTCAAGTTGCTACTTTCCTGGGTAGTTTGGTCACATCAGTGAGAAAAGCAACTGACACTGATTCCATATGGTTTTATATGGTGGATGCTCTTTGACACACTGGAGATACATGTTTGAGAAAGGTGGACTGAGGCCCTTGGAAACATACATGTTGGTGGTCATGTTATATGGACGTGCATGACCCACGTAGCTTGACCAACAATAAAACAGAACCATTAGTTTGTTACTAGCTGCTCGTTTGGGGATGAAGAGTGTCATTTAATCAGAGACCAAAGGTGGCAGAAACAGATACTGAGGATTAAGCTGATGAGTTTCTAGGGAGGATGTCATAACCTCCAATATGAGGGGTGAGGGAGCTGGGGGTGACTGTGGTGTGGGGGGATGTGGTCTGAGAAGTGGCAGGCCTCGAGGTGCAATCATTTCCATGGAGAGCCAATAGAGCAGGGGCAGAAGGCAGTGGTAGAACAGGAGACAGTGTGGGCGGAGGAGACATAAGCTTGGCTATCTTGTTCCTAGCCCACATCTGAGAAAACTGTCAGGGCCTTTGAACGGGGATGGCTCCACCACTGCCCTTGGCCCCTTCTTCACTCTTTGGGGTGGAAAGTTGACTCCACTTCAGGAACCTGCTAGCGGCCTCCTACATCTCTGACCACACCTCCATCATCCGCATCCCTCATTCCTTACATGGGAGGGTATAGTAGTCTCCCTAGGACCACATCAGCTCAACTGTCATTGTCTGTTTCTATGACCTCTACATTTCACTGTGGTCGTAACCTCTCTACCCTCTTGGGCGACGACTTTTCTAGTGTCTCCATCTTATGTGCACACCTCTCGTTGGTTCCCCTAGCCCTGGTTTGATTTATTTACCCATTTCTTTTAGACAGGGTCTCATGTACCCTGGACTGGCTTTAAAGTCCATATATAGCAGAGGATAACCTTGAACTCTTGACTCTCCATCCTCTCCCTCCTAAGGGCTTGGATCACAGGTTTCACCACCACGCCCAACTTACACAGTGTTGAGGATGGAGCTCCCAGTTTCATGACTTGGGAATGGAACTTCATACCCAGCTCCAGTGAACCCGAATTTCTTCAAGAGAACTTGGGACACCTAGGGCAGTGGGCTGTTCTGTTTGCTTATTGATTGATAAGGCTTTTGTGGAAGACATGCTTTATGCCCGCCATGGACAGAGCACAGAATCTATCATAAGCCTGCGTCACCATTACCACACAGTGGGCGTTGCTCTGTGCATGCATCCAGGAATTCTACTCTGAAGAGATTTTGTTTTTTTAAATTACCTTTCTCCGCCTTCTATTTACTTCTATTTCCCCTTTATCTATTTACCACGGATGGCACACACATGTGCCATGTCATGTTTGCCGAGGTCAGAGGACATATGTCAGGAGTTGCTTCTCTGTTTCTAGCATGAGCTCCTTGGGATTAAACACAGGCCGTGAGAAAGTGGGATAACCTTTGCCCTTTCTCTCTCTCTCTCCTCAGTTAACAGCGATGTGATGGCCAGAGACAACAGTGGTGCGGTCAAGCTCTCACAGCTGTGTAAGTTCTGTGATGTGAGACTGTCCACGTGTGACAACCAGAAGTCCTGCATGAGCAACTGCAGCATCACGGCCATATGTGAGAAGCCGCAAGAAGTCTGCGTGGCCGTGTGGTAAGGGGGCCTTTGGAGAGAGGGGGTCTTGCTTTTCGTACTATCATAGACAAACACCTCTCCAAGGCAGCTTCAGGAAGAAGGCTTGTTCTGGGCTCCGGTTCTAGGGGGATACAGTCCAACATGCAGGGAAAAGACATGGCTGATACCCCATGATATCAGCACACAGGGAGCAGAGGCTGAGCCAGCTGGACATCAAGCATTCACACGCCCGAGCCTACCGGGTGCATTGCATTTCACATTCAAGCCCTGACACTCTGTTTTCTGCCTTTCTAAGTTGTGTGTGCTCGTGGAAAGAGTCACTATATGTGCTCCTCCCAAACCCCAAATATAGATACCAATATTCCTGTCCTCCCTCCATTAATTATTAAACCTGATCGCCAGAATGCCTCTTCTTGTGGTTTTGAATATAAAACACAACCTCATAGGCTCATGCGTTTGAACACCTCACCCCCAGGTGGTTGGTTTCATTTCTCAGCATCCACATGGTGGCCCATAACCTCCCATATCTCCATTTCTAAGGGATGTGGTGCCCTCTTTTGGCCATCTCTGGCATTTATCATGCATATGGTGCACAGACAGGCACTCACGGGCGCACTTAAGATTAAAATACCCAAATTAGCATTTAAATAAATATGATGTACATGTAGACCCAATTGCCTGGGCATTTCTCAAAATATATGCCCTGTTGTTTATCCTCTGAGCTCTAGGCTAAATTAGCCTTCAAACATAATGCGTGTCAAAGAGAACCCATTTCCCGCTGCATAAGCCACTCCTATTTTTCTGTTCTGGAAAGGAAGAACACCCCGCCACCCTCCCTGCCAATTTAATTATTTGTTTTCCCTCCCACCCCTTTCTCAAACTCAGGAACTTGCATTTCTTTATTTAGGATCTTTCTTCCCATTTTGTTTTTGGAACCAGCTGGTGGCATGAAATGTGTCCCTGCCCCCACCGCACACACACAGAGTGACTTGTGACCAGCAGGCAGAAAAAGCAGACCATGGGCTTCAGAAATGGCTTGGTAGTTGGTATAAGTGCTTGCCATATAAGCATGAGAGCCTAAGTTTGATCCCTAGAAACATCCAGTGCTCTAGATGCAGATGGGAGGATGCCTGGGGCTTGCTGGCCGGCCAGCCTACCTAAATTGGCAAGTTTGAGGCTGGTGAGAGACCCTGTCTCAATAACCAAGGGCTACATCTCCTGAAGAATAGCACTGGAGATTGACCTCTGGCCTTCACATGCACATGTGCACAGGTACACATACCTGCACACATACATAATGCCAAAGATATAAAGAAAAAGATCTACAGCCATGTCCCTAGGAAGCCTCTCTGGTTCATCAGGACACTGGCTCTGCCACATGAGCTAGGGGCACAATGTGAACCTGCTGTGCCCTAGGTGTGGGAGATTTAAAATGACCCAGGTTCCCAGGAATTCTCTTTTCCACACTTTCCCCTTTATAAGGACCCCAGTAAGGATGGTGCTGATGTTTCATGGAAAGATCTCCCCAAGAAGAGCTGTCTTGTTTATAATCATAAGCAGGTCTGAGGTGAGCGAAAGGCAGAGGGAGGTAGTAAAGCCAGTGCAGGAGAGTTCGGGACAGCTCAAGAATGTTGAGGAACCGGAAGTTACTTCCATTATTGGAAACCACTTCCTGGGGAATATATAGATTTTTCTACCCAGAGACCGGTCATTCATTCTCCCTTCATTCCATCCCTCTCTCTTGTCCTCTCTGTGCCCCAGGAGGAAGAATGACAAGAACATTACTCTGGAGACCGTTTGCCATGACCCCAAGCTCACCTACCATGGCTTCATGCTAGAAGATGCCTCCTCGCCCAAGTGCATCATGAAGGAAAAGAAAAGGGCAGGCGAGACTTTCTTCATGTGCGCCTGTAACATGGAAGAGTGTAATGATTACATCATCTTTTCAGAAGGTGAGCCATCATCCCGGGTCACGGTCCTCCGGGGGAGCACCGCTGTGTGGAGCACGGGAGTTGAGAGGACAGAGGAGCTCAGGAAGCAATGGGCTCCGTGCTGGCCCGTCTCAGATTTGGTTTCCCAGCGCCCATCTTAGTTCCTGGCCTTGATAAGTCAGTGTTTTTCCCCGGGAGCAATGGATGTATGTGGGTGTGTGAACAGTGTATGTGCATGTTCATACTCATGCATATGATGGCCGGAAACCAACCTTGGATGTCAGTCCTTAGCGGTCATGTACCTTGCTTTCTGAGGCAGGATCTCTTACTGCTGCATACCTTTCTATATAGAACTAAGGGTAACTAAAGCATGCAAGCATGTTACCCAGGTACCTTTAGCCAGTTAATCAACCTGTATAATTATTTGCTTATCTCGAGACAGTCAAGTTAAACAAGTTAAACCTGCTGCTCAAGTTATCTTGGGGTTCACTAAGTACAACCCAGGCTGGTCTCAAATTTGGAATCCTCCTGCCTCAGTCTCCTGAGTGGAGGGATTGCAGGCATGATTGTCCTTTCCTTCACCTGCTAGTTCCTTGAAGTCAAACGGTCTCTGAGAAGCACAGTTGCTGGGGCCTCAGGAATGAAGACAGCGAATGAGCTCTGTGCTCTAGAAATTCTCTATGACTCTTAGTAGCTTCCCTCGTGCCCTTTGGCATGGAGTTCCTACTGGGGCTCATATTCTTGCTTTTGAAAATCTGTTTGTCCCCCCCACCCCATCCCCACCTGTGTTTTGTGACTTCCAATTAAAATCATGGCCATGACCTTGACCCAAATCCTTTAAAGTGTGGGTGTTGGATGCCCTCGGTGTTTGGAGGCATAATGTTACTACTCCAGATGCCCCAACCTCTAGGTGTGTGTGTGTGTGTGTGTGTGTGTGTGTGTGTGTAGGACAGACAGGCAGGAAGATTTTTTTTTGTAAATGTAACCTGTTGCACGCCAGTCCCTTCAGAAGAAGGGACAGATTACAGAGAGACCTTATTATCTAGTCAGAAAGCCACTCAGGCATCCCCACAACCTGTAGCCTGCAGGCTACGTGCGCATCAGGATAGCTCTGGCTAGAGACCAGAGCAACATCACAGACTTACTTAAAACTTTGTAAGATGTGTTTTGTGATTTGCTTGTTATTTTATTTTGGTTGGGAGTGATTGTATTGTTCTCCAGCATGAACTTCGTAGTTTAATACTGTCAAAAGGTGGGAATGTCTGGAAATGTTAAAAATAAAATAAAATTGGGCTTTTGCTTCCTCCACCATTCCTCCCCAGATCCCATGGAGGCGGGCTTTGTGCCATGTCTGGTGGCTTCACCCCATCCTACATTGGCCAAGGAGAAGGAAGATGAGAGAGCAGCAGAAGCAGAGGGAACATTAGCCCCAAACTGTCCCCTCTTCATAGCTGTCCCCACCATATTCCCCTTCCCTTTTCTGAAGATCTCTTTAGCTGGAGGACCTGAGAACCTACCCGATACTCATCTAAATTCAGAATGCAAATTAGAAGAGGGGGTGACATCAGGCAAGACTTGATGTGTGCCAGGACAGAAGTGTAGTCTAAGGTGTAGGAAGGGAGAATGTCATCAGGAGTGGCTGTCTTGTGACCACAAGATGGCGCGCCAACTTTGCAGTTTTGTTTTGTTTTTTGTTTCTTTTTTTTTTTCTGTTTTGTATGTATACATGTGGTGTCTGTGCGAGTGTGCATGCACATCTGCATACGAGAGTGCAAGGACGACACTGGTTCTCTTTCTCTATTACGTCCTACATTGTATGTTGAGGTAGAGTCTCTCTGCCTCAGAACTCACCATTGGGGTCAGCTGGTTAGCCACCTTACCCTGGGGATTCCTGTCTCTTACTTCCAGAGAGCGGGGTTTACAAGAGGGTTGTCACACTAGCTGGCTTTATGTGGGTTCTGGGGATCCAAACCATGCCCCCCCATGCTTTGAGTGCAGCCAGCACTTTACCTGGTGAGATATCTCTCCATACCCCTTGCAAGTCACTTGCTGATCTCTGCATAGGACTCAAAGGTGCTGGTTCACTGGTCTGCTTGTCTCTCGGTTGAGTTCATTAGTTCCTTCCTTACCATACCCCTCTCTTCATTCTTTCCTTCCCTCCTATCTAGATAAAGTCTTATGTATCCCAGGCTAGTTTTGAACTCACTATCTAGCCAAGGATGATCTTGAACTCCTGATCCCCTTGCTCCACCGTCCAAATCTTGGGATTATTCCAGGTAGCAAGCCTTCCCAGCTTTTACAGGTGTCTTAGTGACCTGAACTCTGGTCTTTATGTGGCAAGCACTTTACTAAGCTACCTCCCCAGCCACATGTTGTCTCTGACACAGGGTCTCTTGGTGGTTCAGAACTCAGCAAGGAGGTTATACTGGACACTGAGCTCCAGGGATCCTTCAGGCTCCACTTCCCTGATGTTAACGTAAGTGCTGTCTGGCTTTGAGTCTGTTCTAGCATCTGGGCTCAACAGCTGAGTTCTAGCCAGGCCCTTTGAAGAGAGAGCGTCTAATAACCTGGGTATTGTGTGGTGACAGGAGCACTGGTAAGGCTTGCTCTGTTTTAATCTGTGCCTCTTCCAGAGCCTCTTTTCGCCCCATGTACCTTCCCCAGTCAAAGGGAACATGCGGAGTCTAGGATCTCTAATCAAAGCTAATCACAGCCCTCACATTGCCTGGATAATATTACAAATTAGCCGCGTTTGTTCCTGTTTTGACTCAGGATCACAGCAGGAAGCTGCTAAATAAGAGCGGGAGGGCTTGCCGTGCCTTTCAGATCCCTGACTGGAGTAGTCCTGCTCCAAGCTAGACTCTTTCGCTCGGCTCTCTGTTTCCACAGAAAGTTTGCACAGGGCAGCCACAGGCCACGCTGTGCTCCTGCCTTAGTCCTGTTGACTGTGTATTGTCAGGCAGCTGTCACAGAGGCCATCTTTGCAAAAACTCAGCTGTCCCAGTTAGGTTTCTCTTGCGGTGACAAAGGACATGACCAAAAGAAACTTGAGGAGGAAAGGGTTTATTCGGCTTACATTTCCAATCATTAATTCATCACTGAGAGAAGTCAGAACAGGAACTCAAGGCTGGATCACCAAGGCAGGAACTGAAGCAGAAGCCATGAGGAGATGCTTCTGATTGTCTTGTTTCTCAGTATGCTCAATAATACTCACGACCACAAGAGGTAGCATTGACCGTGGTGGGCTGGACCCGCCGCATCATTCATCATAACACACATGTAGGCCAATCTAAGGGAGGCAGTTCCTCAATTGAAGTTCTTTTTTCTCACAGGCCTTTAGCATGTGTTAAGTCGACAAAAACCAGACACCAAATAAACAAACAAAACAAAACAAAAACTCAAACTAATCAACACATCTTTTGCTCCAAAAGGAATCCGAGAGTGTTTATTCTGAGACAAGGAGAAGTGGGTATGGCTTGGAAGCACCGATTCAGGTTGGCCTGGAAAATTGTTCCACAGTGGAAATGGATACTCCAACCTTTCATAGTTCTAGAACAAAAGGCAGCTAAATATTGAGATATTTAGTATGTACATCGTCAGGGTGGGGCGGGCAGCAGGTAGGCTGGTTAGGGCAGAGCAGAGAACTCTCTCCCCAAGGTTTCAGGCCCTAGTTGATGCCATCTTAGTTTCTGAGATGCCAGAAGCAAGAGGTCTGTTAGTCACATAACTCGTTCCAGAGGTCCCACTTGATCCTCCAAGAATATCAAGTCAGATTCTGAGGTTAAAAGTGACCAGGGGAACAAACATATCCTAAGATAATCTTTGATCTGCACTTGGAGTTTTCTAACCCAACCACCAGCAAGCTCCAATCCACTAGTCAGTGACTGTTCTGACCTGCAACTGGGGTGTAGCTTTTCTAGAAAACTCCAGTGAGCATTTCTGCCTTACTCGTGCCTCCTTGGTAAGAAATAGGCTTCTGAATGGGGCAGTCAGCTCAGGACCGTATCAGAATGAGTCACACCAGCCCCATTCAATGTCTCCAGCATCTACTTCATTACAGGGCCTGGGGGCACTGAATCATCAAAGCCCTTGAAGAGGGTGTGTGTGTGTGTGTGTGTGTGTGTGTGTGTGTTTGTGTGTGTGTGTGTGTGTGTGTGTGTGTGTGTGTATGTGTGTGTGTGGGGAGAGTTTCATTGAAACTATGACTCAGCAGTTAAGCATGCCTGCTATTCCATAGAACCTGTTAGGACTATCCCATAGGGCTCTTCTTTTGAACACAGGATCTCTTTATGTATCCCTGGCTAGTTTGGAACCCACTACATAAACCAAGCTAGTTTGAGAATCACAGAGATCCACTTGCCCCAGCTTCTGGAGTGCTGGAAAAATAATCCTTCATCCTTTATTTCTCTTAACAAATCAGCCGTCTAAGATTAGCCATATCGGCAAGCTCTGGGCTAAATTGAGAGACCGTGCTTCATGCATACAGCCGAAGAGTGATGGAGGTGGAATCCTGGCATCCACCTTGGGACTTCCAATGCCCACTCGTGGGTGTATGGCTCATGGGAGCACTCACTCACACATATCTTTTTACACACAGTGCAAGCATCCACCCTGGGCCTTCGCAGACACAGGCGCTCACACACATGCCCCATCCCCATACATGTGCACACGTGCACACACAGAGATAGAGACAAGAATAGTGAGCTTGGTAGGATGCTGGGGGGATCAACAAGTCTCTGGGCTTTGAGAATGGGGCCTAATGGAGCAAGAAGAAACTGGAGCTGTGTAAGGCTTCCCTTATTGCTCTTCGTTATCAGCAGGTGACTGGTTCGTATAGGTCTCCAGTTCGCCTCTGCCCTGATGTTTCCCCATCTGAACTGTGTTACGGTGAAAAGCAGTACTATCACAGGCCGTCCTCGCTGTGGCTTGGTATTGTGGGAGAGAAGGCTGTGGAGGATGCTGTGCACTAACTTCTGTGCCTGTCACTTGTTTCTGACATCGAGTATGGCATTGTCATGGATAGAGCTCATGACTGAAAACATGGCTGGGGATGTAGAGAAGGAAATTTCAAAGAGAAAAGAAGAGAAAAGAAAAGAAAATGTTGTGATCATGGCTGGGGACATAACTCACTTGGGAGAGTGTTTCTCTACCATGCATGAGGCCCTGAGTGACACAACTCAAGAATGCTGGCCCTTGCCTGCAATCCCAATACCCAGGAGGTGGAGGCAGGAGGATCAGAATCCATTTTAAAGGCCGGCCTAGGCTACATGAGACTTTGTCTCAAAAGAAATATGGTTTAAGCTAGTGTGTGATTTAGTTTTGGGTGGCTTATAATGACTCTTCCTGGCTATCATGATTCTGTCCAGCTCTTGCTGGGCGGATTCTTCTGCTGGTGGAAGTGAGTTCCACATGTTCTCTGCCTAGGGAGCATTGTTCCTCTTTTCAAATAATAATTTACGTTCCGAAATTATATTATAATTACATCATGTTTCCCTTTCCTCTCTCCAGACTCTCCTGTGCACTCTCTCGCTCTCTCAGATTTCAGGTTCCTTTTCAATTTAATTGTAACTTGAGTGCACATACACACACACACACACACACACACAGAGAGAGAGAGAGAGAGAGAGAGAGAGAGAGAGAGGCATATGCACACACCAAATAAATAATTCTTTTAAAGAAAGTAACCAGGACTTTCCAAACCACTTTTGACCCCAAGTACAACCTCTCCCCTTCTCTGTGGAAGCAGCTCTCTGTGTCGGTAGCTGCCTACTTTGCTGGCCTGCATGCTTCCGCTGCGTGCAGACTTTAGCGGTTAGCATGGAGACATCATGTGGGTTCACCTGAGGTGCTGAGATGGAAGGGAGCAAGGACTCCTAACCACGGTGCTTCATTTTTTCCTCTCTGATTGTTGTAGAATTTCTTTTTAAACTAAAACAGCCTTTTGGTTTGTGAGCCTCTCTGGCAGGAAGACAAATGATTTTTTTTTTCTTTTTCTTTTTTTCTTCCCCCAACAGTATCAGACATGTGGTTTCCTGTCTATGTTTAACTTTGCTCGCAGTACATCTCAGCCAGCTGGTTCCCTCTGGGCCTGTTGCAACTTTAATGGTGGGGCTTCACGCCGTCCAGTAAGCCCATTCTGTGGGTACCAGATGCCTTGCACACTTGGCTGACTTCAGGGCCTTCTGACTGTGTGTTGTCCCCTGTGCCCCTAAACTCAGGTTGAGGCTGTCTAGCCCCAGCACTGGCTGATCAGCTTCTTAGAAGAGACTGAGGGTTTGGCCTACGAGGGACTGTTGTTGTTGTCTTCATTTTGTCTTGGTTCTTGGTTTTGAGACAGATTCTCCTACAGCTCAGGTTGGTTTTGAGTCTTTTAGTTGAGGACGACCTTGAACTTCTTATCCTTCTGCCTCTCCTTCCAAGATGGCAGTCCTGTACCACCACGCTCAGTTTATGACCTGCTCAGGATCCAGCCCACGACCCCATGAATGCTAGGCCAGTGCCCTGCCAACAGAACTAACTGTCCAACTGCCCCAGCCCTGCCTTTGGCCTGTCTGCGTTCCCTGCCTCCTCTCTTAGGTGCTGCGATTACATGTTGCTCCACTAAGCCTGGTGTTTGGGGGAATCAACTGAGGGCTTCCTGAATGAGGGCTAGGAAGCACTCTACCCACTGAGCTACACCCCCGTCCCCTTGGGTCTTGCAAACAAGCCATGAGAAGAGAAGAGCTGTGGCAAGCTTAGGGCCTCTGGATACATGTTGCCTTCAGATTGGGCACTCAGTCCTCAGAACAGCTGCCTTCCAGTTGTGCATCTTAGTTTTGAGGGGAAGCAAGGCCGATTTGCTTTCTGGACTAAACGCAGAATTTAAAAGAAAAAAAGAAGGAAGGAAGGAAGGAAGAGATGTGAAAATATAGTTGAGAACAATTGTTCCAATATGTAGAAAATTGTGGACTGAAATCAGTGCAGTTGTCTCCCAGAAGACAACTCCAGCATTTGAGTCCAGACCCAGAGCTCAGAGAGTATCTAACCGTGAATAAACCTTGGCTGGAGAGCTTATGCCAAATCCTTCAGTACAACCTGAGTCTGGACAGAGAAATATACAAACTGTACCACAAGGCAGTCAGGATCAGCATAGGATGTATATATGAAGTGACTCAAGGTCAAACACCTCCATTTTGAAAATTGTTCCCCCCGCCCCAGGCAAGTGTTCTGAGGCTCCTGTGGTGGTAGTGGGGGTGGTGAGCATGTACTTATAGAACCCCATTCTCCATGAGTCATTGTGGGGAATGGTGTCTACTGTGTGCACAGCCTGTCCTGGATCCATTCACCAGATAGGACCCCAGGGCTTGCTACTGTGGTGGCCATAAGTATATGACCCACCCAGCTTGTCCCTAGGTGACCCACAGACTCCACACCTGTGGGTCATGACAAAATGGCTGCTGTGAAACTGTGTGTGCTACTTCCAGAGAGTCCCACTGTATGACTGGTTAAAAAAATAGACTCCAAGAAGCTGGCAAACTGGGCTGGTTTCTATTTCTACCCAGGCTGAATTCCGGACGGTGAGCAATCTGAACTTCTCTACCTACAGCCACGGGGCTTTGAAAGTCTTTTCTGATAGGAAGCAGCTCATGCCTACTCTTATATAAACCTTTCTGGTTATTCATTGTGTCTATTAAAAATAACAAAAGCAGTGCCAAGGAGGATAGCTCAGTCAGCGAAGTTGGTAGGGACTGAGAACCCACAGTAAAAACCTGAGCAAATGTAGCACTAGGGATGGGGAGGCAGGACAGGAAAATCCCTTGGGCTCACTCACGCAGCTCAGCTTACTGCCTGAGCTTCAGGCCCACAAGAGATACTGATTCAAAAACAAGGTTGATTGCTCCTGAGGAACACCTTAGGTGGACTCTTGTCTCGTGGATATGCACCAGCTCACACACAAACATTCCTGTCCTGCCCACACACATAACACACACCATAAAAGTGTTGGCTTTTAATAATAAAACAGTTTGCATTTGCCCTTCTGGTTTAAGGAAAGCTATATATGGACCTGGAACAAAGACTCAGTGGTTATGAGCACTTGCTGCTGGTATAGAGAGGACCCAGGGTCAGTTCTTAGCACCCAAGGCTCACACCTGCCTGTAACTCCAGCTGCAGAAAAGCCTAACATAGTATCATTTCATACACAATGGATCTTAAACTTAGCGGTTGCATTTCTTCTGTTTTCCCAGCCAGGTGGACATAATTACCTGGGTTGCAATGTTCAACTCCCAGGTTTTGTAACTTCTGCATTAACTGTGCAGGTTCTGGCTTAACTGCTCTTGGTATCAGGAACGTTTTCTAAGCCTCCAGGACATCCCAATATACAGCCAACATCAGGAACCACTGGCTAGAGTCTTGTGTCTTTCTTTGTATTGGGTATTCCAGATTCGAGAGACCTTAGTGGGTAGTGGCCATCTAGACCTTAGTGGGTAGTGACCATCCACACAGAGGGGGCCAAAATTCAGTCTACGTTTAAGGAGAAAGCAAGCAAGCCTCATATCTCTGCTGGCTGATCTTGATAGGAACAGGATGTTCAAAGATGTTACGTTTTCAGCTAATTAGAAGTCAGTTCAGGGAGGGCCTTGGTCTGCAGAAAACAGGCATCTCTGGCTTTAGTACAAACCTTAAGAATGTGAATGAAGAGTGTGATGACAAGGACCGAGGATGTATCCAGGCAACGGGGTCACAGTTTAGGGCATGAAGTATTGAGCATTACCTGGTACTGCTAAAGACTCTGATGATGTTTACGGTGCAAGGTCTCTTCCAACACCAGCCCAGCTCCCTAGAGACGATAAACCCCGACTTCAGTGAGTCTCTGCCTTTTGGATTCCTGAGCACAGGCAGGAGACAGGCAACGATGGAAAAAGAGAGACCAGACCGAGGCAGCTGGGCCACAGCATATCCTGGAGAAGTGCTCAGGATCCCAGCCCACAGTAGCATGCTGCCTATATTTAGGGTGGCTCTTCCAGCCCGTTAATCTAGTCTGGAAACCTTCACACACACACACACACACACACACACACACACTTGTCCTGTAGAAAGTTGTAGATCTTGCCAATTGACAGTGTTAACAATCAAAAGGAGTTACATTGAGTCAGGATGATGCAGTTTCTGGGCATAAACCCTGGGCTAGTAGGTGACGAACTAAGCATGCTCCATGGCTCCATCGCTGCTGGCATTAACTTTGTGGTTAGTCTTTTCTGTTTGACTCCTAACTTTGGGCGTGTGTGCTGTAGGTGGAAATGTCAGGTTACCTTTTCACTGCAGTTCAGTGATCAGCTGCCCTTCCGTTGTTTCAGCTTGAACCTTACTGTTCTGGCTGTCGAGTTGGTCTTGCTCAGTTTTTAACCTAACAGTGGCAAGCTGTGTGAGGGCCTCTGGCTGAAAGGCTAACAGTTCAGTTCTAAGCTGTGCTATGGAGAATCAACCCCAATTCCCTGACTGCTAATTCCAGTACCAAATGTGTGTGTGTGTGTGTGTGTGTGTGTGTGTATGTCTGTGATTGTGTGTGTGTATGTGTGTATGTGTATGTATGTGTGTATGTGTGTTTATGTGTGTATGTGTGTGTATGTGTGTGTTTGTGTGTATTTGTGTATATATGTGTGTGTTTGTGTGTATGTGTATGTATGTGTGTTTGTGTGTATATGTGTATTTGTATGTGTACTTGTGTGTATGTATATGTGTGTACATGTGTATGCATGTGTATGTGTGTATATGTGTGTGTATGTATGTGTGTGTGCGTGTGTATGTGTGTATGTATGTGTGTATGTATATGTGTGTGTATGTATGTATATGTATATATGTGTGTGTGTGTATGTGTGTGTATGTATGTGTACACATGGAGACCTGAGGGCAGCATCAGATTCCTCATACACTGTCAGTCATTTCTTTTTGAAATGAGGTCTCCCACTGGTCTGTTACTTGACAAGTAGGCTAGGTTGGTTAGTCAGTTAGGCCCAAGAGTCCACTTCTTGCTGTCTCCCTATCACTGGAATTGCAAACACAGGCTACCGTTCCCAGCTTTTTAATGTGGGTTTGGAGGGTTGGGCACAGGTATTCCTACCTAACAAGGCAAGCACTTTACCTTCTGAGGCATCTCCCAGACCCCATAAAGAGTAACTTTGAAATATCCCAGTATTTGGACTTTGTGCCAAGAATGGCTAAAATGGTGAGCCTCTCTATCGTAGCTCTCCGCTTGAGGTCTTGTCCACACCTCCCAGGAGTAAGCCAGAAGAGGCTTTTGCACTGGACTCAACTTTATTTAAAGGAGAATCAAGAAGAGCCGCATGCAGGAGAGACTGTCTGCTAGGGAGGGGAGCCGAGAGATGATTCAGCTTGACATATTTGCAGAAGGAATTAAAGGCCACAGGGGGAAGGCCTTGTCCCTCATTACAGGGAAAGAAATATTCTCAAACTCTACCCAGAGTGCTTAGCAGCACTGTCGCCACGGTGCCCATTAAAGTCAGCCCTATGACTCCAGCCAGTTTACTCTCCTGTTGCTTAATTAAAATCCTGTTTAATTGTTTGCTTGAATTTGCTTGCTTTTCATCCGAGAGGATGAATGGGGAAGCCTATCTCACTCCACACTGCTCTGCTGGTTAATTGACTGGAATATTCTTGGGGGTTGTTTTCTTGTTGGGCAGCCTGAGTACAGTCGTGCCAGTAGCCTGCCAATGATGCCACTAAGAGACCTGGTTTTAGGAATTTATCCATCGTCTCTGGCACAATAGCAAGAAACCTACTCTAGCTCTGGGAAAGGTACTTTTGAAACTTTAAGGTGTGAAGGAGCCATCCAGGGAATGTTCAAATGCACACTTGGACACGATGATTTAGAATAGAGGCAAGGATTCTTCTTTCCCATGAGCACGTAGCTGATGTGTGCTCATGCTGCTGGTCTGCACTCACTTCCAATGGGAAGGGACCAAGATACTCTGCACCATGACAACAAGATGCTTAAAGATTCATGTGATGGCAGCAAGATATGTGAATTCTAGAATTGCCAAATATATATATATACATGAGTGAGTGTGTGTGTGTGTGTGTGTGTGTGTGTGTGTGTGTGTGTAACATAGTTGACTATTCACTCTCTCTCCCTCTCCCCCTCTTTTACCCTGTCTATCTATCTACCCACTTATTTATCATCTACCTATCTACCTTCTTATCTAGCTACCTAACTATTCACACACACACACACACACACACATTTATGAATAGATATTTATGTATATATGTATATATATATACATACCTACATATACACACATGGATATGATTATATACATGGAGATACTTAGACAAAAATACTCGGATAGATTGAGCAGAGTTGTTCTGGTTTGATTTCTAATGCAGTAAATAGTATAACTAAAGTGAATTGTGGAGGAAATAATTTATTTGGCTTATATTTCTAGGTCATAGTCCATTACTGAAGGAGGTCGAGGCAGGAGCCCAGACAGGAACTGAGCAGAGACCATAGAGTAGTGTTGCTTACTTGCTAGCTCTCTGGATCATGCTTAGCTAGTCCTCTTATGTAGTCCAGTCCCACCTGCCTAGGGGATAGTGCCACCCACAGTGGGCTGGGTCCTCCCACATCAACCATCAAGCAAGACAATTGCTTATAGACATGGCCACAGGCCAAACTCATCTGGGAAGTTCTTCAGTTGAGTCCCCTTCTCACCCCCCCCCCCCCCCGCAGTTGATACTAGATTGTGTTGACAATAAAAACTGACCAGGACAATACCAGAGCATTTCTTTTATAAAGATGCTTTCAGAAATTGTCTTACAGTTTCTTTACAATTATATCACAATCAGATGTTTTGTAAAGCTCTGACTGTTTTTTTTAATTAAAATTGCACAAAGGTTTATTAGCATTCTTCAAAAAAAATCCTGCATTTATAAAGGCAAGCTAACATTCATTCAACTCTAAGCATGAAGAAGAAGAATTACTTTGAGCATGTGTTTGGAGTGGGGAGGGGAGGAGGCAGCTCTCTGAAGCCTAGTTAGGGATCTTGATGAGACTTGTGAGGTGTCTGGCAAACGTATTATATTTTACCAGACTGGTGGTTTTAAGATGTTGCCTTACAATAATTCATTGAGCTTGGCACCTGTTTTATGTGTTTTTCTGCATTTGTGTTTTATTGGACAGTCAGAGTAATAATTTACAGAGGCCAAGTACTGTCTCAGATACTTTTGTGTTCCAATTCCATTTCTGTTGCTGTGAAAAATACCAGACACTCACCCCCCAAAAAAATATTATGAGAGAAAAGTTTTATTTGAAATATAATTTCAGGTTGCAGTCTCTCATTGAGGAGAGGTTCAGGAGTTTGAGACAGCCGGTCACACCATATCCACAGTCAAGAGCACAGAAGACAGAATGTATGTGAGCTCGTTGCTTCCTTACTTACATTCAACTCCATGTCTCTACACTCATACAGTTCAGGACCACGTGGCTAGGGAATGATGCTACCCTCAGTGGGATGCATCTTCCCACAACTATTAATTAAGACAGACAATCCCCTAAAGACATGCTTGCAAGACCAATGCTCTGTAGACAATCCCTCATCCCTTCCCAGTTGATTATAGTTTGGGTCAAGTTGACAGTTAAACTTGACATGGAACATTCTTGGTTTGCTTCTCTTTTTGGTCCCTATCTTATGCTGAGAAGTGGAAAGCCCTCTTGCCACATAGTTGCCTCATTTTAAGGATGAGATATTAGATGTCTAGCTGATCTGCTCCCATTTATCACAGAGTCTCCCTAGCATGGGATCCAGGAGGTCATCTGAAATTTCCTGTTGTGTGTGTCCCACAAGAAAGGCCAGATCTAACTGAAGATAAGAAATAATTTGACAATTTCAGCATCTGAACAAGTAAATACTTTTCAAAGATAAATATAATTTTTTAATATTCTTTAATTTTGCCTTAGAAGATAAAGATGAATATGCCATAAAAGTATACAGACTGATAGAAAAACTCAGGAGAGAATGCCATGCTATATCCTTCTGTATGATGATTGGAAAGTAAACAATTTGTTTTCTAAATCAAGCCCTGTTAGCACTGCATAGACACACACACACACACACACATACACACACAAATACACACACACATACACACATGAATATACACATATGCTCACATATACACACCCACACATACATGCTCTCACACACACCCATGCACACACATATACACACATCCATGTATACACATATACACAGACACACACATATGTTCACATATATACACTCACATACATGCTCTCACACACACACATGAACAAACATACATACATGCACACACATACACACATATGCTCACATATATACACTCACACATACATGCTCACACACACATGCATACACATATGCACACACATACTCACTATACACACTCACACACCCATGCATACACCCATGCACAGATAGAGAGAGAGAGAGAGAGAGAGAGAGAGAGAGAGAGAGGAAGGGAGGATGAAAACAAGCTACTTCCAGGCTTCTTGTGTGCTCTGTCCTGCCCACATCTGATACTAATGTCTGAAAAGAACTTAAAAATGAGGCTCTCTAATGGTTTAAAGTAAAATCACTGGTGAAACCAAATAATGAGGCCGACAAGGCCTCAGAGACACAGTAAGTTGAGGCCTGTGGGTGGCATTCAGTTGGTAGGCCTTGGTTCAGCCTCTAGCACCATTTTACAAGGAGCAGCCCTGTAACTCGGCCACGCTGAAGGTGAGGCTGTCAAGGTCATCCCTGGCTACAAGTTAAATTTGAAGCTAACCTGAGCTACATGAGACACAGTCTCAAACACTAAAACGAAAAATAAGAGCTAACAGGAAAAATCCTAAATGGATTATTATTTATGTTTTGATAAAAACCTGATGAACAGAGATGAATTCGAGACATAAACTCCTGTGTTAGTATTTAAAGCCTGTGAGCCATAGTGAAGGCATTTGGAGGGAAAAGTCATTAATCTAACTGTACACTAGAAAGGGACCTGGTGTATACAGTTATGAATACAAGAGGCCATCTAGAGAGATCCTTGGAGAGACCTCACTGACTCTCAGAGTGTAACAATATTCTCATGTCACCGTGATCATCTGGAGCCACCGGATAAGTATGCAATTGTTCAGGAAGGAAATTGAGCTAGACTGAGATACACGGAGGGAAGGAAGAACATCCTGTCCCAGGCCCCTACCTCAATTATGACTTTAAAATTGATCTAATTATTCACTCAGCACCTATCAGGGGTTACAAAGGGACCTTTACCAATGAAGCATGTCATGAGCAGCCTGAATGCAGCACCTGCCTCCATCAGGGAGGAAACACAGAGCCGGCCTCAGGACTGTTGGCAGTAGAGCAATGCAATGCTAATGCATTAGGCATCACCTAGCGCCCTGCCTAACGAAGCTCAATGTATGCTACTTGTCTACCCTGAGAAGGGCATCAGAGTGGCCTTCACCACTGCAGCACAGAGCTCCTTCCCAGACTCAGCAAAGCTCGCAACAGAAGCCCCAGGTGCTTTGGTGGGAAGCGATACACCAGTCCAGACAGATCTACCTGTGGCATCCTAGGAGATGGGTCGATTTTCAGTCTGCTATAGGAAGCACTTTTCAGAGAGGCCAGCACTTGGATACCTTCTCTTCTTCCAAGGGCACTTTGTTTCTGTGTGTGTGTGTGCTGTGGACTAATTGAAGTCAGATGAAGCCTGTAGAATTGCTCAGAGGGACTTGTAAATGTGTCTGAAACATTATGGTGCTCAAATGCAATGATGTCATATTTTTATAGATGAATATATATTTCTGTAATAATGCTTAGGCAGGATCTAGCAGCAAACCTGAAAAGAAAGGACAGACGAGATCCCTAAAGAAGGAGCAGATCCCTCATTTGTCAAGGCATCTCTCTCAAACATCAATGGCTATGAACATGTCTATGATTTCAACCGGTGACAGAGTCAGAGGTACAGCAAATGCTAGGACATGATTCAGAATACGTCAGTGCTGGAGTGAGGGCTAAGGGGTTAAGAGCACTTATTGCTCAGGGTCAGGGATCTCCTTTCATTTCCCAACCTCCACAAAGCCTCTCCGCACCATCTGCAACTCCAATTCCAGAGCATCCAATGCTTTCTTCTTACCATATAGGACACAGTACACATACACACACACACACACACACTGCACATATATTCATGCAGGTGCACACACACACACACACACACACACACACACACACACACACACACACACTGCACATATATTCATGCAGGTGCACACTCATACACATAAAATAATAAAGAATTCTTTTTTAAAAAAATAAATGATACATTTTGGCTAAAGGTCAGAGAAGCTGAGACCTTTTTGCTCATTAAGTTCACAGAGCCACTGAATTCTGCTCATGGAGCCCGGGCTAAGAACATTTGCTATTGTAAATAGAGCCTTTTTAAAAAGAACCTTTAGGAAATTCTACCCAGAGCTGTTCTAATTTTATGTTATATAAAAAGAAACCTTTCATGGAAGATTCTAATAGTTTCAGAAGTATGCCTTGAGTCCTTTTATGTGTGAAGCCCTGGAGCAGTCTTCGGAGTACTCTTTTATGTCAGACCCTCGGTTCATCACTGAGAGTAAGAAATAGGCTCTGTAGCTCTGGTGCTGCTCTTTAGATGTCCCAACCAAGAGCTGGCAATATGGCTGCTCTTACGGAGGACCAGTTCAGGGGCCAGTATGAGGGTTCAAACTCTCAGTAACTCCAGTTTCAGGGGACCCAACTCTCTTCTGGGTTCCATGGTTACCAGGCCCGCAAGTGCGGCATATGCATTTATGCGGACCAACGTCCTTACATATCAGACAGAAAAATCATTGGTAGTTATCACCAAGAACGTAGCCACCAAAATGCTTGGTCTTGCCTCCAATGAAGACAAGCCCTGTACAAATGGAGAGGTTACTTAAAGCCATTCATTACTGGGTCTCGCTAGTGTCTCACCCAGGTGACATTTAGAGACACCAAGACATAAGGCTAAGAGCTCTGTTCACAGAGAGCTTGTTGCACATATTGGCCTGTTTATTTACTGCCTGAGTCAGTCTTGGGAAATTCAACAGCCTGAATGTCAGTGCTCCTCTCTGGGATGTGGGTCTTCTAATAATAACACTTTCTACCCTGTAGACCTTTCCCGGCAATTAAATATAAGAATTGTGTAAGTCCTGAGAACTCCGCAGGGACAGGAGTCTCTCTAATTTGGGGATAAGCAGGAAGAAACATTTAATGTCAGTTTCTGAGCCAAGCAGACCTGAGTGTGGGCCCATATCTACAGTTCTCTTCGTTTAGTGGAAACCCAGAGGTCAACTCCGTGGCGTGCCTGGGAGGCTCTTATTTAGGTCCAGCCACATCCCAAAACTTCCTTCCGACCTGAGTTGTTATTGTGACTCCCTTCATCTTCTCTTTGAAGTTTCTAGATTGACAAATGTTATTCAGTTAACACGTGCACATGTGGGCATGTGCACATACACACACACACACACAGGGAGAGGAAGAGGGATGTATATGTATATGTGCATGTGTATGTATTGAGGGAGGGAGGGAGAGAGAGAACACTTTACATGTAGGTTTTTTTTTTAAGTTTACAGGAAACTGGAGGGGAAAGTGAAGCTTTGGTTTCTAACCATGAACTAGGGGACTTCTAGAACCTTCTGTAATCAGCATCACATTTTACTTTTAGTTTAGGTGCTTACCTCAGACTAGGAGAGAGAGAGAGAGAGAGAGAGAGAGAGAGAGAGAGAGAGAGAGAGAGAGAGAGAGAGAGATACAGAGAGAGACACAGAGAGAGAGAGACAGAGAGAGAGACAGAGAGAGAGAGAGAGAGGAGCAAGAAGGAGCTCTTTTGTGAGTAACTAGGAATTATAGACTGATCAGTTAACAAATGAACACTTATCGCAGGTGATTTAATGCACCGGAGTCACAGCTAAGAAGTTATACAGATAAGAGTTTTAAAAAATCAGAGTCGTATTTTCTTACATGTGGAAAGAAATATTCACATTGGACCAAACTGAAGTCTCCCCAAATTCTTCTAGTGTATAACAGGGTACTAAACCTAACATTTATAGGGCAGGGGGCTGCTGATTTATATATATATATATATATATATATATATATATATATATATATATATATATAATAGTACCAGATAGTAAATACTTTGGGCTTTATGGAGCAGAACTGGTCTTTATAGCAGGAAGCTCCCTATTAAGAGAAGCCACAAAGGGCTTCTCTCTCCCTCCCCGACCCCTCTGTTTAACAACTGCTGAAAGTTGTGGCACAGGGTGGGGGGGTTATCTTGATCATAAGACCATACAAAACTGGCTAAATCAGCCGGCTTTAAAACATAAGGTTCTATTCATGTGACAGCACAACATAGAAAATCCTGGAAGTGGTCCAGCCTATGCCAACTGCCAATATATCCCAGTGGTACTAGATGACCTGACCACTGCCCCATGGAGCTCCCATTGTTCTGAGAGGAGTGTTCACAGGTACTTAGCCAAGCCAGTTTATGACATGGTGTTTTGTGTAGATCCGGCCAAGGAGAGCGAGGACAAGCAAGCCTTCTCACACAAATGTGTCAGCAGGTCGTAGGGATATGGGCCTCGCTGGCTTTGTCCTGCTCTAAGAAAAAGAGACTCTATGTCTTGTTATCCAAAGTGAATGTGTGTTTCAGGGGTCAGTAGTTAAGTATGTACTGTTGTTGTAGCTGAAGGTCCCCACACCCATATCGGTTGGCTCAGAATTACTCTATAACTCCAGCTCCAAGTGATATGACACCCTCTGGCCTCTGAGGGGTCACACACACACACACATACACACACACACACACACACACACACACACACACACACACACACGCACACACGCAAAGGTATAGAAACCACAAAAGACATTGTACCAATTTCCCCCAGCATTTCTTAGAGAGTGGCATTTAAGCTGAAGTTCAGAGTAGGAGATGTTTGAGTAGATTGTCTTTGCTCTTTCCCACTTTCCCACCTGCCCCTGTCTCTGCCCCTGTCCTGTTCCTACTCCTGCTCCTCCTCTTGCTCCTCCTGCTCCTCCTCCTGCTCCTCCTGCTCCTTCTGCTCCTCCTGCTCCTCCTGCTCCTGCTCCTCCTGCTGCTCCTCCTGCTCCTCCTCCTTCTCCTCCTCCTCCTGCTCCTTCTCCTCCTGCTCCTCCTCCTCCTGCTCCTCCTCCTGCTCCTCCTCCTGCTTCTTCTCCTGCTCCTCCTCCTCCTCCTCCTCCTTCTCCTCCTCCTCCTCCTCCTCTTGCTCCTCCTGCTCCTCCTGCTCCTGCTCCTTCTCCTCCTGCTCCTCCTCCTCCTGCTCCTTCTCCTGTTCCTCCTCCTCCTGCTGCTCCTCCTCCTGCTCCTCTTCCTTCTCCTGCTCCTCCTTCTCCTCCTCCTACTCCTCCTCTTCCTCCTGCTCCTCCTCTTCCTCCTGCTCCTCCTCCTGCTCCTCCTGCTCCTCTTGCTCCTCCTCCTGGTCCTCCTCCTCCTCCTCCTGGTCCTCCTCCTGCTCCTCCTGCTTCTCCTGCTCCTCCTCTTGCTCCTGTGCTGCCCTGAACTATCAGCTCTGTGCCTGAGTGTTAAGGAGAGGCCTAGAAGGAAAGGCCTCTTGGAAGCCTTGTTACCCTATGTCTACTGTGTGAGTATGTGTGTGTGTGAGTGTGTGTGTGTGTGTGTGTGTGTGTGTGTGTATGTGTCTATGTGTGTGTGCGTGCATGCATGCCCATATGTGCCCATGTACACATATATATGTGTGTGTTTATATCTGCAGGTATGCAAGTGTGTACATGTAGATGCTAGTGGATTCCTTGGGAATGGTTTGTACATTTCTGGGACAGGGTCCCTCATTTAACAGATTAAATGAGACTTGCTGATTTGGCTGGACTGACTGACAAGCAAGCCTTAGAGACCCCTCCCCCCGCCTCCATTTCCCCCAAGCTGGAATCACAAATGTGTGCAAGTTTACATTTGGAGGTTTAACACAGGTCTTCGTCCCTAGGTGCTGTACCAGCTGAGCCTTCTCCCCATTCCTTTCTTTCCTGTATGTCGTGATTACTTATGAGGAAGAGACTTGGAACTAGTATCTCCCACTGCCTTAGGCATCGAACATTGGTTTATATGGTATCATTGGTCATCTCTGATTCAGTTTCAAACTAGGAAGGGCATGGCTGGTGTGCTAGTGTATAGAATCATTGGCCAGAATCCCTATTTAGTATCAGTGGACCCAATTCATATGCCTCCTGGTGGGGCACACACCTCCAGAGCCTAATGCATTCCCTCCTTTGCCTTATCTCCACATCAGAATACACCACCAGCAGTCCTGACCTATTGTTGGTCATCATTCAAGTGACAGGCGTCAGCCTCCTGCCTCCGCTGGGGATTGCCATAGCTGTCATTATCATCTTCTACTGCTACCGTGTCCACCGGCAGCAGAAGTTGAGCCCATCCTGGGAGAGCAGCAAGCCCCGGAAGCTCATGGATTTCAGCGACAACTGCGCCATCATCCTGGAGGACGACCGTTCGGACATCAGCTCCACGTGCGCCAACAACATCAACCACAACACAGAACTGCTGCCCATCGAGCTGGACACGCTGGTGGGGAAGGGCCGCTTTGCCGAGGTCTACAAGGCCAAGCTGAAGCAGAACACTTCCGAGCAGTTCGAGACCGTGGCTGTCAAGATCTTCCCCTACGAGGAGTACTCGTCGTGGAAAACGGAGAAGGACATCTTCTCTGACATCAACCTGAAGCATGAGAACATCCTGCAGTTCCTGACGGCCGAGGAGCGGAAGACAGAGCTGGGCAAGCAGTACTGGCTGATCACAGCCTTCCACGCTAAGGGCAACCTGCAGGAGTACCTCACTAGGCACGTCATCAGCTGGGAGGACCTGCGGAAGCTGGGCAGCTCCCTGGCCCGGGGCATTGCTCATCTCCACAGTGACCACACTCCTTGTGGGAGGCCCAAAATGCCCATTGTTCACAGGGACCTCAAGAGCTCTAACATCCTAGTGAAGAACGATTTGACCTGTTGCCTGTGTGACTTCGGGCTGTCCTTGCGCCTGGACCCTACTCTGTCTGTGGATGACCTGGCCAACAGCGGGCAGGTAAGGGGAAGCTGGTTCTGTGTCTGTGTGTCTGTGTGTGTTTCATAGGTGTGTGTGGGTATACTTACTCAAGCATGCATGTGTGGAACAGAGGTTGACATCAGCTGTCTTTCATCATCGTTTTTCACCTTATTTTCTGAGACAGGGTCTCTTACTGAACCCAGAACATGCTGACTTGTTAGATCGGTGGGCCAGTGAATTCTGAGTCCTGGTCTCCCAACCCCACCACAACCCAGAAGCACTGGATTACAGCAGCATGCCAATGCACCTCTTTTTACATGGATTTACATGGATTTTGGAGCTCTGAACTCAGGCCCTCACAGTTCTGCAGCAAGCTGTCTCCCTGCCCCCCATGTAACATACTCACTAGTATACTAACTATGAATGACACAAAGCAATGTGTTTCACAATGACGTTTCCATCTATGCATATAAGGAACTGTAAACAATACCTTAGATAAATATCTTTCTATTATCCCTTCCCCTGACCCCTTTCCCCTTCCACATCCCTAATAGCCCTCCTCCTTTTCCTTTCCTTTTCCTTTCCTTTCCTTTCCTTTCCTTTCCTTTCTTTTCCTTCCCTTCCCTTCCTTTCCCTTTCCTTCCCTTCCCTTCCCTTCCCTTCCCTTCTCTTTCCTTTCCTTTCTTTTCCATCCTTTGAATTCCACACAGGACAGAAAACAATGCACCTTCTGAGCCTGGCTTGTTTCACTTAACAGGATGATTCAGGTCCATTTGTTCTTCCCATAGATACCATCTTTGAATTCTTCTTTACAGGTGAACAAAACTCTACTGTAAATGTAAGCCATGCCTTTAAAAAACGATTTATTTATTTATTATAAATAAGCACACTGCAGTTGTCTTCAGACACATCAGAAGAGGGCATTTGATCCCATTATAGATGGTTGTGAGCCATCATGTGGTTGCTGGGATTGAACTCATGACCTCTAGAAGAGCAATCAGTGCCCTTGATCGCTGAGCCATCTCTCCAGCTCCAAGTCACACCTTCTTTATCTAGACAGCTTTTGGGGGAGAACCCAGGCAGACAACATAACTTGGCTATTTCCACCTCCCCTCTTGGTGCACACCCCAGGCTCTTGTCTCATGAAGTTCTATGTTATAGATTTACCTAAGGAATCCAACACATTAAGATATCAGTCCCAGACATACCACACTCTCTTGACTAGGCACCTTTGTTAATAAATGATGTTTTGCTTCTTCAAATCTTTTCTGGACTGAGTCAGCTGCCTGTTCTCCCCTTCCATTTGCAAACGGTTTTCTTTCTTTTGGGAACTATTAACATCTTAGCTCTACTTTTTCATATGGCTGTTCTAGATACTTTCTGCTGCCTATTCTTAGTGGTTATAGTGATTTCTAGATTCTAGAAGGAAACCTTAAAGTCCACATCCACACTCAAGACACCCAGCATGTCTCGGCACAGTGGAAGTTAATAATAAGTATTGTTTGAGGGACAGAATAGTTCCATTTATCTTCCCTTCCATTTTTCTTCCCTTCCCTTCTCTTCCCTTCCTTTCCCTTCTCTTCCCTTCCCTTCCCTTCTCTTCCCTTCCCTTCCATTTCTCTTCCCTTCTATTTCTCTTCCCTTCCCTTCCCTTCCATTTCTCTTCCCTTCCCTTCCCTTCCATTTCCCTCCCCTTCCCTTCTATTTCTCTTCTTTTCCCTTCCCTTCCATTTTTCTTCCCTTCCATTTCTCTTCCCTTTTATTTCTCTTCCCTTCCATTTCCCTTCCATTTCTCTTCCATTTCCCTTCCATTTCTTTTCTCTTCCCTTCCATTTCCCTTCCCTTCCCTTCCATTTCTCTTCCCTTCTCTCCCCTCCCCTCCCCTTCCCTCTCCTCCCCTCCCCTCCCCTTCCCTTCCCTCTCCTCCCCTCCCCTCCCCTTCCCTTCCCTCTCCTCCCCTCCCCTTCCCTTCCCTCTACTCCCCTTCTCTTCCCTCCCCTCCCCTCCCCTTCCCTCCCCTCCCCTTCCCTTCCATTTCCCTCCCTTTCCCTTCCATTTCCCTTCCCTTCCCTCTCCTCCCCTTCCCTTCCCTCCCCTCCCCTCCCCTTCTCTTTTCTTCCCCTCCCCTCTCTTCTCTCTCTCGCTCCCTTCCTCCCTCCCTCCCTCCCTCCCTCCCTTCCTGTGTGTGTGTGTGTGTGTGTGTGTGTGTGTACATACATGTATAGTAGTGTGAAGGCCAGAGATACATGCCTCAGTGGCTACTCACCTTCTGTAGTGAGACAAGGCTGCTAACTGAAACTGGAGCTCACCAATTTGGCTGGGCTGGATGGACCTCTAACACCAGGGATCCTCCCATTTCTGCCCCTTCCACACAGGAGTGGGATTACAGGGGTGTAGCACCAGAACCACCTTCAGTGTAGATTCTGGGTACTGCAGTGTTGTCCTCTTGCTCGTGTGGCCAACTCTGCTGACGGAGCCATCGTCCCAGCCCAGTGATTCTATTTTTGAAGCGTCCCAGATCCAAATGGAAACCCTTTGACTAAGGCACCCTCGGAGGATGACCAGAGAGAAGGAAGATTTCCCTCCCAGGTGACAGCTGATGCCTCTTACAGTGGGTCCATGGTGAGATTGGCGAAAGTGTTATATAACGTGTCCTGGCCTGTAACTTGGTGAGCCAATCCATCGAGTCACCTCCTGGTGGAAGAAGAAGGCCACGAGGTCTTTGTTTTAAGATGCCAGTGAAGGTCCAGAAGCATGGTTGTATTCTCTAGCTGGCTAATGGGGCACATTCTAAAACCCTTGAACGGAACCAAACTTGTGAGGTTTCTGCCTCGTCAGCGCTCTGTCCACAGCAGCAAATGCAGTGTGGAGGCCATCCCACTGAGACAGGGACAAATTAATATGCCAGGGCAATGCCTCACAGAGCGCCCTGTTAGAAAAAAAAATGTCTTCAAAGGCATGCCGGTAAGAACTATTCTTTGGAACAGTGGCATCAAATGACTTGACCTCTGCATGACAGGACAGTGATTGGCATCGGATGAGCTCATACATGCTGCAGTGTTGGAAGTTTTCATTGGAACATTTCCCATGGAAATAAGATTTCCCCATTCCCTGCAGGCCCCTGTTTGTTTAATGTCAATCATAAAACTGATCACAGACCTAAATAACCAGAATAGAACGACTCATCACATTCCTGGATATGTATGTATGTATGACTTGGTCTTTTCATATGACTGCAATTTAGCAGAGATTTATGAAATTATGTCATATGGGCCATGAGGTAAATTAAAATGAAATGGTCCTTAAGTGACCCAACTGGGTGGCAGTTATTTTCATCACGAGTTTTAGAAATTCAAGAGTGGGAAAAATAAAAATCTGATTTGCAGAAGCAAAAATGAATATGTAAGAGCGTAGAGAGAGATGGTTTAGCAGTTTAGAGCGCTTGCTGCTCTTGCAGAGATGTCAAGTTTAAGGGTCTTGATCAGGTTCCTTTTCTCTGCCAGTTAGAGAATTCAAAGGGGGGGGGGGAATCTCAGCAACAGGAACAGGCAGCATCAGCCAGCAAAGTCAGATGTTTGTTTGTGGAGAGGAAACACCGCCATGTTACAGCCACACAGACAAAAAGACCCTCTACAGGGCTGAGAGGGATGTGAAAAGCCACAGTCCAGTCTCTTCCTGAGGGCTGGCAGTTTTCTCTGCTCTGAACTGCTTTCTTCCCCTAATTTAGGGGAGGAAACTAAAGAGAGATAGGATGGCTCATTGGCACAATTCTTATGTAACGTGTCCTGACCCAGCCTTGAACTTAGTGAGCCACTCCATCTGGTGGCCTACCAGTGGGAGGAAAAGCCAAAAGGTCTTTGTCTTTAGATACCAGGCTTTGTATCATGCCAAGAGGGTGCAAAAGAAGCCAGCCATCTTGGAAGTTTGCCACCTTAAATACATACCCACACATTCTCTCTGTCTCTCTCTCTGCCTGCCTTTTAAGGAATCTGTCTGATTCTTACTCTCCTCAGAGGACCTAGGCTCAGTTTCCAGCACCCACATGGCAGCTTAAAACCCTGTATCTCCAGCCCCAGGGGATCTGATGCCCTCTTCTGGCCTCTGCAGGCACCAGGCACAGTACCCACCACATAAAATAAAACTAAATAAATCCTTATTTTAAAAAGCATCGAAAATATCACAGACGTGGCCCTTCAGGTTGCTATAACAATATTGGATGATAGGAGGCATATAATAATATATAGGCAGATTAGTGGCTCTCTCGGGGGTACTAGTTTGAGCACACTTAGTTTAGAGTCTTTGAAGAGCTTTCAGGGAGAGAAGATAATAGATGTGTTATGTCTACCTGCGTAATTCTCATCACTTAAGACAACACTGTGTTGTGCTGGATTTTGTAAGTGCATCTGCACAGGGCTAAGGATGTTGCTCCGTCAGCAGAGGGCTTTGTCTAGTGTGCATGAAGCCCCCAATTTGATTGCTAGCATCCATAAAAACCTGGGTGTGGTAGCACGTGCCTGTGTTCTCAGGGCTCTGGAAACGAAGACGGAAAAATCAGTGGTTCAAAGTTAGCATCAGCTACAGAGTATGAATCCAGATTGGGCTATACAAATCCCTGTGCAAAAAAGGGGGACTAGGAGGTAGGGTAGGAAAGAAGAAGAAAGGGCTAAATAGAAAGAAAATACCATCACACCTCTAGCTGAGGAGCTGTTGCCAAGTAAATGGCTGCTGGTGGAGAAGGAAGAAGAGTTGTGTTTCTCCAGTGGAATAGGCACTGATAGTCACCTACGATCCAGTTCGGCCCCCAGTGATACTTAAGCAATCCTAATCAAATCAGTGGATCATTTAAAAAGGTATGGGAATAGACAGAGAATTTGTTAGCAAGAAGGGGCCCCAAAGAAGTGAACAGGAAATAAGAGGAGACAGGGCGAATGTGATCTTACACAATGTTATCTAAGAGCCAAGTAAGAAGCCTCTGGATCCCGGCAGTCATGGGCACGTGAGAAACCCAAGCTTTAGTGCCTTCAGAATCAAAGAATGAACGCCTCTCTGTGTGCCTTTTGATCTTAGGTGGGAACGGCGAGATACATGGCCCCGGAAGTTCTAGAATCCAGGATGAACTTGGAAAACGTGGAGTCCTTCAAGCAAACGGATGTTTACTCCATGGCTCTGGTACTCTGGGAGATGACGTCCCGCTGCAATGCCGTGGGAGGTGAGTACTTGGTCACGGCACGGTCAGTGGTGGGATGATGTGATTCTGCTGCCCCCCTCCCCCATGATCTAATGCTGTCTGTCTCAGGCATGGTTCGAAGGCTCTGCACAGACCACGGCACTCCACACCGGGAGACAGTTGAGATCGTGTAGCGCGATGCTATTCTAGGATTACTGGGGATTATTCTGAACAGCCAAGGTTTCTACGTGAAAAGCTTTACATCTCCTTTCATGTGGCTGTATAGAATTACTTTTCTCCCCATAGATGTTTTACTATCTTTTGAGAGGTGCTCACCAGACGCAGGGACAGGAATTACTTCTATTTACCTAAAGGGTAACAGTCAGATGAGCACCTGCATTTTATTTCTTCTCTTTTTGGACTGAAAGAACTGAAAAAAGAAATGCCTAAATATTTATTCTCATAGACATAAATTCTATGAGAATTCACAAAACTAAGCGGGATGGGTTGATATGTCTGTTTGGGGCTTAAAACTCTGGAAGCTTACTGAAGAAAATGGCTAGCCTCTAAGACTTTTCTGCCTTATCATTGTGAGCCCCGGGGAGGGGGCTGTCCAGCTTGCTGGTCCTTTCCCCCACATTTCGCTCTCTCCTCCCCTTCTCTTTGATCATTCTCCCCAAGCAGAATGCCACTGCTCTCCCAGGTCTCCTTGCTTTTTTCTCTGCATTCTGTAATCAGATCCTTTCCACTGTTTGAGACCGCTTGAGGGTTCCCACTGTGTTGAGATACTGGCCAAAAAGGTTTATTTTGTCCTCCACTCCCAAGAGAGGAATAGTCTGTTGTTTAGGAAAGCCAGGGCAAGCACTCAAACAAGGAAGAAGGACTTTGGTGAGGAAGCTGATGAGAAGATCCTGGAGGAACACCGTTTACTGGCCGGACTCTTCATTGTTTTCTTATTCTGATTTCTTAGAACTCCCAGGACCATCCGCTCAGGGGTGGCACTGCCTCAAGTGAGCTGAGCCCTCCCACATCAAACATCAATCAAAAAGATGCTCCACGAGTCAGTGTGCTGGGGGAATTTTCTCACTGAGATTCCCTTTTCCAACATGACTCCAGCCTGTGTCAAGTTGGCATAAAACTTTTAGCCAGCACCTCGGCTGCCATAGCCCGAACTTGAGAAAATAGATGAGAGCTAACATCCCTTGCACGTTCTGTTCCACTTTGTCTTGGGGGTATTGTTTCCTGACATCTAGGAAGCCAGATCGATAGTTCGCTACATTGTTCCCACTACCCATTCTTCTGCTCCAGGGCTTCGCCTCACGGTCTCACATGGACAAAGCGTACACCCAAGTCTGATTCACCTGAATTAATGCTTGACTTCATTCTTTCTGACTCCTGTTTATACTATTACACTTAGAAAATAGCAAGAAGATCATAGAGAACTAAAGAGATGGCTTAATCAATAAAGCCTTACCAGGCAAGCATGAGAACATGAATTCATATCCTCAGCACCCATGTAACAGTGGGTTTTGTAGAGGGGCGCCTATAATCCTAGTGCAACTCACCAGGGTAAGTGAGAGAGCCCGTCTCAGTACATAAAATAGAGAACAACAGAAGGATGTTGACCCATTGCTAACCCCCCCTACACACACAAACACACACACACACACACACACACACACACACACACACACTCACCATCTCATAAACATGCACACATACATATACACAAAATTAAATTTAAAGCAAGATTAATACAGAGAGTGTAATGTGTAATTCCAGCACTCAGGGTGCTAAGCAAAGAGGATTGAGTAAAGTTCCAGGTCAGTCTGGGCTATGTAGTAACTTACAGGTCAGTCTGGACTATAGAGGAAGATCCTCTCCTAATCACACAAACCCATGAACAACAAAAGTACAGAGACTCTAACCTACCCATCTACCTTTAATCCAGTCTAAAATTTAGCCTGTATCTGAAGAAGAAACACTGTAACACAACCAAAGCCAGGGAACAATAGTGTAGTGTTGTGTGTTGATCTTAGACCTCAGTTATTCCCAAGTCACGGGGGATGTGCGTTTCTGGAAGACTTGGGTTAGGATTCCCATGGATCTGACTCGATTTTTCCTTACCTTAATCCTTGTGAGGCTGGAGCAGGCACCTTAGGCCACTTGGGTTTTGGTGGGGTTTTCTCATCATTAGATGGAGGAGACGTGTCTGGAATAACATCATCACAGACACTGTGGTAACTTCTGAGCACATGGCACCAAGGGCAGGGTTGCTAATGTCAGTTAGGAAGTCTGGCTGCCAGTTTCCTCTTTGTAGAGACCTCCTTTTTCAGTTTGTATGGGATAAACACAGTGGAAGATACTCTGACTTGTTCATAATCTCACCTGTTAATTTGCTGAGAATTCTCACTCAGTTAAGACTGTGATGTTTGCCACCTGCAAATGTTTCTGTTTTTCTTACTCCTTGTTAATTAGCAGGCTTTCCATTCAGAAGGAATCTCTTTCCTTCTCCTCACTACTTCTTATTCTTCCGTTGTTTGTGCATTTGAGTCAACTGGAGTCAATGGGCAGCCCTTTCATTTTATGGATGTCCGATAACGTCATTGCTTATTTTGTTGCTTAAATAGCTACCTCTTTTGTTACTAACCCAAACTTCCCAGTGTACTGTACAGGGCCATCCCAACTGGACCCATTGCTGGCTGTGAGTCTCTATCTCTTGCAGAACATGGCTGGCTACCCAAACCCCAAGGAGAATCTTAGTCTCTTCTCATCCGTTCTTGAGCCACTGTCATCTATTTCTCTGGCCGCTGGGAAGATGCTGATTCCCATCAGTTTCCTGTCTGAGAGGTCTCCCTCCATTCTTCTAATAGTAGCTGTGTGTGTGTGTGTGTGTGTGTGTGTGTGTGTGTGTGTGTGTGCTGTTTTCCTCATAGTTAAACTTGTTTAATAACTATCTGCCATTATTAATGATTTTCTACATGGAAGCTTCAACAACTCCAAGACGGTTGTGCAGACTGCCAGGAGTCATGTCCAAGACCATGCTGATCCTGACACCACTGGTTTCTCTGGCTGGCAGTACCTCCCCTGCCCCCCCCCCACTTTGGGAGCTGTGCTTCTGTAGCCCGCCCCCGAAGCTGTCTGCCCTCCAGTCCTCTGTGCATTCCACTTTCATTGTAGTCACAGACAAGATCCCCTTCCTGTTGACAGTGGCTGAAGGAGGGAGAACTGGGGCGCATGGGGTAGAGCCAAGCTCACCAACTTTTATGGGCTCTAAATAAAGCTATAGGATAAACAAGTTTCCTTTAACCAGGATCCATCGGTTTATGCAGCTCATCTCAGAAAAACCCTTTATGACCTTCGTGGTACAAACAGGCAGGAACTGGATGGAATCCATTCTGGTTCCCCTTCATCCTGATGGGAACTTCCCACTCCTGGTTCTCCTGTCTCCACTCTGGCTGTAGAAACTGAGGCTGAATCCACACCCTCCTGGATACCACTCTGGGGATCTATCTCTCCATAAACTCCTTTCAGCCCTGGTCTCTAGACTCCATTTCAAGCAGTTTCCTGGGACCAGCACTGTCGTGAACGTTCTTGCACTCAGGGACTGTTCAGTCATATCGGCAATTGCAAAGGGGACATCAGAGGAAGATGGAGAGCTAGAGGTCCAGGCCAGTCTAAATTCAAAAATGCCAAGGGAGGACAGTGAGCAGTAGGGCTCTGGTGTCCTCTTTCAACGCACCTGTCTCAGTCAGCCTGGTCTCTGTGCAGAGCAGTCCCTGGGAGGGACAAGCTCACAGCACAGCTCTGGGGACATTACCTGGGCATTACCACACAGTCAGTGTAAACAGCTGATGTGGAGTCCCTTCTGAAGCCAGATCTAAGCTTCTTTAAGATAGAAATTTCACCAGAGCATTCCACGGAGCATCGTGGTAAGCTAAGAGTGATCTAAAGAGAAAGAAGGTTTGGTCCAGGTTAAGGAATCACAGACAACACCTCCAAAACAGTTGTTTCATCCATCTGTGCACTGAACCCACCAGAAGGGCACTTAGAGCATGCTGTGGTCTTCAAGGGTGGAGCAACAGAGGGGCCAGAAGCCCAGTAGCCACCTTCCTAGGACAGAGGCAGCCTGACTGGTGGAGAAACAGGAAGATGATGTGGGGGGGGGGGGTCATAACCCCTCTGTGCATCCCATAATAGAGGGCTCTTCAGAAGCATTGGATGAGGCAGGATTCCTCAGGACCTCACTTCTGAAAGTCTGCATCTGTGAATTTTCCTGTCTTGATGAATCTCTGAGTGTGGGGTGTGTGTGTGCTTATGTGTACACATGTGGGTGGGCAGGCCAGACGTCAACCTCTGGTACTGTTCTCAGAAAATGTGTTTGCCTCCTCCATCTCCTCTGGAATGACAGGCATGTGCTGTCATTAAAAACAAAAAACACACTAGGTTTTTAAATTTTAGTTTCTTCTGATTAAACTCAGGTCCCTGTGTTTGTCAGGAAAGCATTTTACTGACAGTCATCTTCCCAGCTCCCAGATCCTTGTTAAGAGACAGGAAGGCTCTTAATTTCTGTGCAAAGGATGCTTTAAAATCTGATTTCTTTACCCTGAGGATTTATTTCTCTGAGGGTGGAGCCATTCATTCATTCATTCATTCACCCCCTCAGGTGATAACTAAAGAGTCCTTCTTGTGTTCAGGCACCGTTCTCCCTGTTGAGGAACAAGGGTTCACTCTTAGTTTTGAGGTCTTGCTAGCAAGCTCCCAGAAGCAGCACACTTACCATGCACAATTTCCTAGGCTCGACTTCCCAGGCACAGGACCATCAGGAAGGTGGTGCTACACCTGGCAAAAGCGGAAGCCCAAAAGCTCCCTCTCCCCAAGGGACCAGGTCCAGGAAGGAGCAGAGCTGGGAATTGTCAGCAGCAGATGTGATGTCCAGCAAGGGACGGGTGGATATAATCATTTTAGAACAAAAAAATCTAGCAGGTTTAGGGGACAAGTGATACCACCATGGTGAATACTTCAAACACTTAGAGCATCTCAAAGAGCACTGAAGGAAAATGAGGAGAACAAGTTGAGTTGTCTGAAGAGGGGAGTGTGAAGTGTGGTTGGCCTGCCACTGTTTTCTGATGGAGGAAAGGCAGGAGACTTCAACTGGGCAAGGATAGACCTGAGATTTGGCTCTCTCTTTTACAAAGAGCCTCTGTCCCAGGCCAGCCAGTTTGCCTGGGGTCTGGACAAGTGGTTGCGCTGTGGTGTGTGGGAGGCGGATGAGGGAGGTGTCCAAGGCCCCCTTCGGGGAACAGAGCAGGCACAACTTGTATCCATCCCCGGCCAGAACTGGCTCATATGTGGCCACCTGGACCTCTGACTAGAAGCTGGGACAAGGTGGCTGGTGATCCAGGGCTTGGCACAGAAAGCTCCGTCTCCTTGAAGAAGGTTCAAAAGGACAATGGGCCAAGCAGAAGGCAAAAGGGAAGGAGGTTTGGAAAGACTTCGGGAAGACCAGGATGGAAACCATTTGTGTTGAATGGACTCCAAGGCAGCGCCATTTGGAAAGTAAATATAAAATCAGAGTATCATTGCCTTTGGGGGACACTGGCCAATTACAGCCACAACAGCTGTGAGCCAGATGCCGATGGTCAAAGCCATACCAGAGCTGTGTGGGGGGTCGGATCTGTGGTGATGCAGAGAAGAGCAGGCTGTTTCCCTTCAGAGGGGCTGCTGGACTTCCCGAAAGCAAGGAAGAGCAGCAGCTGGTCCTCAGCCTTGGCTGCAGGGAGCAGGGAAGGACGAGAGAGCTCTGTGTAAAACAGAGGTCTCTTAGAGGAGGTGTGTTTTGAATGGTGCAGGGAGCATGGGGCACTGTCCATGAATTCTCAGAATGGCACAGGGGCTGGCTTGACTATATGGAGGTGTCTGCTTTAGTCTGAGCACCCTGGATCCCACAGAGGAACCCTGAGTTAACGTTGCTATGGCACGATGCCACCCCCACGGCCCCCAGTGCCTGTGGTTAAGGATTGAGACCGTCCTGTCCTCTCTCTACCTCCAGCACCTCTGCAGCCCCACCTTCCCCAAAGCCAGAACACAAGTGTATGTCACTGAAAGGAGATCAGATCAGTCAGGAAGTTTTCTTTTTAAGAAGTAGTTTTTCCATGGCTCGTTTAGAAGTTGCCAATGTCTCCATCCAGCAGATCCCTAAAGGAGCCAGCTCTTCTTCAGGGCCTGAGCTCTTCTTCAGGGCCTGTGGTGAAGAGGTCGGCAGGGAGAGAGACATTTGTCATATTCTCAGTAGGCAGTGGGTAGGGTAGTCCCTAGGCACTCACTTTGGGCAGGATGGGGGGGGAGCGGTCTCTGAAAGCATGACAAGCAAGAACTAGCAATGGGTCTAAGTGACTTTAAATTACTTATGACATTACTTTTGGGGGCAGTGCACATGAACCATGGGTTGCTGTGATGGTCAGAGGACACGTTGTTGGTTCTCTCCATCCACCTCAGTGCTCTCAGGATGCATTTTAGGCCTTCAGGTCTGGGGGTAGATGGCTTTACCCACTGAGCCATCTTACCACCCCTCTGAGTGACTTTCATAGCAATGCAGTATAGCCAGACCTGCCCAGCCAGGATTCTTTTTTTTCCCTGTAATTCATTTCTGCTACATTTTGCAGAAGCCTCTCCCTGTTGAACTGAGGGAGATTCACCTACTCTTTTATAAAGAAAAAAAAAAAAAACCCGTAGACCGAGAAGTTCTCCCTAATAGCCAGGAAGGTAATGAAATCACGTTTAATCTCACCGAAGCCACCTCTGCAGAAGGACCCCAGGGGCATGGCAGTGAGAAGAGATTTGATTTTTTTCCCCCTAGAAGCCTTCATTCAGTAATTTCATGGGTTTAAACACGTGCACTTTTTAAATTATCTTAAGCAGCACTGTGAGAGAGATAAGTAGATAGTCAGGGTCCATATGAGTTCAGATGGAATCCCTTTACTGAGGGAGATTGAACTGTAGGCCGTGAGGAGATCCCGGAAGCCAAAGGACCCAGGCCACCCAATGTGCTGCCAATCCCCCCCGCCCCCCGCTCTGCTTCACCCCCAGGACAAAGTTCCGATACAGAGTATGCCTAGTTCAGGATTCCCTGTCTATTAACCTTCTCCCTCTGGGGATGGGGGAGGTCTGACCTCTGACCTTGTTTCTCAGAATCCAGATTTTTAACTCAGGGGTCTGCCCTCTCCTTCAGGGTCAAGGTGAACAGCTGACGAAACTTGAGGAAAATTTAGAACCAAGGAGCAGTTAGAAAATCTCTCTGTGTTCTCGTTCCTGAGTTCCCATGTTCCCTGGGGGCTCAGAGAACAGTCAATAGGATTCCCTAAATAGCCATGGAAGTGACAGCCAGTACCTCTGCTCTAGTGTCCAGAACAGACACTTGGTGTCTTGGCTAAGTGACAGGTGCACACAGAGCCAAGTGTAAGCCGTCCAGGCACACCTCATAGGACAGGAGAGAAGAAAGGTCAGGGCCACGGGATTCAAAATAAGGGAAAAGACTGGACAAAGAAGAATCAACAGAAACCATGGTAAGACGGAATATCAAGCATGTACTGTTATCTGCTGTGGATGGATATATTGGGCAAGTGCAGCATTTTCGGGGGTTGGAGCAGAAAGGAGTCAGTTTGCAATGTATGCACAAGGATCGAAGATGGCTCAGGAAGTGGAGGCACTAGCTGCCAGCCCTGGGCTCTTGAGTCCAAGTCCCGGGACCCATGTGGTAGAAGGAAGGGACGAACAGCTCTCAAATGGTGCCTTCTGACCACCAAAAGTGTACCATGGTTGGCAGTTAAATAATTAATTAACAACTGCAAATGTGTGTGTGTGTGGTTCAAATCTCCCCCAACTTCTAACCTAGGCAATAATTTGGTTGGCTGAATTGTCTTTAACAGGAGGTCTAACTCTGTAGTGTAGACTGTTCACCTAATGTACATATTCTATGTACGGCATAATTCTAGTTGGCTTCAGATCCAAACCACCCCCTTGCCTCAGCCTCGTCGTATGGAGATGACCGCCATGTCATTTCCAAGGGACAGGCACCTGCCGGTTGAGGTCCCATGATGCTCTTTGCCCCACTCCCATTTTCCCGTCTTAAATTTGAAAGGCAACAAAGCTCTCAGATCCTCCCGTGTGGCACAGAGAGCCAGCCAGTCTCTGCCAGAGCCTTGCAGATGAATGACCCTTGACCTCCTCCTTCCCCATTTTAGCCAAAGAGAAAAGGCAGGTTTTGTATTGTTTTAGAGCACAGACGTCTCACAGTCCCCAAGGTCTTAGGCAAAATGAAGGGAAACTCAGTTAATCATCCCCTTGCTTTGCAGAAAAAAAAATATGCCTCCTCCCCACTTCCACTGGAACATCCACTATTTTAGCTTCTTCAGCTTCGAGCTGAAGCTCTCTGCAGCCCCTTCTCCCATGCCTTTGGAAACCTCCTTTGGCCCACGCTGCATGGGAACATTAAAATAAGTGCTGTGATTGAAAGCTATGACCAAACCATTTCGGTAATTATTTTAAAACATAACCTTTCATCCTGTGCTAGTACCATCACTATTCGAGCCACATGGCACATGCGGGCCCGGCTTCTACTCTGCCACACGGTCCACAGGCTGCCCTCTCTGTAGTGTAGACTGTTCACCTAATGTACATATTCTATGTACGGCATAATTCTAGTTGGCTTCAGATCCAAACCACCCCCTTGCCTCAGCCTCGCCGTATGGAGATGACCGCCATGTCATTTCCAAAGGACAGGCACCTATGTTAAAACAGATTTCTATGTTAAACTCTCAATCCACAATACACCCAAACAATAAATTCACTGCCAATTAACAAAGATATAAAGAGCCCACCTAGACAAGATAAAACCGATCTAGTTCACCTTGATCTGAACCATCCTCCTCCACCGTCTACACGATGTTTCTTCTCCTTCTTCCACAAAAATTTTGTCCCCGCCCCACTCTCTACTGTCCAACCGTGTATCACCTTGACATCAACCTACACCAGACAACTTAAGGAAAGGTTCATTTAGATTCATAGATTTAGGGTACAGTCAGTCAGGAGACAGGAACGTGAGGTGGTCATGAAGTGGGGAGGGAGTGTACGTATTCAACTGGATTTCTCCCGTTGAACCGGTATTGCACACATTCAGAGTGGGGAACGCTGTCCTCCCTGAATCTCACACTGAGAGTTGTGTCTCCTAGGTGATTGATTCTATGTCCGGTCAAGGTGGAAATGAAGTTGTGCCATCACAGATGACTTTGAGGGTTAGAAGTTGGAGTGGAATAAGCTGGCTGTTAATATTATTGCTAATAACTCAAGCATACAAATGCCTTTGTTCTTCTGTCCTGTCGGCCATGGGGTGGACAGTGGGCTTGAGTGTCATCCTGATATCTTCTTCTCTGGTACAGTGTTTTGCCCTGTCATTTCTGAGGATTGTGGCTCCTGGAGAACTCTCTGAAGTGCTCCCTGGGAAAGAGAAAGCAAGAAAGCTCTCCAAAAAGGCGAAAGCACTTCATCAGACCACCACCATGCTGGGTAGTTCTGGGCATCTGCAAGCCCCCAGTGATGGAGGGGCAGTCATGTTCAGGTGGTGAAGCTGAGCAGATAGAAGCCAAAAGACACAGAAAGAACAGATGGCTAGAACCAGTGTTGCCGGAAGGAGGAGCTGACATGAAGATTGTAGGGAGGCATTATTCACTGAGGAGCACATCTCATGGGAAGGAAGAGAAGCAGGAACAACCAGGGAGAAAGAAGAAGCTGAGCCATGACTTATAATCCACACAAATCCTGGCCACAGCTTTGGCCCACTGAGGCTCTCAGAGAGGCTTGCAAAGGCCATAAGAGGTTTGGACTAGTTTGCCTTGTGACACGGCTGCCCCTGGCAGGTAGCTGTCATGTCCTGGCGTCTCCAGGCTGGGGTAGTTCCAACAGCCCATTATAATTCTGCAGAGATGGGGGAAGGAGTGAGGTCTATGGGCAACTCTTGAGCTGGTCTAGAATCCTTAGGCCAGGGTGTCTAGTTGGGCACAAAACACAACTGTAACAATTGCCAGAGAGAAATGGAGAGCCTGTGGTCCTACACAGTATCTAATGAGTAAAACGTAACTCACACAAACTCTGCGCTATCTTGTCCTTTCTTGGGTTAGGGCAACAAGGAAGTATGTATGCTCTTTGGTTGGATTGGGCCATGAGATAATTTGGAAGGGAAGATGGCGGTCCCTCAGGTCATTCCTTTCATTCTGTAGGAACCATTGGAGAAAGTGTGGAGCAGGCTTCAGCCTTTGCTTGAAATCACCAATTTGGATTTCCTGGATGTCTGCCATGTGTAAAGCAAAACTGAAAGCATGGAGGAGAGAGAGGAATGACAGAAAATGCTGCAATGGTCTTGAGCCTCAGGATTAACATCTGATGGAGGATAGGGGAAGTAAGAAAGAAGCGGTGTATGTACCCAAAAGTCAGATTTCAGAATTTACCCTAGGACCAGCATAGATAAATTATCCCAGTGCTCAAAGTAAAAAGTGGAGAGAGAGGGTATGTGTTTGTCTCAACGTCACAAATGCAAATGCATTCTAAAATATAGTAAGAGAAAAAAATTAAATCTATGAAAAGTTAGCTACAAAAATACCTGGGATTGTTGACAACAAAAAAGGAGAACATAAAATTAGGGGGCAGTGGGGACACTAGGGAGAGGTAGAGGGAGGTGGTGGATCCACGGGTATCATCAAAATAGAGATATAAATGTATGAAAATATCAAGGAATAAATAAGGATGTTTTTAAAATCGGCCAGCAGATAAAAATGATAAAATAGGATTCCCCAAAGCTTTTCTACTGGGGTGAGGTTAGAAAAGACGAATGCACTTCTGAGAAAGTGAAAGAGAAAAATAAAAGAAAGCAGGCTATCCCTTTTAAAAATACTTGGTTATCATAAATCCTTCTTCAATTCTTAGCACAGAAGGCAATTACTGAAATTTTTGCTCATTAAGGAAAATTGTCTTGAAACTAAAGGCCAAAGATCCTGCATATTTTTTGGGGGAAATGTGGGATGTAGCCCAGCCTTCCTCTTTAGCTCTCTTAATGTTTATTGCTGGGCTGTTTTCTCTCAGTCACTCTGTCTCTGCTTATGTCTGTTGCTCTGTCTCTCTCTGTCTGTCAATCTGCATTTCTGTCTCTCTGTGACTCTCTCTGACTCTCTGTGACTCTGTCTCTCTGTCTGTTTCTCTCTCTCTCTTTCTCTCTCTCTCTCTCTCTCTCTCTCTCTCTCTCTCTCTCTCTCTCTGTCACACACATACGCACACACACACAGTCCTTCATGGTGTTGGGGATTGAACTTGAACCCAGGGCCTTGTGCATAGTAGGTGAGTGATCTCCCACTCAGCCACATCCCCAGCCCCAGAACTCTCTCATTCTCCCCATCTGAAACTCTGCACTAGTTATAAACACCAAAGCCACATTTCCTTCCCCTCTCCCCTGATAATCATCTCCTAACCCCCAGAGAAACACCACCCTCTCTTCATCACTGTGAGTTTGGCCACTTCCAAATGCCACAATACAATACTGGAGGCTGGGTCACTAAAAGAAAAGCTTTCTTTTGGCTCATGGCTCTGGAGACAAGGAAATCCAGCAGTGTGACCTGGTGCTCCGTGCACTAACAGTGTGAGAAGCAGACTGGCTTGTCATTCCTGCCTTGTTAGAGACAGAGCCTGTTCCGCATGCCTCAGTTTCCCAAGTACTGGTTGATTAGACCTTGCACTATCATGGCGACTTTAAACTGGCTATAACAACCCCACTTTCAAAGACATCAGTCTGTGAGCCCATTAAAAAAATTTAATTAAGTAAGAGTTCCCCTCAGTGGACAACGAAGGTCCCCCTGGCTCTCCCTCTCAGTGCCTCTTGATAGTGGCTAATCTCCAGTGTGAGTTTTGGTAAGGATGTTACAAAGAACTACACAATATTCCCCTTTAGGGTCTGACCCATAGAAACCCTTAGGTATAATGATAACAATCTTATCAAAGCAGAGATACACCTAGAGAAACACACATCTGCCTCCATCTCCTCTGGCCTCCCTCTCTTCTTCTTCCTCTTCTGCCTTCCTGTACCTTTCTCCATCTATCTCTCTCTTGTCAAATCATGTATCGTCTTAACATAAATCTACAGCCATGCCTTTAGGAACCGTCCAGGCTATAGCATCTTTCAGGATTTTCTTCCTCCAGAGAGCGAGTGCCCCCATGAAATTCAATACCATTTATTGAATCAGTTTTTATTACTGTGGGCCTGTGGAGGACCAGAAGTTTTGTAATACAGCTTTTAAAAAAACATTTTATTTTAACTTTTGTTTTGTAAAAATTATTTTGCTTGTACGAGTGCTTTGTGTTTTGATACGTATGATTGTTGTATGAGTGTGTCTGTGTACCATGATAATGTATGATAATCTGGTTTTTCTCCTTAGTAAAAGTATCCTCCTCGCCAACTGAGCAGGCCTGCAGTAGGGGGAAGCAGGGTTCCTCTCGGCTTAATTCCCTCGGTATTAGCTATTAGCACGGAGTCTAGGACTGAACAAGCAGTCACCAGTGGAATATTTCCCAGCATCCTTCCAACACCACCCTTGCCTTCTTATTTGACTCTACCACCATTACAAGTGGTCTAGCAGTGACAGGTCCATTCTGCCACTGGATAGCTCACACTGTCCAGCCAGGCTCTCACCAAACACACTTCCCTCAGCCTTATATGTGCCCCATGCTCATCTGGCCTGTGTCTGCCTGTTTTCCTCACAGAAGTGAAAGATTATGAGCCACCGTTTGGTTCCAAGGTGCGGGAGCACCCCTGTGTGGAGAGCATGAAAGACAACGTGCTGAGGGACCGAGGACGGCCTGAAATCCCCAGCTTCTGGCTCAACCACCAGGTAAGAGTCAGAAGGTCCGGAGGCGTCTGCTCCAGGGCCGCCGAGAATTCTGGGAAAAGGAGCTTCACTCTGAGTGCCGAGCCCTTGGTTCTCCGTAACTCGCTTGGGTTTGTGTTCGTAAGGAAAATTCCAATATAAGTGAATGACCCTGGCCTCGCAGGTTGCATTCAGCAGGCTTATGCAGCATTCTCAGAGAGCTCTCGGATAACCACCGTAGGGTCACCTCTGCCAAGCTCTCTTGACTCAGAGTTAAGATCTGTTGCTAGCTGTGTTGGCTGTCAACTCCCACGTCTTCACAGGAGGAGCCAACACCCCATTCCCTCTGGGCTCCGACTTTGTTCCTCTGAGGTCTTTTCGACCTCAGAGAGAAATATTTAGCAGTTGGAAGCAAACAGGGTTGTCAGGTAGCTGCTGTGCTCGTATGCGCTGGCTCTGCGTGGACATGAACGGGGAGCTGTGTATGAGCAGGCTTCGGGAAGAGGAGGCTGGCTTACCACTATGGGGAACAGGAAATCAATACAGAGGTGCCTGCTGGTGAAGGAGGGGGCGGGGACAGCCTGTTGAGTGACATCCTCACAGCTCTCTGGCATTCTGCCCCAGGAACCAGAAGTTAAGGCTCTTACAGCAGAGGTCGAGGAGAAGAGAAGAAAGTGTAGGTTGTGAGTGAGAGACAGTTGACCACAGGTGGGACGTACCGAGAAAACCTCAGTATAGAAACAGCTAAAACGGCGTTTTCCTGTCTCTCTTTTCTATCCAGCAAAGCCCTCTGTTGCTCTTTCAAATGAAGTCCTTCATCCTTGCAGGCCATGGCTGTGTAGGTCTGCCTAAAGGCGAGGGGAGTTCAAAGCAGAGCCAGAAACAGCAAGCCAGGCACAACCAGGAAGGCAAATGGGGCAGGAAGCCTGCTCAGAGCAGCCCTGGCCCAGAGCCAGCCCTGTGATCAGAAAGAAGGTGAACCAGGCTTCCCAAAGTCAGAAGATTCACAGGAGTCTCAGGCAAATTGTCTTTGGTTCAAAAAAATGCAAGGCTGTTCTGTAGAAACTCAGGATTTGGAAGGCACTGGAATGGTATGCTCCCTTAAAACTCTGTCACAGGCTCCTGAAGTCTCTCTTATAAATTCTCTTAATGAAGCCGTTATTCATTATGATAAAATTCTGAAAAGAATTTGCATAATACTTTTTTTCTCTTAATGAGATTTGTTGCCCTATTGATTTCAAGGTAATGCTTAATATTTAATTTAATTTACAGCCTGTAATTACTGTGTCAGAACAAAATAAATGTTTCTGGTATAGCAACAATAACACTCTACTCTTAACAGGGCCATCAATCAATACCTTCAGTTAGGGGAATTATGCAATTGATTCCTCATCAACAACTGGGGCCAGGGAGGGGGGTGCTCCCCAGGAGTCGTCAAAGTTGCTGGTATTGTGAGGCAAGCACCAACTCTCCCCAAAGAGTGTTAGATGCATCTTTGCCAGATGTATGGAGATCAGCAGAGGCAATGTTGACCTGTTCGTGGAAGGAGCAAATCGTATTTCCACCTCTCAGACTGTTCACTTACCTTCTGATTTCCTGAAAGAACTCAAAACGTTAAGAAAGACATTCTTGACACAAAATGAAATCCAGCTAAGGTAGAGTGCTTTGCTGTTCTAGACAGCCTTTTGTGCGTGGGAGTAAGGTTCAGGAGTGGGGCTGTGTTGGGAAGGACTACCTTTGAAATATCTTACAGTAGGCAAGCATATTTGGCATACAAAGACAGCCACGTCAGAGGGCCTAGCTTAATGACAGTGGAGATGACGGGGTTATCATGAGTCACCCTAGGCGATTCTGGAAGCAACTTATAAGTCAGTCTATGAAAGATGGGCTTTACTAAATGAACCCAGGTTAATGTGTGTCCCACTCTGTGTTTGGGTGTCCAGCTCTATTGAAACAGATCTATGAGCCAGCCCAGTTACAGTCTGAAAGAGGAACTCTCCAGAGGTCATGAACGAGGCAAGGGAAGGAGAGAGGCCAGTCTAAAGTGGGGAGGGAGTCCTTCAGAGCCCATAATGGAGACATTGTATACAATGTGTGCCACCACAAGCAGACCCTAGACACTGGAGAGATGGCACTCTTAGTAAAGGTCATTGGCAAATTAGCGTGAGGACCTGAGTTTGAATCGCCAGTACCCATGTAAAAAGCTGGGGGCCATGATGTAAGCCTGCAAGACTAACACAGAAGGAAAAGGTGACGGCAGGATTCCAAATCAGTGTGAGCTCCAGGCTCAGTGAGAAACCCTGTTGCAAAGAGGAAGACAGCTGACATTGACTTTTGACCCATATACACATGAAAGAGTGAGCCTTAATCCGAACTGTGGACTTTGATAATGGTGTACTGATACTAATTCCATGTTAGACCGCCCACTGATGGTGCCCTTGGGACCCCCTTCTTTCCTCTGCAGGGCATCCAGATCGTGTGTGAGACGCTGACCGAGTGCTGGGACCATGACCCCGAAGCCCGTCTCACGGCCCAGTGCGTGGCAGAGCGCTTCAGTGAGCTGGAGCACCCGGATAGACTCTCTGGGAGGAGCTGCTCCCAAGAGAAGATTCCAGAAGACGGCTCGCTGAGCACTACCAAATAGCTTTTTGCTGGGCATGCTGGGCCAAGCCTCCGGAAGCCGTCCTCTAACCAAAGACCAGATGCATTCCTGATTGATGCTTCTGGAAAACCAAGAACTTGCTCCCCTTTTTCCCCGGTAGCTGCTCCGTGTTCAGTAGCAGCAGCAGTGGTGGCAGCAGCAGTGGGTGTTGGGTGACGGAGAGCATCCTATGCCTTGGACATTGTCATGGCATGAGCTATGCAAGCACCTCCTCAGGAAATGAGATCGATTTTTACAGCAGCCAGTAACGTTTGCACTTTATTAATGCCTGTATGTAAATATGAATAGCTATGTTTTATATCTATATATCTATATATATCTATATGTCTATATCTCTTTATATAGCCATACTCTGCAAGGAGACAAAGAAAATGATCAGGTGTTCCTGGGGGATTTGTTTTTATTGGAGAGCTCTGGAATGGAGCAGAAAGGACTCGGGATAGTGTTAGCACTTGACAATCGATCAGACAAGCCATGGCCCCCTGACTGCAGGGTGGGGGTGGGGCGGGGAGGGCAACTGTGCAAGGAGCATTCATGCCTTGCCGCCTGCTTTGGCCACGAAACACCTTCCTTATTTTGCAATAATTACTCTCTACAGTGGGCTGCTTTACTGAGCAGGGAGCTACGTGCCAACCCAGCACTATGCCCCAGGGTCTCCCAAGTGTCTTCGCTTCTCCTGATTGTATCTTTGACATTCAAACCCCACATCTGACTTGTGGACCTTCTGGCTCAGCCTTGAAACTTGGCCCCATCTTTCTGCTTTTACAGACTACCAAAATCAAAGAAGACCGTTCCCCACCCTTGAAATTGCCCTACCAGCTACTAATAAGATTGGGTTCTTTGATTCTTTCCTTTGCATAAGTTACAATTACTTGCTCCCAGTCATTATCCTTTGTTTAGTTTTTAAACATGGCACACCCTACACCCAGGCCCTGAGGCTCACGGTGTTTAATTTTTGACCCTCGGCTGCTGGAGCTTTCAGCTTACCATGGCAACACCAGTGGGTTCCATTTTCCCAGCCTCCCAAATAGCAGACAGGATTTGAATGGCCCACATTGCCCATATTGTACAACTGTGTACAGGGACACAATGAACCCGTGTTTTCCTCGGTCAACACACTGTCGAAAAAGTTAGTTGAGCTTCTTTTGAACTACTTGGGATGTGGCAGAAAATATCTAGATCCCTAAAAAAGGAGAGGCGGTGGCTCCTGGCTCTGCCCCCAGATGGCATCATTTACAGCAAGAAGGTGTGGCCTCTGTTACACATCTGCCTCCCTTCTCAAGGCCAAGTCTCCAGACCTCTCATTACCCACATCCCCCCAGGTGTCTGCTTCTAGTCAGATCAGGATCCACCGTAAGAAAAGTGCATTCGTGAGCACAGAGAGACAGCTAAGCAAGTAAAAAATGCTTGCCTCACAAGCAAGAAGATATGAGTCCAGTCCCCCAGAATCCATGGCAAAAGCCACGTTTAGTGGTACACCGTTGTCATCTCAACACTGGGGAAGCGAACATCCCTGGAAGCCCTGGGTCAGCTATAAAGGAGACTGTCTGCAAAGCAGGGTGAGCAGCCCCCCAAGGAACAACATCTGACATTGACCTCTGACCTCCATCACACATGCACCTATGAACACCCTTGCCCACGTGCACACACTAGAAATGTGCATTACTTTCCCCTTACTCTGGGAACAGATTGGATTGCACAAACCTTATCTGATGTTACTATTTGAAACTGACATAAATAGAACCTCAGGCAGACCTGTATGTGACCTCATTAGGTCAGGTCTCTCTCTCTCTGTGTGCATATTAAGTTTCATCTGCTTCTGCAAGGGAACCTCTGTGATTTAAAAATCTTTCTTTATGGCTACTGGTCTCTGCATGGAGACCGGGAACCTGTGTCCACTTGGACTGGAGCAGAGTATGAGCTTTAACAGGAAGCTTGTTAATCTACCAACAAATGTGGATGTTGCAAACCAGTCTTTTTTTTTTTTTTTTTAAGAAAATGTGTTTTTTGAAGCGGCCCATTTTCAACCAAATGGGACCGTGATTGGAGAACCATCAAGGGGTCTTTTGTCTGTCAGTAGGGTACATGGTCAAGTTGGGGTGAGACAAAGATCTATGCACTCTTTCCCACAACAGTGGGCTGTGAACACCGTGGAAAAACCCCAACCCACTTGCTACTCTGGGCTCCCCAGTGCTAACCCAGTAGCTGTTGTTCATCGCCCTCTAGTGGTGAATTTACAGAATGCTGGTCCACTAGTGGGATTTCTAGGGTTCAAAAGTGACTTCACTTCCGGGTCATCATCAGCAACTGGAATATGGTGTCATGTTACCGTGGCTTGTTTCATTTGTGTCATTTCTTCCTTTATTCAAGAAAAAGACCAAGGAATAGCATTACTGTCATTCCTGAAAGCGTTGACTCTTGTTCACTACTCTGCATACAGGGAAGGCTTTATTCTTTTATTGAACACTTCAGCCATACTCGTGTATTAAAATAGGAATGTGAATGCACAATATTCTTTTTATATCGAAACCCAAAGCACTTATGTTCAATCTATGCGGCGTTTGTCTTTTATATAAATAAAAATGTCCAGTAGATCAAATAAATCCAAAGTCAGAGGATGGCCTTGTTTCTTGTTGCTCTTCCCAGGAGCTAAAACACTTCACACACCAGATTACTCTCTGGCATGGCAGAAAATGTCCTTTCGGACTCTTCCACGTGGACTGGCTCTGCACAGGACCATGAGTGCATTTCCCTGGGCAGGCCGCACCATGTCTGATCCCCTCAGATTATGGTACCAGGGACAAAACAAGGATTCCATCAAAGTCCCACTTGTCGAGCAAGTCAGTGGCCATGCTAACTAACCGAGTATGGCACAGGGTAAGTTCCAGGAGTGTGAACCGCCCACAGAATCTCATCCTCACATGAATGCTGACTCCTGACTTGGGGAACCGCCCTCCCTCCCTCCACACACTATAGTTCATCCTGAGACCATAGAATCAACTGCAAAGTGGCCAGAATGGCATACATCTGGGAGAAAGGTATAGAATGGAATGGACGAGATCTAAGGGAGGGGGTCTGATGAGTCTGCCTACCCCTGCTTCTGGGAGGGGATATGGCAACAGGCTCTGTCTTGAAGGTCTCTTGTGGGTGTAGTCACAACTACTCTGATAAAGATGGAGTGGGTGTGTGGTAGTGGTGGGGGTATTCTACAACAGACTTGTGTCCCTTTAAAAACAGCCCAGAGGAGACAAAGCAATTTTATAAGCATGAGGCAATGATCTTGGCCCTCAGATTTCAGCCACAAGTGATATAATGTGCTTATAATCCTAGCTGGGGAGGCAGAGATAGAGGTTCCTCCGGGCTAACTGGTCAACCAGCTTAGCCTAACTGAACTCAGGTGAAACTGTGTCAAAATCCAAGTGTACAGGTCTAAGGAATAACACTAGAGTTTAACCTCTGACCTCCCTACTTACCTCTGCATGGGTGCACTTGCATGTCTACACATGAACACACGCACACGCACATGCATGCACACACACACACACACACACACACACACACATAACCAAAAGATAATCCACAACAGAAGCTCACTAATAAAAGAGGAACAGTAGCTCTTGGCATCCTGCTGTCCCTTATCTCTGTGGTCTGTCCCTGATCCCTGAGTCCTGGCACGGTGGCTCTTGGTGTGCCAGCACGGCCACTCTTTATCCCAGGAACTGTTTTAGCCCATGTGGCTATTTCTTCCAGGACTGTCACCATGATGGCTGCTTTAGAGAATGTGTGTCTGCACGTGTTTTCTTTCCTCTGATGAGCATGCCAATGACTGCCCTGTGTACCCTTGGATAGCCCCATACATAGCTTTACATTTGTGTGTTGAACTTAGAAAACCTTGCCTGCATCTTGGCCAATAGTCTGTTGCTGCTTTGCTTAAAGGCAGATTTATAGGAAAATCTCAAATAGCATTAAAAACACAGAAGAAAGGGAAGAGCTGTATATAGAACATGGCAGGGACGTGTCTGCCTATGTGAGTATTGACAAGATAAACAAACAGGCCAGGGAGGGAGAGAGGGAAGGTGTGCATTCCCAGGGGGAAGCATTGGATTATCAGAACACAGGCTCCTGAGGGACATTCAGGGGCAAAGCCCAGTTATCCAGGACCTAGAATTTTGAGCAACCAAAGCGCTTGCTTTTCTGTGTTTCTTGTTGTCTCCTCATTAAAACGGGCCAGCGCAGGGGGACAAAGAGGCTATGTAGCATGAGGAAACACCTGGTAGTCTGTGTGACACATCTTTGTATCTCTGTCCCCATAGCCCTGTTTGCTTTAGGAGAGCCAGAATGTTCTTTTGTCGCCACTTAATCTGCCCAGCACTCCCCTGACAAGGTCTAAAGAAATGCTCAGCTGCAAGAACAACCAAAGGAGGCACTCATCCTTGGGTGTGGGTAGCATTTCTGCAGGTGTGAGATGTGTGCGGGGTACCTGAGATGGTTTCACAGTTTGCCAGCCATCAAGAACATTTTTTTGAAGCAGATATGCCCTTATCTCCAAAGGTATTAGGAAGGCAGCAGAACACGAAGCCTGGACTTTCACAAATGTATTTTCTTAAGTGACTGATGAATAAACACTAATTTTTTTTTCTTTTTTAAGTCTTTGGGAGATGAACAGCACTTACTTATGGTGATCACAGAAGATGAGTTCACGGCACTGCCAAATCTTGTCTAAAAATAGAGTCAGCTTATTCAGCTCAGGACTGGAAGGGGTCTAATAAGCAAGCCACTGAGGGAAGAGCCCAAGGAAAGAAAAAAATATGACCATCTGGTGTACGGCCCTTTGTGGGAGTTTCGTAGTCCCTTACCTCTCCAGCTTGTATTTGAGGGGCTCCTCCCCACCCCTACCCCACTCCCTGCTCCTGTATGCATGGGCACGCTCTGTTCTGTGGATGAAGCTCAGGTTAAGATGGGCTGCCATTCTTCCTCTGCAGGCTGGCTTGTGAATGTGCATGTGTGTGTGTGTGTGTGTGTGTGTGTGCGTGTGTGTGTGTGTGTGTGTGTGTTCATCTCGATGTTTCCATTCTGTCCCTACACCATTCTACCAGCTACTGGAGGGTTCTGATGACAACAGCTGGCCTCCAGAGTCACATTGCCTACTCTGAGTGCCAGCAAGGTCGGAGAGCTCAGTGGTCTGACTCATCGGTTATGTTACTTTTCTGGTTGCTGGGACCAGATACCTGACAAGCATGGGGTGGGGAGGTTTCTTTGGGTTTACAGTTAAAGGTGACGCAATTCACTGTGGTTGGGAAGACTTGGCAGCAGGGACAGAAGGCAGCTTTGCCTAAGAGATCCACAAAACAGAAAAATGTCTCTAATCTTGCCCAAGGACAGATACTTCCAGAAATGCCGGAAGCTGTTGCTTGTCTAAGATAGAAAGCTACCGATGATGTGGTTTTGTTCTCCTAAACAAGTCTTTTTTGGGGGGGGGGGGGCAGAGCACAGGTTTAGGTCAGTCACATGTAGGTGGGAGGTATGTGGGTGGGAGGTATGTAGATGGGAGGTATGTGGATAGAAAGTTCGTTAGTGTGTGCGCTTGACTCTGGATGTAGGCGAGAGGTACACAGGAAGTACGTCAGGACATATGCTTGCCAATGATGGGACCCGGTGGGGTGCATAGTAGCCTTATGGATTTAGCTCTGTTAACCTCTTCAAAATGTGACTTGTCACCATTTTCTGGGAAGCCCAGAATGGACCAGAGTGCGTCATCCTGGTCAGTGGTTAATTAAAGCTTGCTTCAGATTGGGCTCAAAAATTGTGATAGCGGTCTGGCAGGATCAACAGCGTCCACAATCAGGAAGCAAAAAAATCTTAAGTGGAACCTTGTTACAGAACCCGAAGTGAGCCCTCGAGGACCCACTTCCTCCTCGAGGCTCCACCCACCTCAAGTCCTACAGCTTTCCCAAATAGCTCCACCAGCCTGGGCCCAAGTGCAAGCCTGTGGGGCCATTCTCACTCAAACCACATTACCAGCTCGAACTAGAGTACAGAAGATGCCCTTAGCACTGGAGAGCTAGAGAGGGCAGCTGACTAGAGCAGAAGAGAAAGTCGCTCGCCCCCCGCCCCCGCCCCTACACCCAATGCACAAGGTGTCTGGGTTCAGTCCCAAGAGCCTCAGCCAAAACGGAAGCCAATGAGCCAAGGTCTTCTGGCCCACCTCCAGGCTCTGTTCTGCCTTGGGTCATTTGAATTCTGGCTACTGCTAGGTCAGGAATATTAGGTGTAGGCAACAGCCCTCCTAGGACCCTCAGGAGGGACCTCATCCCTCCTGCCAATGCCAATCACCGCCTTTTTAGATGCAAGGCTAGTTCTGCTCCAAGGACTTCCTGTTTTGTGGTGACCTTTTATTTTTCTTTTAAACTCTGTGCAAATGACATGCTAATGGTCTCATCTTGAAGGCACTTGCTTCCCCAGGTGACAGACAGAAAACTTTTCATCTAAACCAGCCTGTCTATCCCTTTCCAGCCACGGGGTTGGCATCTGCTCATCTCGTTCATTTTCCCCTGAACTAACTGCCTAATCGTTGCTTATCACGTTTCTAATTACTTTCCTTTTTTTTTACTTGAATAATTATGGCTTCATGCTTTATGGGTTGGGGGCCATGCCTTTCAGGCCTGCTTTGCAAAGACTGTTGATCAAGACAAGATTGTGAACTTGCCCACATTTCAGGGTCTGCCAATCAATTGCACGGGGCATAATCTAATCTAGCATACCTTCTGATACTTGCAGTGCTTAAAAATAGCTTGTTAATCATCTTCCTATTCTAATTAAGCAGACATCACTCCTTTATTTCAAGCATGAGAACTCTACATCATTTTCACCCCTCGCTCTCTCCCACCCTGATCTTCCTCCCTCCCCTCCCAGCCCTACATCTCTAAAATGATCGATCATCTCAACATTATCCAAATGCTGAGGAGATATATCTGGTGTGGCATTATTCTGGCCTTCCACGGTAATTTTTTTAGGGCAATATTCTGGTCACCTTACCTCGTCAGGCTACATAGGAGGACAGGATGACTTTGGGGTGGGGCCATTAAATAGAAAACCAGAAAAGTCCTTTGAAATTCTGTATGGTGTACTTCCAAATGTCCTCAGGCAGTCTGTGAGGGCTCTCAGAGAGAATGAGCACCCAGCTGTGCACATATAATAAGAACAAAGTTCTGTAGCAAAAAAAAAAAAAAAAAAAAAAAAAGTAGGTGATGGGGCTGGAGATAAGATCTCCGAAATTAAAAGTGCTTGCTGCTCTTTCAGAGAACCAGAGTTTGGTTCCTGGCACCCAGGTTTGGCACTGAAAACTTCTTCTGACTCTAGCCACAGGAGATTTAGGCTTTCTTCTGGGCTTCAAACAGATGTGTGCGCATACGAATAAATAAATAAAAATATAAATAAAAATAGAGGCAGGCATAGAGCAGCGGTCTCCCAAGGGTGACCGTTGACAAAATGGTAGCTAATCATCTTTGGAATATATTTTGAAATTAGGGCATCCTCCCTACTAGGAATATATATTAAGCTATCTTATACATACCAGATAAATATGCTGATGTATTTGGAAATAAATTATGAATCACAATAACTATAACTAATGTTCTGAGGCTATCAATGAGGAATGTTTTTCTTTTTCTTTTCCTTTTTTTTTTTTTTTTTTTGGTTCACCCTTCCCCCAATTTTCACCCAGGAGCTCTCCAAATTGATAAACACTGGAAATACAGAGGTGGTAGTTTCTAGATGAAAGTTCTTAGCTTCTCACGCTCGACACCTGAACCTGGTTGGGCTGAATGGAGTCACTGAGTAATGTCTTCTAAACTCAGAGAGGCAATGACTGTTCCCTGGCTCTTCTTGGTTAGGGGACAGACCCTAGCTTGGAGACAGGACTGTATTTATTGGACTATGCTAAGCCATGGCCACTACTGACATGTGCCTGAATTTTACACAGTTGCACCAGGGAAACCTGCTGATCTGAGTTCTGCCCTGTGCTGTGGTTTCACAATCAAGTATCAGCACTGCTGTAAGGAATTAAACCACCACTGGCATCCTCCATTGTCACTATTCCACACTAAATCTGATTTTTCTAGGTGACGATGCTGTGTTTAAACAGTGGTCATGCAACATTGTAACAGACTCTTTCCACCTAAGCTGCTGTTGTCAGCATGGTCTGTCTCAGCAATCAGAGAATCATTAGGACACACCTATATAGGGGCTTGGCAGTTTTTGAGTTATCTTTTTCCTTGTGAGCTGTGGTCCCCAACTTTGGCCTTCCATTTGCTTCTTCTTTCTTAATCTTCCAACATAGTCTGCGTGATCTAACCCAATCCTGTGACTTGAAGTACCACCCCTATGCTGATGGATTCGAAGATTAAGGCTTTCGTTCCCAGCTTCCTCCCTGAAGCCATGATTCATGATTATCAATAAATCATCTGGGGTTGGCTGATTTATACACAGCTCAAACCTTGCACAGCTATATCCGGTGACATTATAAATCTACTGCTCCCATTTCAGGAGGCCACAAGTCCTCCCTAACAGTTGCCCAACCGAGAGTGTATGAAATCCTCCTGAACCCCTCCTTGCTCTCCGAACAGCATTTGCCAGTTCTAGTATAGCACCGAATCAGAATTGCTCCTCACAGGCTTCTGTACTAGGGGTCGATTATCAGCTGATGGGCTTTGGAGTTTATTAGACATACGGAGTCTAGCCTAATTGCTCTATTAATCCCTTGATGGATTCCTAATATGGAAAGATTACTAGAGAATAGAGGAAAATTAGACAAGATAGCAAGCTGAAGTAAGGAGGGTACTGTGGGTGTATTCTTCATGAAAGGGTCTGTTTATCTATCTATTAATCTTTATTCTTTATATGGTTGGTGTGTGTGTGTGTGTGTGTGTGTGTGTGTGTGTGTGTGTGTGTGTGTGTCTACCATGACCTTGCTTGTTGTTTATGGGGCTAGAAAGTTGTTATGGATGGCTGTGAGCCGGCTGCTATGTGGGTATAAGAATTCAATCAGGCCCCCTGGACGAGCAATCAGTGTTCTTAACCACCGGGCCATCTCTCCTGTCAACTGTATACTTAGAAACTACATCTTGCTCCAGACCTTTCTGCATTCGTTCCTCTTCCAAAGTTCTGTGAGATGAGCTGCCTTCTCCACCGTGAACCCTTCTAGGGTTCTTCCTTCCATGAGCTATTTTTGCAACAGCAGTGAGAAAAATAATTAGTATGCCTATCAACCCACTTACAGACACTTCTGGAATCAACTCCCTGGGTCCCTATTTCTTCCATTATGATGCTAGTATAAATGTCCACACCTGCTTGCCTGAGCTGTTTTGTGAAGATCTACAGAATGTCTCAATGAGCTCAGTAAAATCACTTTACAACAAGGAAAACAACGGGCATAACTGTCAGGAAATACATGAAGCAAATGCCAAAAGGTTTTCTCGGAAGACCACTTTTGCATCTTAGCTTAAGGATTTCAGATATCCTGGAATATGCTGAGTGTGTGCACAGGGACATCAAGGACACCTCCAACTTTCCGAGCTACAAGAACCATGGCCAGGTATACTTGGTTGACTATGGACTTCCTTATCAGAACTGTCAGATGAAGTTCAAAAGGAGAGCAAAGAAGATCCCAAAAGATGCCACATGGGCACACTGGATTGGCAAGGGTTGGGGGCAAGAAGGATACCTCTGGGGTTCCAGTGTTAGGAATCCCTTCCCCCTGAGGGAACAGCCACACATGGTATAGTACAGAATAGAGTTTATTCGGGGCATGGGGAGGGGAGTTAAGAGGGTAGTAGAGGCAAAGAGAGAGGAGAGTAGAGGAGAAGAGGAGTAGAGGCTGGCCATGAGCACATGGAGAGAGGGGGAGAAGGGAATGGGGGGAAATGAGGGGTAGTCGGGAGAGCAAGAGAAAGCAAGAGGCCAAGAGACCAAGAGAGAGGAGGGGGCAAGCAGTCCCGTTTTATAGTGTCAGGTAACTGGGGCAGAGCATACCTGGCTGTTGCCAGGTAACTGTGGGGTGGGGTCTACCTGGCTGTTGCCAGGTAACTGTGGGGTGGGGTCTACCCGGCTGTTGCCAGAATCCCAACAATGTTACAGTCCATCATGATGTGCCAATTTGGAAATACTTGCTTATTGCATGATCAAGTAGCTCAGTGGTTATCTTCCTTAAGAAGAGAACTTGAATGACCCTAACTGTATCAGGGGTTTGGAAATCAGATACATAGACAATGCTGTGGCTTTGATGGAGAAATGCTTTCCTGAAGAAAGAAAAAAAACAAGCCAGGTGAAATTGCTAAGCACGTGGAAAGTGCTCAGGCACACTCGGAATGCTCAGGTACAGGTGGAGTGCTCTGCAACCAACATCTGCAAACTTCTTTGAGTTAGGCATATACCACCAATCCAACACTCACTTGTCCCCAATCAGCTAGTTCCACGCTGCTCCTTAGATATCCTGTGGATGCCATCCTTACACTCTACCCTTATGACCTTCTCTGTGCATCATTCGTTCCTGAGAAATTCTTTCTCTAACATGCTTAAAAACTCCCCTCAACTGTCACAGGCTTGCCTGGTCCATTGTTCTACAATAGATAGTCCCCCCCCACTTCCTGCCTGTTCTCTTCCACATTCTACTGTTCATTCTGTTTTTCTACATAATACTTACTAAATAAGACAACTCACTGGGGTTATTTTGTTCTACAAAGATGGATATCAGAAGAAAAAGAGGAGAAAGAGGAAAAAGAGGAAGAAGAGGAAGAGAAGGATGAGGAGAGGAGGATAAGGAAGAAGAAAAGGAGAGGAAGAGAAGGAGAAAGAAGAAGAAAAAAGATGAGGAGGCAGAAGAGGGAGAAGAAGAAGAGGGGGAGGAGGAGGAGGAGGAGGAAGAGGAAGAGGAGGAAGAGGGAGAGGAAAAAGAAGACAAAGAAGAGAGTATGTAGCTTTTCCAGTGCTGGCACTTTGGGAATCTCAAGATCAAACATTTCTGGAATGAGCTAGCAGACCTGGTGGCTCATAGATCCAAACCCAGAGACACAGAGGTTTATGGCTGTCAGCTGTAAAGGTCAAAGGACTTATGTTTTAGGTGCTCATGTCAGAGGCTTCTTTCTTTGGGCTATGCCAACTCTTGGCCTGGCCTGTTGCAGTAAATATTTTTTAAAAATAACTTATCTCTTTATCAGCCCTGTAGTCTCACTCCACAGGCCCACTTCTAGTTCAGAGCCACATGCAGACTCTGTCGATTGGTCAGACCTGCCCCCAAGGTCTCACTCCTTCCACATGACTCCCTTTCTTTGGTGGTTTACTTTGCCTGTTTACTGCCTCTGTCCCGGGGTGTTTCTTTATCCCAAATTCCAACACAAAAACAACTCTAAGGCCCAATAGCTTTTCATACAGGTTCAAATATTCAATTCTCAATCCACAAATCCTCTTTACAATAAGATTACATCAAATAGACAAAGATACAAACTGCCCTTATATAATATATAAGATCTATAAAATCCTTAAATGTTCATAGCTACTTATTGCCAATTAAGCCCACCTGGATCTAATTCATCCTTTCCAAGGTTCATCTTGGGGCTCCTCTCTCTGTCCTCCTTTTCCTCTGACCTCTGACCCTCTTCTTCCATCTCCCTTCCCTGCCCAATCACTGGCTCTCACCTTTATTTTACTAATTAAAATGGGAAGGTTCAGATAAAGTCACCTACATAAGTATGTGACTAGGCAGCCCTTCTTGGGGAAGTGAGCTAAATATCAAAATATGAACAGTTGTAGGACCACCTACACTGGCCCTTGGCATTTAGTAGAAGCCTCAACTCTTACCATAAATCAACGACAGTGGTGCTTGGTACCAGTTTGTGGCACAGTCCCAAAACCATGGGCATTGGGAATCCTCAACAGCAACTCAGGTTAGACCTTGTAAGCCTTGGAGAGCTAGAAATAAAGGTAGCCCTCAGGGTTTGTCCATGCCTGAAGTCTTGTAGCAGCCAGGGCCCATGGTCTCCCATCTTTGTCTCATTGAGCTTTGTGCTTCCTGAGGGTTTTCTTTCTGTGTCTCTGTCTGCCCTCCATCCTTATGCATCCCCCATTTCTCTTCCTCACTGTCTCTGTCCTCAGTTTGCTCTTTGGAACTCATCAGCTGCCTTCTCTCCAGTGCTATGGCTCCTTCTACTAACTCTGCAGTGTCAGGTGTGGGCACTCTGTTTGGCCCTATGGTTTTCTCCTCTTTGCATTACCACTCAGCCCACACTATACATGCTAGCTAGTTTCATGTCAATGACACACGCTTGGATTATCTTAATGAACAAAGAACCTCAATTGAAAAAAGGCATCCATAACTTCCAGCTGTAAGGCATTTTCTTAATTAATAACTGATGTGGCAAGATCCAGCCCATGATGCCATATGTGAGCTGGAAGTTCCTGGGCTCTATAAAAATATGAACCAATCAAGCCATGATGAACAAGCCAGTAAGCAGCACCCTTCCACGGTCTCTGCATCAGTTCCTGCTTCCAGGCTTCTTCCCTATTTGAGCTTCTGCCTTGGCTTCATTCAGTGATATATATTCCTTTTGGTCATGGTGTTTCATCACAGCAATGGAAACCCTAAGATACCACCCATGATAAAGATTATAAGTAAGTAAGTAAAACCACTCTGGGGGTAGGGACTAGGGGAGAGCATAGGAGAGATGTTTTCAAGGTGGCTGGAAAAATAAGCCAAATAGCCAAGGAAGGGTTTGACATGCAAATATAGGTCTGTAATTTACACCAATCACAATTGCTTCCAGTTCTATCAATCATAAAACTTACACACAAGGACCAGTCCCTGGCTTCAAATGACATTAGTCTCAAGCTTTCTGTTGAGTCACTGGGGGATGTGCTACTTCCTGGTCTGAAGTTAGAAAGCTGGAAATCTGCTGTGTTAGCAAGGGTTGTTGTCTTAGGGTTTTACTGCTGTGAACAGACACCATGACCAAAACAAGTCTTATAAGTACAACATTTAATTGGGGCTGACTTACAGATTCTGAGGTTCAGTCCATTGTCATCAAGGCGGGATCATGGCAGCATCCAGGCAGGCATGATGCAGTAGGAGTTGAGAGTTCTACATCTTTATCCAAAGGAAGCCAGAAACAGACTGGGCATCCTTAGGCAGCTAGCAGGAGCATCTCTAAGCCCACACACACAGTGACACAGTTCCTCCAACAAGGCCACACCTTCTAGTTGTGCCACTTCCTGGGAGGAGCATATGCAAACCATCACATCTTAGCTCACCAAGATTTTGGAAGACAGAAGCCCATACAGGTTGCCTGTAGCAGTTGCAGCTGGAGCAGTCTCTGGAGCAGGTGCTGCAGCTTTAAGAACAATGACCCATGCACCTGGGAGGAAGTTTCTTCAGTGTATGCAGCCTGGTGAAAGCAGCCAGCTTGCTATGATGTCAGCCCAGCCTGTCACTAAGAGGGATTGCTCCATTGACAGTCACAGAGCAGCCTGACAACAGGAAGGGTCTGGCAACTTTCAGTGAGACAAACCTCTGAAGCTCACAGCAACTTAGCTTGTTTAAAGCCATTGTTAAAATAATGCTTAAAACAAGACCTCCCATTCCATTCTTAGTAGTTTGACTTTTAGGTAATTACATTTGTCCCGGCTGCCACCAGTTGCCTTGTGTGTGTCTTTGGCCGTTTTAGAATGAAGACTTTAAAAGAAAACTTCATCCATTCTATCCACTGCCTGTGTTTTGGTTTTGTTTGTTTGATTGCTTGATTGATTGGTTGGTTGGTTGATTGACTATTTATGTGTTTGTTGCCATTGTTTGGGACAGAGTCTCAAGTAGATGGGGCTGGCAGCTCAGGGCTCTGACTATCCCTGTCCACCCAGAGTTAGATTACAAGGGCAGGTCACTACACACAGCCTTTTCTCTTCAGGAGTTCTGTAGAATCTGACTCAAGTCTTAATGCTGTGAAGGCCAATTTTTGCTGAGTGAGCTCCCACCCTATCCTCTCAAACAACTATTCTAACCATTGAGCCAAATACCTGATTAAGAGTGTTTTCTGAATATTTCAAGAAATGAACAAAAATAATGAGAGTGTAAACTATCTGACCAGAGTGGTGTTTCCCATCAGTCGAGAAGCTGCTGTGTCTCATCAAAGATAGCTGGACCTGCACTGGACTAATGAGTTTCCCATGTTTACCTAATGGGAAAGATAGCTAAACAACAAACCCATACTTTGCTATTTATTCTTTTCCGATTTTGGGAGGGGGGGTGGGTATTGACTAAGACAGAGCATTCCTGCCCTCTTCGATTGCTAAAACTAAATTTCCAGTTGAATCCAGTTCACTTCTGAGGAATTTACTGATATCATCTTTAGAAATAGAACTGCCATGTAAAGAAACGCCAGTCATGCACGGTACTGACAGAGCCTTTTATTTTGTGAAATCCAACTTCTTGCAAGCATTAGTCTTAGGAGCATTTCACGTAGAATAATTTTCAGAAGGCAATAAAAATCAACTCATGCACAGATAGCTCCCACCGCTAGGGAGTTTGAAGTAACCCACAAAATGAAGTGAAAACACCCTTGATGAGTGGAGACGGTGAAAGTCTACAATGAAGATGTTCAGTGCACACTACACAGTACACATCTGTTTCTCAAAATTTAAATTGCTGATCGCAATCTGGACAAATCTCAACATACAGTCTTCCTCTACACGTTGACCCTGGATCATCTTTGTTCTTAGTCAAGACCCCCCCCCCCAATATAAGTCTAAGGCGTTGGCTCCCGAGAGTTGCAATCATCCCTCCCAGGAACAACAGGGGACTGTCATGGAAGGTCTCTGAATCTAGAGTCTCTGAGCAAGATAGAAAAGTCTAACCAACATTGCAGAGCTTGCTAAGGACAGTGTTGAACAGCCTTGGACTTCCCTTCTGGAATTCATTCTGTTCTTTACAAGAGTGAAAATAAGACATTCACTCCCAAACCTAAAAGTGGGACTGAGACCCACACAGAGGTGCAGTGTTTGTTTCCACCCAATAGCATGTTTGGAGAAATGGCTTAATGGTTTTTAATCATTGATCAAAACTTTTGGTTTTTTTTTTTTTTTCCCTAATTTATAATACAGATGAATTAGAAGCGTGGTTCATTTTAATTCCTGGAACAAAAACAAAACCCAAAGAACTTCAGCCCAAATAAACATACATCTTTAGGCAGTAAGAATCTTACAGAGTTTCTCTCTCTCTCTCATGCATGTGTGTGTGTGTGTGTGTGTGTGTGTGTGTGTGTGTGTGTGTTGCTATCTGAATATTTCAACCAATAAATATAATGGAACTGCAAACTATTTGACCCCAGTGTGTTTTCCATCAGTCTCACTGTGTGTGTGTGTGTGTGTGTGTGTGTGTGTGTGTGTGTTTCAGACTCCCTGAACATTTACAGTACAAATGCCACAGCTGTATTTTTTTTTCAGAGACTGGCTGAGGGGCTACTGAAATATCACATCCTTTAGGGGCATTTTACTGGACCGTTGTTTCTCAGAATTTGTTGTGCATTAAATTCATCTGTTGGGCTTATTAAAATTCTGTATGCTGGAACCAGGGTTTCTGATTCAGGTGGTGTGGGGTAAGGATGGAGACTTTGTAGTTTTCGAAGTCCCAGGTGGTGCTGATGCTAGTGGCACAGGGGTCACACTGGGCTTCACTGCTGTAAGCTCCAAGGTGTGTTTCTACATTTTTAAAGGAACAATGGGAGCTTACAATCCAGTATCCATCCACATGGCACTGCCTAAAGTCTCCTCAGGGTTGTTTCCAAGGATAATGTTTGAGAGAAGAATTCCTTATTAAGTCTACTTTGTCCATTCTACAAACGGTAGCAGCAGGTAGCCAAAGAACCCTTAGGACTATTTGCTTAGCGTCTTGGTTTGCTGTGTGGGGAGTGGGCATGTTTCCGAATCATACCAGGACTGTCATCTACCTAGTGTGTCTTCAAATGCACTGGATCTGTGACCCTCCCCGGGACAGGAGTGGTGCCTCTGGGGAGATGGAAGCCATAGCTACATGTCTTGGCCCAGGCTGTCAATCTCGTCCAACAGGAAGTCCATGTCTTCCCGGCTCACTTGAGGGCTGATGATCACCTGGCGGAAGAAGTTGACCTTCCCCCGGTGGGGCTGGTAGCCCAGCATGAGACTCCCCTTTCTCATCATTTTCTCCTTAATGGCTGGAGCCACCTGCAAGGGGAGAGAGGACACGGATCAAACCATGTGGCTTAGCACGTCACCTGCTCTTTCGTCCGCCGGTGTGTCTCTCAGTCTTGTCCCAAGGCTGAAGTAACAGTAATTCAGGGAGAACTTATAGCATGTACACACCAAGTCGGTGGACGGGATGTGTTAGTTCACCCCGGACACCACGGGGAGATAGTGGCAGCGTGTCTGGTGACAGATGAGGAGGAGAGTCGGGTCCAGGAGACGCCACGAGATCCCTTTCTGAGACTGAGTACTGTGCTCAAAGGCAACTCAGGGTAGGAAGGAGTTGGTTTCAGTTTGCAGATTAAAGTCTATCATCGAGGGATGTCAGGGCGGGACCTCGGACAGAAACTTGAAACAGAAACCATGAAGGGACACTGCTTGCTGGCTCATTTCAGTGCTGGTGCCTTTCTTATACAGCCTAGGACAACCTGGACAGGAAATGGTCTGTCCCTAGTGTGCCGGGCCCTCCTATACCTATTAACAATCGGGACGCTCTCTCTGACATATATTCAATATGATCTGGATGGTCTATCAGTTGAGACACCCTTCTAGGCTATGTCAAGGTGATGGTTAGAGCGATCGAGGATATGGGATCCCTTGCTGAACCGAGGTTGGCCAGTTCAGCTATGCTGGCTGGCCAATGAGCTCTCAGAATCTGTTTCCGAATAGGCGCACACGGCCATGCCTGAGTTGAACATTGCCAATGATTCTCAATGAGTACATTTATAGGATGGTAATGGGCCATGCATCCCCATTAAGGGAAGCCTCACTTAAGCATTTGAAAAGCCCCACTCCGTGGACAAGAAAATAAACGACCTTCCCATCAAAGATGAGGAAATAAAATGCATAGAACTGTGCAAGTATAATGGGAAAATATTTAATGTAAAATATAAAAATTACATGTGAAAATGTTGCATGATGATGCATCTGCTCTTTTTTAATTTTTTAATTTTTTTTTTAGGATCTTATGCTTTAGCTTAGTAACCCTCATGGACTTGAGTAGGAAGCTTCTCTGCTTATATGCACATACATGGATATGCGTGCATCATCATATGTGTATGTATGTGGGTGCTCACACATGTAGCACGAACTTCTTCTCATTCAGATGTCACCATGTGCTCTTAACATCTGCTCACAACCCCATTCGGTCCAGGTAATGTAGAGCCAAGTCTTACATAGGCTTATGCTAAAGCCACATTTTTTTTTTTTCCTGTTCAAACAAGCAGTCACCGGCTACCTGCATGCAAACTGAGGCCGTGAGGGAAATCCCCCCATGATGCCAGCAGTGATCACTATTAGGAAGGCTTTGATCACGAGGGCCATGTGTCTGTCAAGGAAAGCCCCAAAGCAGCATGTTCGGAGCCTTGCAGTTCCAAGACACAAAGTTGCTCAGACTCTGTAGATCTAAGACCCCACACTCATGGCGTTAGCCTAGTTTGTTTGTGTCAGCTCACCTTCCTGTGCTCCGGTTTTTCTCTCTGAAAGGGCATTTCCTGCTCCACCCATGGAGAGCATTCAGGACTCAGAGCCACCTTAGGACATTCCCAAGGCTCAGTGAAGCCATCATCGAAGCAAGCCTGCCAGGCTGCTACAGTTTATAAGCAAATATATATATATATATATATGTGTGTGTGTGTGTGTGTGTGTGTGTGTGTGTGTGTATTGCTTTAACTTCTTTTACATTTATTTAGGGGAAGGAAGCAGGACACAGGCCACTACCACATGGATGGAGGTCAGAGGAGAATTTGTAAGAGTCTGGTTTTCTCCATCCACCTACCAACGTAGGTTGACAGGCTGAGTGGCAAGCATCTTTGCCTACCGAGGCACCGTCCAGCCTGGGAAATATTTTCTAATGCAGTAATATGTAAACATAAGAGGATATGTTTTAATATGAAGATTATTCTGGAGGTTTAAATTTCTGCTCTTGCATCCGGCACAAAAATATATAGGCTTTCACAGGCAACGCTCTTGAAGTGGGAAGTGAATGTCCTAAGTTCAAGCTTGTTTCTGGTTTTCTGAGATTATGAAGAAGTAATAAAATATCTCCAGGTCCCAGAGAAGGAACGGAGTGAGGGTTTGACAGTGCGCAGGGAATTTATTAACCTGTCAGTGAACCTTAAGATTAATTCCTACCACTAGGCACTACCAAGCCCATGGCCCCATCTAGCCAGAAATGTGGAGTGGGTAAGAAAATCTGGAGGACCATCCCAGCCAACACCCTACGGAATCTGCTGGCACAAAACTTCACCGTAATGGTAGCGGTCATACTGGGAACATTTTGCTGGTTCTTTCTTGAAGTATTTGAAAATCGCCCGAGTGTTTGCGGTGTAGAGACCGGAATGCTTTCCTTAGCAGCCAGATTACCACCTTCGCACTTACTCACACCAGCATTCTCCCTTTACAAGGTGGCAGAGCACACGCTGACACGGGGCGATTCGGGTCCTCCCTGTTTGCTGTCCGCAGCTGAGAGAGAAGCATCCTGATCTGGGAAGGATGGAATATTCACAGGGGAAGGGGAATATGCACAGTCGAAATAGAAGTCCGGGAGTCTCACGCCTAAATGGAGCACGCGTGTCAGAAAGCAATTTGGCAGGGCTGAGATTGCTTTCCAGCTCTCAATTATTCTCCCTCGGCTTTTCCTTCAAATTGTAAATCAAATTCTTTCCTCCTGCCTCAGTGTGCTCGGTCCCTGCATCTTAAGTGGGGGAGGATCCTTACACTTCCATCTCATTGCACGGCTTCCTCTCCCCGTTTCCATAGGATTTCTGTCCCCCCCCCAAATAACCCTGTAAATTACGTTCCGGTAATGACTGGGTCATTTCAACAGCATTCTGTGGTTATCCTGCTACAACACAAGGCAGCGAGGTATTGAAAAGGTGCATAAGCGGAAGGAAGCACAAAACCAAAACCAACAACAAAAAATGATGACTCTCTCCAAGTGTAGCCATTTGATAACAACCGGCCTAGTAGCTTCTCGGCCTTTGATGAAGAAAGATGGTTATATCCAGAAAATCGCTTTTGAAAAACATGTCCATACCTAAAGCTAATGTGGATATGTATCTCTGGGTGCAGGAGATAGAAGCTGGAGGATCAAGAATTCAAGGCTCATCTAGGCTACCTAAGATCCTGTCTCAACAAACAAACAAACAAACAAACAAATAAATCAAAACAAGCGGCTGCGACAGGTAGCTCAGTAGGAGGACTCAGTGCTCTTACAGAGGACCAGGCAGGCTGGGTCCCCAACACCACATGGAAGCTCACAACCATCTGTGACTCTCAGAGTTCCAGGGGATTCTGACCCCCTGGTCTCCTGCCCATTAATTCATACAGGACACATGCATGTAGATTTAAAACACAAATAAATGACCATTGATAACCTGTCACAAGGGAAAAGTTGTTTTCTCTAATGGAGTCTCACTAGCTATATAGGCTCTTAAAAACAGTTCCTGTGCCAACAGAAAACAGACTCAAAGGTCATTTTGGAAGATTTTTTTTTCACTCACAATGATTTGCTGGGGAACTTTTAGAACTTTACATAACTTTTGCATATATCTGTATCTATATAGATATCGTTTCTATAAGAAAAGGCAGACATCAGAGATATGAGGCAGCGTTACCATGGCAGCCTCCCTACAGTGGGCCGATGGCACTATTTTGTCAAAGTGTGGACTTCATAAAAGACCAGACATTGTGCTGCAAAACAGTTAAGGACTCACATTAGGAACTGCGTCATGCATTTCTTAAAATTAATTTGCTTTTAGCCAATTTTAATTTGTACCTGGTCTTCTTCCCCCAAACCCTCCTTTTTTCCCCCTTCTATGAGCATCTTCTCTGAGACTTGAATCTTCAGAAGTACTCAGAAATCCACAACCTCTGATTGATTCCTTCTCCCCAGAGTGTCCACTGCACCTCACTGTCAGGAAAAGCCTGTGCACCTTACAGGTTCAGACATGGCATCTCACACTTTGTGTGCAGTGACTGCACAATCCCCGACTCAGGCTCCATCCTTTCATCCTGTCTGGACGACATGAGCTCACCCGTTCCTTTAGGAAGTTGGGTTACCATTGGTTATCTTGACAGTGTTTCTCAACGGCACCGCACCACTGAGATTTATTGGGGATAGAAATGACTTCCTGTGGTTTTCTAGAAAGGTCCGTGTTTGCCTAAGTTGTTGGCATACAGGCCTTTTTTGTTAGTAAAGAAATGACCATGAAGTATCTCCAGGTCCCTGGGCTCCCCCTGTGAGCTGCTACTTACCTTTCTATCACACGAAGCTTGAGAAGCAAGTTTGATGTTTTCTACAGATATTTGAAGATGCAGGTCACCTGCTTCGAGATTCCTGTCTGAGCACTGAATTTAGATTTAGATGGATGTGCCTACTGGTCTGTATATTTGTTCACTAAGGAACTCAGATGTGCTTAATACGAATTTGGGGGACACTAGATAGAATGACAAAGTATTCTTGATGGGACATCAGCAGAGGCAAGAGGTGGGATAGATGGTGATCAGAGGACATTCTGGGTAAGAAATGCCATCTTAAGAAAGGAGGGGTAGGGGTAAAAATTTTCCTCAAATTGCTTACATCAATTTGTGACAAATAAAAATTTTGAAGCCATCGACTTGTGGAGATGTTAGTCGGGTTGTTTGTCAAGGATAAAACTTGATTACAACAACAATAGCAAACACTTAGACGTGCCCGGGATAAACGGTGAGCAGTTTCATTTTGATTCCTTGATGAGCCAATTTTCTCTCTCCAGTGTGTTTGCTGCCCACATCTCAGCATCTCTCCCGTCTTGACTCTTTCCGTATCCTGCTCCTCTGTGGCTGTGCTTGTCCTGATACCCTGACTGGTAATTTAGAGCTGAGATATATCCCTGTAAGTCTCAAGCTTCAATGGTATAAAATGGGTGATCTGCAGTTCGGGAAATCATTGCATCCAGAACACAGATTCCGCTTGGCAGAACAGGAAGGGAAAGGTTACACTGCCTCTTGACATGCCTCTTTCAACTAGGAATTATTTTAGCCTGATTTTTCCCAGAGTACATCTGAAAAGTCAGAATAAAGTGTGCCTCCGTTTAAAAGAACTGCCCCGCCCCCATTCAGGCTTTCTCTAGCACAAGTGAGCAAGTCCCAATAGTAGGACTTTAGAGTCATAGTGTCTGAAGGAGGCAGTTGGCTTCACGTGGTGTTTACACCACAGAGACAGCTCTGGCAGACGTTCCAATAAACCTAATGTCAGTCATATATTTGAGGCCAGCTAAAATGAACAGTCATAAAAACAAACCAAACTGAACCGAACGCTTTAGCCGAAGAACGGACGCAATAAAGCAGTTTATACCCTCTATAAAGCAAAGCTTAATACTCGTTTGTGCTCTAGCAGCTAATAGCAACCAAAGAGTTGTTGAGGGCCAAACACTCACATTTCATCCATGTTCAGAGATGTCCTTCGTGCACTGAGGGGTGAAGTATATCTCAGTAAATTCCAGCAGAGGTACACAGAGTGGTACGGGGGTTGTGAAAGCATGCCGGGGTCTGGGGAGACGGTGGGGTGCTTACCACAAACAACACAAGGACCCGTGATTGGATCCGGGTGAAAAAACAACTGGGGTGGATGGTGCCCACAATTTCAGAATGTGGGAGGCAGAAGCAAGGGGATCTCTGCAGCTTGGTAGCAGGCTGGTACTGTCAACTTGCTGAGCTCTGCAGTTAGTGAGAGAGAGATCCTGCTTCAAAACTAAAGTGTGGGAAGATGTCCAGTGTTGACCTCTGGCTATGCATACATGCACAAGCTTTGTTACACTTGCATACACAGCACACCAAACCATTTAAGATGGCTTCAATGACTGTGGAGTGCTACTTGCGTTTCATGTTCCCAAGATAGGGACATTAAATGACCCGTGGGTCTAGACATCACCTAACCCATGGAGGAATTCTGTCCAAGTGTCCCTGCTCAGCACCACTTTTCAGTAAGTGACAGACCTGATGCCTCTGGGTCCTTCCTGGCTTTCCCATGGCTGACTAACATTGCTGTGAATTGCAGTAAATATCAAAATTAAAGGGTCAGCAGGAGAGGAAGGCTGACAGTTGAAAAGGATGTTCATGTTTCTCAAGGCTTCTTAACACCATCCCTTGGAAATGGTCTCTCCTCTGGAGAGTAAAAAAACAATACAAACTTCCACTTCCACCGTGTCCTGGGGGTAATGGTCCGATATCTTTTTATGCTCCCCTGGCTATTTGAGCTCAGGCAATAAAACTTTTCCCCCCAAAACTGATGCCTATTACAATAGGTGGGTATCAGAGTTTAACTGCTGTGAACAGACACCATGGCCAAGGCAGCTCTTACAAGGACAACATTTAACTGGGGCTGGCTTACAGGTTCAGAGGTTCGGTCTATTATCATCAAGATGGGAACATGGCAGCTTCCAGGCAGGCATGGACAGGAGGAGCTGAGAGTTCTACATCTTATCTGAAGGCTGCTAGCAGAAGACTGGCTTCCAGGCAGCTAAGATGAGGGTCTTAAAGCCACACCCACAGTGACACACCCACTCCAACAGGGCCACACCTTCTAACAGTGCTGCTCCCCCCCCCTCCAGCATCTATAAACCATCACAGTGGGTGAGCATTACATAAGGGCAGAGTCCACATCTCACCCATGGAGCTGGGGATGGAGTACAGAGCCCTCGGGTCCAGCCCCAGGAGGGTAAGCAAACCTCAAGGAGAGAAGAACCATTTGAGGACTGTGCTAAGGAGAATGAAGAGGCTCAGTCAACTTCCTGAGAATGACATCTTCCTCCATCAGCTGAAGTGAGATATCAATGTGCTGAGATTTTTGGTGACTGATTTATTACGTGCTGGCAAACTTCTAACAAGAGTTGATGCTCTTTGGGGCATTAAATACAATGCCTCTGTCTGGCAACTTAGGAACAAACATGGCTCCATTTGGATGACACCCTCAAACCATGAGCCAAAATAAAGCCTTCCTTAAATTGCATCTTTCCAGATTGCCGACCCACACTATATAGAGCAAAAAAAACCAACTGTAAAGTTTATGGACAGGTAAAATGGCCCCCAGGAAAAGATGACTGCCACCAAGCCAAATGAAATCAATCTCAGGAACCAACAAGGATGGAGAGAACAAGTTGTTCGTTGATTTCCATACATGTGTTATGGCAACTGTACACACACACACACACACACACACACACACACACACACACACACACACTCAAACACAAAAATCATATAAAAAATGGGTATAGTTGGTAACGTTAAATAAATTCTACCTGGAACATTACGCTCATATTTTTGGTTTTGGCCTAGAAGTTATACAGTTTCTATCTTTAAGTGCTATCTTCCAGCACAGGAGGGGCAGACATGAGGTGGTAAGGGACAGTAGCCTGCACTGCCACCTAAGGCCATGGTGAAGTCCCAGTCCAAATGCCACAAAAGGCCATGTCTGGGTCCATGTCCCTGCAACATCAGAGGTCTGTAGCCCATGTCATCACCAAAGGCATATGGGTTAGACAGGAAATAGAGATGAGACATCCGGGAATAAGAAAGGATTCTAGGATAGAGCTGGGCAGGAGATTAGCAGAGAAGAGGGGAGGAGAAGGACCACTAGTGCCTGAGCACAGGTAACAACTGTGAGGCAGAATGTAGGTCAACAACGGGACATCTGAGAACAGTCCCAGTGAGGTTCTGTATTGATGGTGTAGTGAAGCCAGAGGCCTCGGACCAGACCATGAACACTTGCAAGTCAAGCTGTTTGGGCAAAATGGTGTACTGCGTTCTTGTTGTTTGTCTTTCAAGATAGAGTTTCTCTGTACAGCCTTGGCTGTCCTGGAACTTGATCTGTAGACCAGGTTGGCCTTGAACTCAGAGACCTACTGCCTCTTTATTTTTATCTGTCTATCTACCTATCTATCTATCTATCTATTTATCTATCTATCTATCTATCTATCCATACATACATACATACATACATACATACATACATACATACATCTATTTATCTATCCATCCATCCATTTATCCATCCACCCATTTATTTATCCATCTATCCATGCATCCATCCATTCATCCATCTGTCCAACTTTCTCTTCATCCATCCATCCATCTATCTGTGTTTTCATTTGTGGGGGATTACAAGGATAGGGGCAGACATAGAGGGATAAGGAGGTGAGTAGAATTGGGGCACATGATTTGAAATTAACAATGAATCAATTAAAAAGTTAAAAAAAAAAGAAAATTTACAAAAACAAAAAGTACTGTCTTTTAATGTAATTGAGTCATATAGACTGAAGAGCTGCCTTCTGCTGGACACTCCAACTTCTTCCCTCTGGCTGTTACTGGTTGGGTAAGGAAGTGCTTTCAGCCATCAGCCTTGCCTGTTGATGGTGGTAGAATTCTAAAGAGCATTTCCTCTCGCAGCCCTTCCCTTCCACAGACACACAACTACGGTCTATACTAAACATGTTTAGTATTTTTCTTTTTACGTATTTTAAGGCCCGTGTCTCCCATCATTGCTGCAGCGGCCAGGACCCTGTAAACTCCCAGCAAACACTGCGGGTGTTTCTCCCTTGTTCTGATCTAATGTGGAGGGAAGCTTGTCATGTTTAACATGTATTAACCTAATACATCACCCAAGCAAACTCAGCATGTCCTGCGGGGACTCCCCTGCCTCCCTGAAGGCTTAAAGGTCATGGGCAGTGTATGTTTTAAGTCAGTCTCTATGGTCCATATTTTTTCTTCATGCACTGAAGTGGGAAACATAATTTTGGATTATATATATATTTTTAGTGTGTTCCAAAACAGGTGGGAAAATGATGAAAACAGTCCTTTAAGGACTGCTTTTCACTTAGCTTCTAACATAATGGGTTTTTCTGAATGAAGCCCTAAAAATGGAGCCCAAAGGGAGGCTGCATGCAGCTCTCGCTGACTAATTCATCTCTCTCCAGACAGCGCCCCGAAAACACTACATAAATTGTTTCAACCTGGGTGAATGGATTATTGTAAAGATTCCTGAAATAATCCTCTGACCTAGTTTAGAAAGCATCTTTGATACCTCACCCTGCTTCACTGACCTCCAGGACGACTGGTCAGACACATCTGCATTTAACACGATACTTTCATCTCTGGGCTCACATAGGGGTTGGCCAGTCTTTCAGAAGGAAAATGAAGCGTCTATTACTAGGCCGAATTTTAGGAGGTCTTGGCTTCTGTTTTTACAACTAGAGGAAACAGGGAGCAGAGATGCAAACCCACAGTCGTGTCTTGGAACAAACAGCACATTGGTTGGAAGAGAAAAGAGAATCCACCGCTTAACGGGAGTTTACTTCCATATGGATTGTTCACAAGTCCTGGACTCTCACTCCAAAAGGAAATGCAGACACATATGGAAGATGGGGTGAGGCTGGTTGCTGGGAAGAATTACACAGGGACAGCCCAGGCAGAGAGGAGTTGGAGGAAGAGAGGGGACTTTACAGGAAGTGAGAACTCTTGGGTGTGGCCTTGGGGAGATGGGTATGGGCAAAGTGCTTGCTAATCAATCAGGAGGACCTGAGTTCAATCCCCAAGGGCCTATATAAAGGTGGAACTGAGGACAGTGTGCTTGTGATCCAGGCTAGCAGGGGGAGGTAGTGGGGGTGGGGGCAAGAGGCTGAATCGGCGATCTTCGGGCTCAAGGAGAGACTTTATTTCAGAAACTAGTGTAGAGATGTGTTTAAGGAAATACTGTTTACATTCTGAGTGATGGAAAATTGGTGCATTGTGCACCAGTCTGTGAAATTCTTAAAACTGCCCATCACGGCTTTGTTCTCTGTGGACAAAGATTGGAAAACAAAGCTTGAGTATGTCCTATTGTGTGAGACAGCTCCAGTATTTAAATGGTGGTCTGTTTTTGTGCTTGATTTGATTGACAGGGGTTTTCACCTTCTTCCCCCAAGCCATGACTGTTGTATGTAGCTTTTGCTACCCCGCCTTAACTCTAGGAACAGATTGCGCTACCAGCCCCCACTCAGAGAATATTGGATCTGCAAATGAAAAACACAGACATGCACAGTTGCTCAATTTCAACTTGCCCCTTTGGCACAGTTGCTGGGTACTGCTTACTTCCTGCCTGAAGAAGCTTGCCCTTATCAATACTCTTAGCTTTGCATGTCTCCACCTGCCCTCAACCTTAACTACTCAGTTATGTCTAGTCTCAGCTAAACATCCCCAACTGCCTAGCTGTAGCGGCCTGTGGTCACTCCACCCAAGGCCTCACATGGCTCCTTGGCTCTTCTTTCTCCAAAGCATGTCAAACTCTTTCTTCCTTTCTCTCCTGTATTTGTCTCTTGCCTCCAGAGATCTGGAAATCCCAACTCTTCCTCCTGTCCAACAATTGGTCCATGGCTTCTAGACTGATAGATCAGGAACCAATTGGGAGACGGGACCTTAGCATCAGAACCACCCCCACACATGACCTCATATGTTGCTCTGTGTTCTCTTGAATGTCTGCTCAGCAGCTGTGGTAGTCACCTTTCCATTGCCATGGCAAAGTACCCGAGTGGTCATCTTTCCAAGATACTGAGATCAATTGCCTCCTGATGTTCTCCCCTTTCCTCTTGGGCAAAATAATGGCTCAAGTCACATGATCAAGTCTCTGATGTGTCCTTCATGTAGGTATGAACATTTACTCCACCAATGATATGAGCAGAAACAGGGACATAGTCTTCAGCAAAACAAGCCTTTAAGCTCAAAGAGACTTAGGTCAGCAAACAGAGAGGGTGCTGTGGGCTTGAATGAGAAACGTCCTTCATTGGCTTATGTGTTTGACATTGTCCCCGGTTGGTGGCGGTATTTGTGGGGAGGTTATAGATGTTTAGAAAGGGGAGCCTTGTTGGAAGAAGTATGTCATTGGAGGCAAGATTTGAGGTTTCCTGTTCTCTGTCTCTGCTTCCTGTGTGTAGGTGGACATGTGATCTCTCAGTTTCTCTGTCTCCTTGGAACTATAAAACAAGATTTATTTTTCTAAGTTGCTTCAGGTCAAGCTGTTTTATTCTGGCAATGGAACAGCGGTAGTTGCAGTAGGGCATTATTGGCAGGGTAGACAGGGCTGCTTGGACTCAACACTCATTACCCTAATCTGCCAACACTGTTAATGCAGACAGCCTTCCTACAGTTGTGTGAAGTGTCCTGGTAGTGTTAGTCTTACATAGAGATGGTACGGAAGTCTTGACTTCAGAGTCTAGTCATTAAAAGCTCTGGATCTTACAATCACTAAGACTTTGGGTCTGAAAATTTATTTTAGCCAATTGATCCAAGTCTGGGAACCTCCATGTTGAAAGAAGAGTGTGCAGGTGGGCACACAGTTTTCAACAGCTCTACTTTCATGGGGGCAGGACTTGGGAAATAGCCTGAGGCTCATCCTTGGATAATGAACAAACTGGAGGGCAAATACTTTCTGTAGAAGCAGACTTCTCATTTTTTAAAAACTCCCCCCTCACCTAAGAGAGATTCTAGTCCCTGCCCATCAGACTTCCTACAGTTAGGAAGGCCAACATATTAAAACAACAATTCATTTGGGGTGGAGGAAGAAAACAAACACTGAAATAATGGGGGGGGGGGAATTAGCTAAATTTATCATATTATCAGAAGGATCTTCTGAAAATGCGGTGCTGTGTTTTTTATGTTCTTAGCAGCCATTACTGCAGGGGTCTTTAAAAAAGACTTACTTATGTGCCTCTGTGCCTATGTGTGTATGCCATATGTGTGCAAGTGTCTGGAGAGGACAGAAGAGGGCGTTGGGTCCATGGAGCTCGAGTTACACTCAGTTGTGAGCCAACCAATCTGGGTGCTGGGAACTGAACGTGGGTCTTCTGGAAGAGTGGTGAACACTGCTCTTATTAACCACTGAGTTATATTTCCAGACTCCCACAATGACGCGCATGAACTCGGAAACACAGAGGAGTCCTGCGACTTGGGTTAAAAAGTCTCCCCTCTCCATCCTCTCGGGTTATTTTTGGTAGCATGCACAAGATGCGTGCTTGAGAACACACGTGTGTCTACAGCAGATGCCTTTCAGGTCCTCGTGGGCTTGCTCTGCTCCTCAGACGGAGCTCTGCACCACAGGGGTGACTGAGTCACATGACAAACAGGTTATGATGACAGACCACAGCCATAAGCCATCCTTCCTCCTGGGACTTTAGCATCTATACTCTTGGATGGCCTGTAATTTCTTTCTGTAGATAAACCTCTAGACCTCAAGCACAACACACAGCCATAAAGAGAGACACACTCACAGACACAGTCAGGCAGACAAACAGACAAATACACATTCACAGATGCACAGACAGATCCCCCCCACACACACACAGTCAGAAAGACAGATGCACTCACACAGCTAGGCAGATACACACACACACACACACACACACACACACACACACACACACATACTCCAGTCTCCTTGACTACTGGCAGCCAGGAATGAGTCAACTGTGCATAGATCTGTCAGGATTATGATGTTTGTCTAGCTGAATAATAAAGAAGGAAGGGAACGAGAGAAGAACCAGGATGTGGAATTAAATTGAATTGGAAGCACACAATCTTATTCATTCTGATAAGGGATGAAGTCAGATCAATTCATACATCTCTTTGGACATTTTCTTTTAAATCTTCAAATCCAATTTCTCCTGAAAAGGTAGCCTCTGTCATATTTTTCCAAGTCAAATTAATGTGTCAGTATTCTTAAAACATTGTATTATCACTTGCTTTGAAAGGGAAAGTTCTAGGCATGGGATGTGGACAGAATAGTTAAATAATGTGCAGGGTTTAATCATTTCCACAGGTGATTTATCTCTTTTAAAAAGATTTATGTGCATTTGTGTCTTTGTGTGTGTGTGTGTGTGTGTGTGTGTGTGCAGGTGACCATAGAGGCCAGGAGAGGGCGCTCTAGCTTCCTGGAGCTGCCGTTACAGGGCTGTGAGCCCCTGACACAGGTGCTGGTCCTCTGGAGGACTGAGTCTGCGCCATCTCACCAGTCCCAGATTTGATCTATTTTATATTTCCCCCTTTCACCTATTTGTCTGTTGTATCTAAAATTTGAGTTTCACACTTGTCAAGATTGTGGCCAGGGGTTGGGGGTTGGGACTTACTATCTCCTTTAGGATGATATAATTAGACATGAGTGAATTTGGTCCTGATTCACTGAACCGGCCAGATCGCTGGGATCAGTAATGATGGGTCTCTCCAAACTTCCTGCCAATCACACAGAACTATTCTATGACTTAAAAATGCTTCCGGTTAGAGCACCTCAGATATATTTACAAGGACGCCCTACCAAATGCTCAGCAACAAGCAGATCTCATTATTCATCTGAAGATGAGGAAAGGGAAGTCAGTCCCGGAGGGATGCTTCTTCTACCTTCCCCCGACCGAACACTGGCACAGGGCTATGGATTGACTCGGAACGCCATCTAGTGAAGGATAAGGGGAAGTGCAGGGGAAATTTTTAATCTGGATCCTGATTCAATTGTCTTTTAGGACTATTTTAAATCGTTCTGAAAACAGTGACAAGTCCCACTTGGAGGTGCTTACCTCTAGTTACTACTACTCAGGGGGCTGAGGGAGGAGGTCAAAGGTCAAGGTTAGCCTGGACACTGAGTTCAAGTCCAGCGTGGGCAACTTTGGGAGACCTTATCTAAAATAAACAATCGAATGATCAGTCAATTAATCACATCTGTAGGGATATGGGCACTTTCATAGGACTTACAAGGTACCAGCTTTCATCTCTAAGACTGTCCTCTGTCCCTCAAAAGAATGATGTGAACATGTGGTGGTGGTGGTGGGGTGCACGGGGCAAGCTGCTGTTCTGAAGACACACCTTTTCTTTGAGATAAGTTCTCTCACTGGCCTGGAATTTTACAGGTGAGCCAGGCTAACAGGCCCGGCAGCTTTGGTAGGTCACCTGTCTCTGCTTCTATCTCACAGAGCTAGGGTTCCCCATTGGCGACTCACCGGGCTTTTTACCTGGGTTCCAAATGCAGGTCCTGATGCTAATTTAACAAGAGCTTTGCTGGCCGGGGCATCTCCAGCTCCCCAGCCCTGGGACTTCTTAAGCCACAAAAGAGTCACAAAGCACAATGACTAGAACACAAACCAGATTTAACTGGTTACCTAGCCTGGGTTAGGTAGACCAGCAAGCTCCCTGGCTTAGTGCTCTTGTCCTGGCGTCTCTGAGATTGGAGTCAGCGTGGCCCTAATTTCCTCCCACAGCCTCCATGATGTGAATGAGACATGAGGGCCTGAGGGGGTGGATTCCGGGGTACCAGTGTCTTGAAGCAAGCCTCTGACAGCCATGATGGTCTGCAGTTAAGAGGTCCTTGTGTAAGTAGAGATCCTGACTATCAAAAAAAAATTTTTTTTTTTAATTGTCTGACCTCAGTGGTTTTCACCAGAAAAGTCAGGACCGATAGTACCTGTTTTACAGTGTGCCACATCCAAAGGGCATTCAGAAAATGCCACACTGTTCACGAACTAGAGGTGGCAGCTGAAGTCTTTAACCCCAGGAAGAGAGCCGAAAATAATTCAACTCTCACGTTCTTACTACTTCTGCATATGGGGGAGTGACTCATTCCTTTCATTCTGAACCTCCCTCCCCGACTCCGTGTCATCTCTGTGAATCAGGTTCTCTGCTTTCTCCTAATGGAATAAATGCTGTGTGTGTGTGTGTGTGTGTGTGTTTGTGTGTGTGTGTGTGTGTGTGTGTGTGTGTGTGTGTTTTCCCCTCTCAGATGCTCACATTGAAAAGAAAAGGCGAGAGAGCAAAACTCGAGAGCTGCATACAGTGGTGGCTTTACCAGAGATCAACCATCAACATCTCCCACCTGACGTTACTTTCAACCATTCTGACTTTTGAACAAACACAACCACCAACTCGGCCACCAACTCGGCCACCACCACTGCCGCCACCACTGCCGCCACCACTGCCGCCACCACTGCCATTGCCAAGGCTGCCAAGCTTCACCTTATCCTTTCTGTCTCAAGCCTGCTTGCTTCTCTGCCCCATTGTTCTGAGGGGATTTAGAGTCACCTCTGAGAGGGTTTCGTAAAGGGGCTAGCTAAGGGGAAGAAGGCAGAGCCAGAATATGAATGTCAGCACCTCACGGGCTGGGATCCTGGACACAGTGAAAGAGCGAACAGAGAGACGCGGCTCGGAGTGTCATTCACTCTTCACGCCCGCAGCCACAGGGACGCCTGGCTGTACACCACATCACCGTGACCTCTGCCGTTCTTTGCCCTCTGCGATGGACTCTAAAAACCTCCTCCTTGGTGAGTTCTGGTTTTCAGGTATTTGGTCACAGTGACAAGAAAAAAAAAAAACAATCAATATTCTAGGTGGGACACTTGGTACTTTAGACAATGGTTTCAACTTTGTTTGCCTTATAGGAAACTTGGAATAATTTCAACAGAGAAATCCATGACTCCGGTGAGTAGCTCCTACCCCCATCTTTTTTCTTTCTTTTACCATAAATTATCCCATAATACCCCCTCTCACCCCTGCTCTGACATACTTTAGTTAGTGGGAGAGGAGGAGGGTTTGAAATTGCAGTAAGAAGAATACATAATTAGGGATGCTGGTTTGCCCAGAGGAGACCTGATTTGTGTGTGATCCTGTTGTCGATCCTGTTGTCATGGTTACAGCAGCCACACATCTGGAAGTGTCCAGAGTGGGACCATCCATATCCTGTGGTCACCAGACCCACATGGTCTATTTTAAAAAAGGACTTTTCTGTTTACATTATGTGTGAGTGTAGGTTTGTACACTTGTGTGGAGTATCTGCACCTGAGGAGCCCTGAAGAGAGCACTAAGTTGGAGTGACAGGCAGCTGTGAGCTGCCCAACTTGGACCCTGGAAGCTGAACCTTAGCTCCTTTGCAAGAATAGTACTTACTCTTAAGTGATGATCCTGCCTCCAGCCCCGCCCCTCCAGCCCCGCCCCTCCAGCCCCGCCCCTCCAGCCCCGCCCCCGCCCCGCCCCCAGCCTCCCCCAACCCTGTCATATTATGGATTCCTCAGTGGTGGACAGAGAGAAAAGGCAAGCATCTATCACGGGCCTGTTAGCCACACCTTGCTGTCGCTCTCCTTCTGTTTTAGCCTGCCTAAATCCTAGTTCTACTGAGATGAGCCTGTGCGAAACGATGCTTCCAGACTCTGAAAAGGCCTCTCGGGGTGGAGTTTCCACCTCTCATTTCCTGTCCTTTCTCCCCATAGCCAATCTGCAGACATAACTGCTACGTAATTACTAACATCAGCACATAGTCACCCGACGGTTTCATGTTGGTTTAAATCCACGTCGTCAAACTATAGTTTATTCATGGCTGGACAGATGGTTTGGCGATTAAAAACACTGACTGCTCTTTCAGCGGACCTGAGTTCAGCTCCCAGCACCCGGCAGGGCAGCTCACAGTCTCCTGTCACTCCAGCTCCAGGGCCTCCCTGGCTACTTACCTGCATGTGTGTGTGCACGTGCACACACACATACATACACACATGTCAATAAAATAAATAAATAAATAAAATCTTAAAATATTACTAATATATTTGTTCAATTTAGCACATCCATTTTTCTCTAACAGTCAACAATAGGGCCCATGGGACTGGTAATCACTAGAGCACCATAATATTTCATATGTGATTAGGAATCGTGGGAAAGTATCTGACCTACGGGGCAACCTTGTATATGTATTCTATGCTGAAATTAATAATTACTGAAGCAAGTGAAAAGAGAAGAGTGCACTGAGGTGAAGAAACCCTCCCAGGAGCAAACTAAAGGTGTCAAACAGAAGCCCCCCAAAGCCCTAGATTGACCGGAGGGCTCTGCAGAAGACAGTCTAAGATAGAGATTTAAAGAGAGAGGGTTTCTGACATGTTTACTGCGGGCTCCTGCCCCATATGCTCTGTACCAAAGCCATGTCCCAAGGACAAGGACACCGAGGAAAATCACTTAGGTCTATTGTGATGGCATCTCCCAGTGGTTTCACCATTTCCCCGAGTTTAGGTTTTGGAGAAAAGTGCTGTAGAAACCTTGGCATAGATTTCCACTCTGGCTTTGACACAAATGTAAAAATCAATACAGCTAAGGCTTGTTTCTTCCCCACCCAACACACTCAACACAGGCACATGCAAGCTCGTTTGGAGCCCTCTGCTCCCAGAGAGTGACTGGACAAAGGTACTTTTTTTTTTCTTTAATTAAGGTCAGTTGTTTGCATAAGGAAGGCAGGGATGCTGAGGGGACAGGGCTCCTCCAGAGGCTGCAGAACAGCCAAGACTACTCATTACAACACCTTTGAGGCTTCTCACCACTTGCACAAAGAGACACTGGGGTGGGGAACTTCGGTTGTCCATTTGGGATTTAGAATCACCACAGAAACAAATCTTTAGTCATGTCCAGGAGAAGAATTTGCCTGTGCTGAGTTGATGGGGGAGGGGAGGTCCTTTGGGCAGCACCATTCCACGGCTTACATTACTGCATCTCTCTCTGCTCCCTGACGGGACGAAGTGTGACCAGCTGCCTCAAGCTCCTGCCCTGCCAAGAAGGGCTATGGCCTCAAACTCTGAACCAAAATAAACTCTTGCTTCCGGAAATTGCTTTGTATCTTCTCGCAGAGAAGAACAGCACCGGCTCAGGGGCATCTCAGTGGACAAGGGAACTGAGCGGTGTCAGTGGCATACCAAGGCCATCTGAAACAGTGGAAAGTCCCACGCTAGTTGTGGCACACACAGAGGCAAGTGGATCTGTGCGAGCTTACACCCAGCCTGGTCTGCTTAGCGGCTTCCACTTTACAATGTGAGACCCAGTGTGCAGAAACAGTGCTTGTTCTAGGGAATGAAACAAGCATTTCTCAAGTTCTCAGATACATGACTACTAAGATATATAAGACTTATAGTCATGAGTCTACAGCTGGCTAAACAAGATGACAGCAATAAGCTGGTGGGACCTGGGCATCAGCTGAGAACTGGAACCCTTCACTGCTGTTGGGATTCTATAAACCCCACCCACAGTTACCTGGCAACAGCCAGGCATGCCCCTCCCCAGTTACCTGGCATTATAAAAGGGAGCTGCTTGCTCCCCCTCTTTTTTTCTCTCTTGCTCTCTTGTGCCCCTGCTCTCCCCCTTCCCCCTTTTCTCTCCAGTGCTCATGGCCGGCCTCTGTTTCTCTACTTCTCCTCTTCCCTCTGCCTCTGCTACCCTCTTAACTCCCCTCCCCATGCCCTGAATAAACTCTATCCTGTACTATACTGTTGTGTGGCTGGTCCCTCAGGGGGAAGGGATCCTCAACATGGGCCCCCCAGAGGCATCTCCCTTGACCCCAGGCCTCACTGCACCTCCACGGGCCTTATCTATTCCACTCTCTTCATCTTTATCCTAACATAGGTGCCGAAACCTGGGACATCAGTTTTTCTTTTTTATATACACATCACTGGTGCCCCGTGTGAAGAGATTAGATTCCCTCACGACTGGACATCTCTCCTTTCAGCTGCCACCAGCCCTAACCACTTCTGAGCACTCCATCATTGCGTATATACAGGTATCAAATAGTAGGCCATTTTGTGTATGTGAAGGAGACTTCTTACCAGCCACCTTCTCAATCAACTTCCTTCTAAAAAACAGAACACTGCCACTACCCATAAACAGACATGGAGTTTCCTCACACAGCGGGGAAGTCACACTGACGTCAGTCTCAGTTAAACTGCCAAGTGTAATTCTGTTTTGTCCTAGATTTAACAAAAATCCATCTTGGGCTTCACCCCACTGCTCCCCAGGCCCTGCTGACCACATCCTACTGAGCAGAATGTAGTTTTAGGTTGGGGGCCTCTGTTGTTTTACAACACAAGGCAAATGGTTTTAATCAACTAGCCGCAGCCTTTGAGCCGTTGGAAGCAAAACCTTTAGAAACGGCCACTCCTTGGCCTGCTTCTAGCTTGATTTGATTGTGGGTTTGGGTCCTTTGAGCCATCTCCTGATGCTTTCCAGGTAGGGAGTGCCATCTGGAGCCTGTTCTTCACCAGTCCGACCTTCACTGAGAGAACTGCGGAACTGGAACTGAAAACTGAAGCCCTGTTTCCATTTCTGAAGCCCCTGGAAAGACCCTTCCAACAGGAGGCAGAAAAGGCGGTGTATCAGCTCATCTCTCAAGTGCGAGGTCCTCCATTTGTGCTCCCCCCACCCCCCAGGTTACAAAGACCAGTGTGGTGCAGGGTTGGGGAATCTGCTGTTCTATTTTTATCAGTGTGTAAAGAGAACCTCACAGGGACATCTTTTGGGAAGTAAATGGTAATTATGTGCAAATGATAAAAGGAAACTTTTCAGAGAATAACAGATCTCTCCAGGAGAGAAGTCTGTGGCTTCATGTTGGAAGTGGTGCAGTCATAATGAGAAGCAGGGCAAAGCCTCCATCCTGGGAAAGGGCAGAGCCCGCTCCACGGCCAGCCAGGACCGGACCGCCTAGAGCATCAAGAGCCTGGGGCTTGGATTCCACAGCTGGCCGGAGGGATAGAGGGAGTGTGTCACCTCCGTGCTTAAATACTTCAGCTTTATGGTGTAGAAGAGATTTAAATGTAAATGAGCCAAGAATACAGCAGGCACTTTACTGCCCAGGAGCTCTGGTTTTGTCTAAGAAACGAGGCCGATGAAGCAAATTAAGCTTTGGCTTGTTTGCTGAAGTGAACCGACATAAACTGGCAAGCAAAAATGAAATTATCAAGGATTTTACTAAAGACGAATCTTCACCTTGCTGAGGGCCACCAACCATAGGGTAGTGGTGGCTTCCTTCCCTCTCTCTCTCCCTTTCTCCCTTCCTCTCTCCCTCCCTCTCTTTCTACCTCCCTCCATACCTTTCTCTCCTCCCTTTCTTGCTCCTTTTCTTTCTTTCTTTTAAAATAGTTTTCTGGAAAATAGTCTGACATATGCTTTGAAAGCATTTAAATTTGCTAACTGATGAAACATCAAATATGGAAGGTCCAAGAGGCTTTCTTGAGGTGGCATGGCAGAGGAGAGCCACTCCAGTATCACCATAGAAAATTCTAGAAAAAATGCTGTCTGCTCCTGAAAGAGTCCAGAGAATTATCATCTATATCAGGAGTGGACTTTCAGCTTGGGGTGTAAAAAGACAGATGCCATTATGGAACAATGACCTGATAGGGTTGTCACATGTAGCCACCAAGATTGCAGATATGGAAACATCGATCAAGCCCCAAAATGCTGTGCACCGTATAAACTTACGAAGTCAAGTGTCTTAACAGTGCAATCATTGAAATCCCAGTATTGATTATCTAAGAATATTGGTTGCTTTCCTCATTGAGATGATAGAAGGCGAGAAGCAACTTCAGGGGCTGGAGGGATGGCTCAGTATCTAAACGTTCTGACTGTTCCTCTAGGGGATCTATGGCAGGCAGCTCACAACCCTGAAGCTCCAGCTCCAGGGACTCTAATGTCCACTTCTGCCCACTGTAGGCACCTACATTCACCTGCACATATCCACACACAGAGATGCAGGCAGGCATGCACATGATCTTACATCATTTTGAGAAGCAACTTAAAGGAGAAGGAATTTATTAGGGCTCACAGTTTGAGTGGTACAGGCCATCATGGAGAGAGAGGCGTCCAGGGATGTGAGGCAGCTGGTCATCAGAGTGTGGGTAAGAACCACAACTGGAACCCAACACCACTTTTTGCGACATGATTTTAAAATCCCTCAACCAAGAGACATGACTGACAGTCTCTTTCTCCACCTAACCTGGGCTGATCTTGCAGAACTTCTCAGCCCATAGAAAATAGCATTAGCAATGGTGTATTGATTATGATTGTAGACCTCAAGACTTCTTACAAATATTCCCTTGCTTTCCTGGGCCCTTCCTGTCCCAGGGCCACCAGCCTGGATTACCTGACAGAGGGCAAGAATTACACACCTGTGAACCCCACTGTCCCAGATCAGGCCACAGTAGTTCGAAAGTTGCAAATTTTAGCTCGTGACCCATAGTCAACTGCATACATAAAAATCCAGGTCAGCCAAAACCAGAAGGACCACCCAGAAGACAGCAACCTTTAGCAACCAGGAGTTGGGGTGGTTTGTTCTGTGAAATAATAGCACCACATTCATGTCCTCCCCCACCCCAGTATACCTATAAATGCGTTCTGGAAGATGGAGTGACACAGGCAGAAGCTGTGCATGCATGTGTGTGCACATGCATGTGTGTGTGCATGTGTGTGTGCATGTGTATGTGTGTACTGAATCATCAAGGGTATGCCTCTGCTCTCCCCTTAGCTTCCTTCAGCTTTTCCAGAGTCATTTGAGGAGCAGCTGCAGGCTGACCTCAGTATGAGGGTTGGAAGCTGCCCCTCTCAGCAGAAAAACTGCCTTCATTCACAGAACACTGGGCACGGCCTGCATTTCTGCTGCCAAGACACGTTTAAAGGGAATGTAAGAAATGACTTCCCGGCCACTATCAAATCTCTATGTATGCCGTTCCTCTCAAATATAGCTTCTGAAACCCACCCAACATGTCTGACATTTAAAACTCAGCGGATGCAAGAAACCAGGAAGGTATTCGTTAGCAAAAGTGGACAGAGGATAGCTGGGGCCCGAGCTCATCAGAAGCCCATAAAGCTGTGAATGCGCACGGACATTTGCACCGAAAGTGGAAGGGGGTCTGAGAAGAGGTGGAAGGGCAGACGTGGGGAGAGATGGCTGAGTCAGTGACGTGTTTGCCCCACAAACACTAGGACCTGACTTCAGATCTCTAGCCCCACATAAGAGGCTGAGTGTGCTAGCATAAACCTGTAATCACAGCAACCCCAGCACTGGGAGGGAGAGATGGGAGGGGTCTCCAGGGCTAGCTCTCCAGCTAATCTAGCCAATCAGCAACCTCAATGTTTATTTAAGAAGTCTTGGAAGGAAATAATGTGTGGGTGATTGGGGAAGACACCTTACATTAATCCTGATTTCACACAAACACATATGCCACACGCAGGAAACTAGAATTTACACATACACTCACACACAAACACACACATTCATACACATACATTCATACACATACAAATACACACACTCATACATACATACATATACAATACACTCATACACATACATACACACGTACACACACACACACAAACACACACACACACACACACACACACACACACACTAGCAGCAATGTTGTTCAGACAAATCATCAAAACTGAGACAAATTCCAGAGCTTAAAATGGCAAGGCTGGTACTGAGACACAGAAAATGCAAGTGATTTTTATAGCCTGCTCTGATGTGTACTAAGATACATAGTTTTCAATAATTTAAACTTGGTTCTCCCGACCGTTCCAGGAACTAGGTATTATTAAAGCTATGTTACAGATGAGGTTTGGGCAGATAAAGTGATTTCCCCATGAAGGTTTTATGAGGTGGTTTTGTTTGTTTTCAGAGCCCAGAGCAAAATCAAATGTGGATGACGGCAGAGGATGTTTTCCTCTCACAATTATTTGAACTGTAAACCTGGGCCTACACAACACGTTTCCCTCTGAACACAGCTAGGTGACACTTTTGAGGGTAAGATGTACGCAGCAGTCTGAATTAAGCACCCATCTCTATGGTGAACCACTTTCTTAGAAGGTTAGTGGAACACGCTGACCTCTGATGGGTCTCCTGAGCTGATCGTTTTCCCTTCCTCTGCCTTCTTCCAAATCTTGGTATGTTTGTGGGGGAAGGAGGCTGAAACCTGTTTGTTTCCAAGTGAGGGGCTGGGAGAGAGGCCTTCTCCAGGAAATTTAGGTGTGGCTCATTACAACCAAGGCCTCACCTCAAGGTGATCCTTGATGAAGAGACGGTCTTTTCTTGTCCAAACTGTTTCATTTGGTGGCAAATGTGAATTCATACACCTTACTCAGGGTGAACCAGGGATTAAATACATCTTGTGGGAAGAAGCTCACTGGGTAATCACTCAGGTTCTATCTAGATACTCCATTAGCATAGAGAACACCAGGTTTTTATGCTACTTGACTGCCATGGTCCTCTCAGTGGGGTGTCATGGTCTCATGTTCCAGAACAGGTAGTTTGGCAGGGAGCTGGTCCACAGCTACTGGACTCAATTCTGAGTTTCATGGGTTTGAGCTTCCTTTCTCCCAGTTCTTCTGTCTGGTGGCTCGGTTCACCTGCCCCACGCCCTACTCTGGGAATGTTGAACATGGAGATTGTATGTGAGTAACATTATGCAACGCATAAGGTCAAATGCTCAAAACAAATGCCACAAGGAACACATGCACGTTCTCCATGAACATTTGATGGGAAGAGAGACTGCTTTTCCTAAAAGCAGGCATGCGTGCACACGGAGGTGAGAAGGCAACCTGGAGTGGTATCCCTCAGGACTGTCTGCCTTATTTCTGAAAGACATGGTCTCTTGCTGGCCTGGAGTCAATGGATTAGCCTGGGCTGGCTGTTCAGCAAGCATGTTTACTTCCACAGCCCTGGGATTACAAAGGAGGGATCTATACCTCGAAAGTCAGATTTCCTAACTGAGCCATCTCCCCAGACCTTTCAGTGGGCTCTTCTTCCTGGTGGCTCTATACAAGAGCATCCTCTCCTTGTGTTTCCATCAGAAAATTCTTCTCCACATTTGCTGTCTGATCTAAAGGTCACAAATCACTCCCAAGGACCCTTTGGCATCCTTATCAAAGGCAGCCCTTCCTAAGACCTGCTACAAACGCCGACCCTTTGATAAAGTCTTGTTCTGAGCCTCTAGTGAAAGACATTACAGTCTGGCTCAGCATTTCCCTGGTGTCTCTCCAAAGTATCTTCCAATTCAGTGTAGACAAAATTCCTTTGCCGCTAAGGGATCTGACATTGATTGACAGAGGCCCTGTTGTAACTCAATGTGTCGTCATTTCAGAAGTAAGTGGGAGAAGCAGCTTATCATGGAGAAATAAATGTACCTTGTCTAGTGGGGATCATGGGTGGGGACATCTAGGGCTGACACAGCTTTCCGGTACAGAGTTTAGAGGTGACTACACATTCAGGTAGAACAGCCTGCCTGGCAGCCCAGTGTGAAGGACACTCTGGGGTCATTGTTCCCCATTAGCTTCCTATGAAGTTATGTCTTTTTTTAAGTTTCATGTACTTTTTATGTGTATGTTTTCATGTGCCTGCTGGTCTGTGTGTGCACCACGTGAGCACAACATCTGAGGACATGAAAAGAGAACATTGGCTCCCCCAGTCCCTGGAGTTACAGATGACTGTGAATTGTCACGTGGATGCTGGGAATTGAACTGGGTCTTCTGCCAGAGGAGCCAAAGTTCTTAACTGTTGAGAACATCTCTTTAACCCTGAGCTCAGTCATTTTACTGACACACTTGAGATGTCCCTGCTGGATAAGGAGGCATGTTTATAATCAGAACATGAAGTCTTACCCTTATCTGCCTGTTTTGGTTCTTTTTCTGTTGAAAATGACCATAAGCAACTTCAGGGAAAAAAATCACTTTGACTTAATAGTCAGGGGGCTAGTGGCCATAATAGTTGAGGAAGCTTGGTGACAGGGGGATATGGTGGCAGGAAGGAGCAGGGAGCCGAGGAACTACATCTCAGTCCCATACAGGAACCGGAGAACTCAAGAATTGGAATGATGTTATAAACTCTGTCTGCCCTCAGTGACATATTTCCTCTAGCATCTCTAAAGGGTCTATGGCCTTTCCCTGATAGCACCACACACTGGACACCCCATGTTCAAGTATGTGAACCCGTGAAGGATATATCTCATAGGGCATAGGGACTGCAAAACCCAACCCAAATAGCATCTTAACATGTGGTGGGTTCAGTTCCTTTTCAGAACGATTACCCCCCATTTCTTCACTTCTGTAGCAGAAATGCTTTTTTCTTACACTACTGACAACTGGATTTTATCCTACAGCTAGTTTTGGCTCCCATGAGGGTGGGGTGTGTCTTGCACACACTTGCAATGTTGGGTGCAGCTATCCAACTTCCTTTGATTAAGCAAATATTTAGTAGCTATGAGGGGACAGAGATGTGAAATGGTCCTGTCCCTCTTTTACATCCCTCAGAACCCCTTCTCATGTTCATAGGTTCAAGGAAGAGGGTAAGAAGTTGACACAGAGTCCTTTAAGGTAAGTCTGACACAAGGTAACCATTTACAATTTTCCCCTTCCCTGAAGAGGGGGGAGTGACACATGCTCACTATTCTGTGATTGACAGTGTCACACTGTTACCATGACAATAAATCCTGTTTCTAGAAGGCAAAGAAAGAAAATTCTCTCCACCAAAAAAGGTCTGTTGTATTAGAGACAAAAGGCACAACTTGTATCAAAAGTTAGACACTGCCCCAGCTCCTCTTACTTTCCACACTTAACTTTCTTTGAGAATTAAAATCTCTCCCCTACTCAAGCCCACCTAAAGTTGGCTTGAAGTAACTGTGTAGTTGAGAATGACCTTGAACTCCTGGTCCTCCTGAAAAGTGTGGACCTCCATCTGGCAGGACCTGCATACTTCTTTCGTTGCCATAGCAACAGACATTACCAGAGCTTTAGTTCTTTCCCTGTGTTTCCTTTGGCCTTCTAGACTTCATCCATGGGTGTTCCTCTTCCTCCATTCTCTGTCTCCTCTAGTTGCCATTTGACTTGAATCTTTCTGTGAGGAACCGTCCACTTCGTCTCCTTCAAGCCCTAAACATTATGTTCCAGCAGCCTAGACTCTACCAATCCCAAGTTCTTCCTAGAATCCCTTACAAGGGTGGGATGCCTGCGGCACCCCCTCAAGGATATTTCCAGATTTTTGTGCTGTCTTTTTTTTCTGATGACCATGTACCAGGCCCAACACACACATACACACACACACACACACACACACACACACGCACACGCGCACACGCACACGCACACATGCACACACACATGCATGCATGCACACACACACACACACACACACACACACACACACACACACACACACACACACACAATCTCAGTGGTTAATATTTGTCCTCTCACTAAAGCCACACACAGTAGCTCCCAAACTTCTTGCAGCTGTGATGGCTGTGGCTTTGACAGTCACTCTGGGAAATTTTTCAGTTTTGCTGAAGGTTTTGTGTTAAGGAATACCATTTTGAATAATTTGGAGAGGCAAAAAATAGTAACCTTGATAATTTGACTCTACACTGAATACATGCACTGCTTTCAGAATTCTACTATATTCATAATGTTAGAAAATGAGAAGCAAGGGACTCTGGAAAGATGCTAGAACCTAACCTATACTAACAGGAAACAGGGCAGTAATCATCTAATGAAGCAGAGAAGGGGGATACTGCAGCCAGTCCTACTTTGGTTAGCAGGATTAGAGGTCGATTTCCCATGCTGCCATACTCAAAAATCAATGGCTAGTAAAAATGTGAACAATATTAATTCAAACCGACCAAACAAGGATTAAACTTTACCATGTGGAACACAGCCCATAAAAATGTTTTGCAATTAGGTTTCTTCTTCCAATCACAGAGGAGATAACACATCATTTTTCCTGTGGGCATTAAAGGAAGAGCCCTGATCACAGCCAGCATGTAAATCAGCTAATCCATGGGTGCTCCCTTTACCCTCTTCATAGGACCCAGCCTTCTAAACCTGCTGGGTGGCTATCTCTTTGTACATCACGCAGAGATGCTGTATTATGGACAGCCGAAAGAATTCTGAGAGACTCCAGGGAGATGGCAGCTAGAATCCATCCAAGTTCCTTGTCAAGTTGTCAAGTTGATAGGTCAAAGCAACAGCTCAGTGTGCAGTCAGCAGGAAGACCTGAGCTGAACCAGACACCTCAAAACTAGTGTAAAAAACAGCCTGGTGTGGAGGCACATGCCTGCAATTCTATTGCCGAGGAGGCAGAGACAAGTGATCCCATGGGGTTCAGAGAGAGAACCTGCCTCAGATAACAAGAGAGAGAGAATCCTGAGGAGCAGTACACACACCAGCACAGACACACAGATTGACTCTGCACCAGTTCATTAGGAGGGTGTTAGGTATGAAAAGGTTTCCTAAATACCCACGATACATGAGTACATGGGGCTCGTTGGCAAAATGAGTGTCTGCAATCTCTCTCTAGCAGGCACCTGGTGTTAGAGGCATGAGCACACATGTATGTACCCACGCACATGCGCACACACACACACACACACACACACACACACACACACACACACACACCATAGACATATGAATACATTTTTATTGAAAATCAAACTCAAAAGATAGAAAGTAAATAGATTAAAACATGATTATAAGTTGCAAAAGAGTTGTTAAACATCCAGTGTCAGATTGTGGGGTGGGGGACAGCCTGTTACAATGTAGAATTCAGGTATGTTTTTCATCTGGTTTTTTTTTTTTCATGTAGTAAAAACGTTTCAGAAAAAATCACTCAAGAACTTTGAACCCACACTGAAGGATCTTCATATTCATCATAGATTTGAATATAATTGTATGTGCTTATACATGCAGGCATGTATAAATATTTTGTAAATGTAAGAATATTTATTTTCTACCAATTTTAAATTATGATTTTAATAAATCTGAAGATTAATAAAATATAAAAATAAAAGCAATGCCTACAAGAGGAAATTACTTTCTCGCTGAGTTTTTGTTTCCTTTGTAACAAAAAGAACTAATTTTTCAAAGGCAATTTCTATTTAGCTAAAGTTTAAACTTCTGAGTAAGAATTACATGGCTTGAAGTATTTTATTCACAATTTTATGCTAAGAGCATAGAAAATTTTACTATAATAAATGTTTGTATGAATATGCTATACCTTATAATTTATACAGTAAATGTAAATTTGCTTGTATTTATATTTGAAACATGTTCATCTTAAAATCAATTATTAAAGCAATTTTATGTTTGACCTTATATCAAAGTTTGAGTTAAAAGTGAATTGCTTGGGAGCTGGGGATGCGGCAGAGTGCTGGCTTGGTATGCCTAAGGTTGTAAGTTCGAGTCCCAGTACTGTTGAAAGAAGGGCTGCCTGGGAAATGTTCAAAGTTTATCTCTCAGATGATGACTAAGAACACTGAAGCAAACAATCCTCTCAAAAGAGGTACAGCATACCATTACAAATCCAGGCATTTTTCCTGTCCAGATGGTCAGAGGATAACCACAGGGAGCCATTTCTAACACCCGAGCTGCTGGAGTCCAGTATTTATGCTGAAAATCATCAGTGTTTGGTTGCACAACATTTCTGTGATACTGTACACACACTGTAACAGTAGTGTAGCATCTGCTACAGCCCAAAGTCAGCTCTTTCTGGAGTCTAAACAAGAGCCCTTCAACATGGTCTCTCATCTCTTTACATCATTCATAAAACACAGACCATAATAACAGTTTTTCTAAGAAACCTGATTAGCGTTTTAATAATAAAATGATGTGATTGGGGTACAGGCCCAGGTACATGAATGATGTTTGATGTTTTGCTTTTGGGATGGGGGGAATCTCACAACGTAGCCCTAGATGTCCTGAAACTCACTCTGATGAAGTCCAGGCTGGCATCAAACTCACAGATGTCTGCCTACCTCTGCCTCCCAAGTACCTGGATAAAGGTGTGTATTGCCATGCTTGGATAAATGTGTATTTATTATTTTACTCTCTGTGTGTGTGTGTGTGTGTGTGTGTGTGTGTGTGCAGTGCACATGTACATGCATGTATGTGTGGGGGTGCATGTGTATATACATGCATGTGGAGCCCAGATGAAATATCTTTATCATTCTTCTAGCCCTGTCTACCTGGGTTTTTATGTTTAAAGTGTCCATGTATACACATGCTCAAATGTGTATAGATGGGTATGTATGTGGCCAGAGACTGAAGGCATACATCATCCTTGATCGCTCTCCATCATGTTTACTGAGACAGAATCTCTCAGACCCAAAGCTGGCTGGTCTAACTAGAAAGTTCACCCAGTGTGTGCTCTGCTTTCACTCCCTGAGCGGGGGGATTATAGACAAACTGTCTCCTCTGCCTAACTTTTCTGTGGCTGGTGGGAATGCCAACTGTGTTTTCATAGCAAGTATTTTATTCACTGGGAATCTACAATTCAACTTGTTTTTTGAGGTGATGATGTCTCTCCCTGGCCTGAAAGTCACTGATGGGGACAGGGTGTCTGTTGACTGAGCACCTGATTTCAAGAATGCGTCGTCATGCCCAGCTTAATTTCCATGTGTTCTGGTTTTTTTATATGTTATTTTTCTTTATGTGTAAATGTCTAAGTCCCTGTGGGGGTGTGAATTTGTATCTATGAGTACAGTTGCTTGCAAAGGCCTAAAGAGGAGCCGCACTCCCTGGGGCTGAAATAACATGTGGTTCCGAATCACCTAACGTGTGTGCAGTGAACGGGACTCTGTTCCTTGGCAAGAGCATCAGGCTCTCCTAACTGCTGGTCCATCTCCTCAGCCACCCCACCACTTCCACCATATTCTTGATGAAAAAAATACATAAAAAATTACTTTGTAACTGCCCCGGCCATCGAGGGTCACAGTCAGTAAATGGCAGAGGTGCTGGGTGCTCATTCATTGCTAGAGGTGGTAACTTAAAGTCTACCGAAAATCTTAACAAAGTATCCTTCAAAAAAAAAAAAAGACAAGAAAACTGTTTAAAGTTCAGAATACATAAGCAAAAAAAAAAAAAAAAATCGAAAACACCTTTCATGGGGCAGGAGAGTTGGCTCCGTGGCTAAGAGCATTTGTTATTCTTGCAGAGGAGCTGGGTCTGGTTCCCAGCATCCACATGGTGATTCACAACCATCGGCAACTCCAGGGGGCTCCAAATGCCCTCATCTGACTCACACGAGGCACACAAGGTACACATGGATACTTGTGGGCAAAATACTTACACAGAAAATGAGTAAGTCTAATTAAAATTTTTAGAACATGTCATATTTTAATAAGCCACTTTACAAAAGAACAAAAATAACAAAACAGCACTTTTGGCTGATTACAGATTATGTTATAAAGCACTATTCCTCAAAAACCCATGATTCCTGACCCCTAAACCAGAAACATGAATCACTAGAACAGACTGGGTGTCCAAAAATAGAACCAATTATTTCTTTAAAACATACTACACAGAAAATACCAACCATGATATTAGTGAAAATAATTATTTAATAAATCAAATTGGAACATCTCTGCACTAATTTGGGAAAATAATCAGATTGAATTAATATTTTACATTGTACACATAAATACCCTCCACATAGACGAAGGACTTAAAGGCAGAATATTGACTGATGGAAAGTCAGCAGGAGATGGATTAGAATATTTATCAGCTCTGTGAAACAACAGTAACTTCAGCTTTGAAGCCTCGGAATAAATCATGAGGAACAAGACTGACAGATTTGAATGCATAAAAAATTCAAAACTTCTGTACCAGAGAGGAAAAATTCAACAAGATTGAAATAAAAAGAGGCATTGTGCTAAGGGCAATATTTGCATGCCCGGTAACAAACATGATTCTCAAACCCAGGCTCTGACCACCTCCATTCAAACGTATCAGGAAAATATCTGATTTCAAAGTGCAAATATGTAAAATACCAGAAAGCTAAGTACATAGAGAGACACAATCCATCACTACGGGACAGCAAGAAAATCATTTGGCTGCTGAAAATTAATACAATATACTGCAGAGCAGACCCAAGACGATACTGTTTGCCCTTTCTAAGCAACCCGCCCTCACTGTCCACCAGTGATGCCCAGTGCAGCCACAGTAACATGGAAGGCTGTATACTCTCTTCTGGCTTTCAGAATTGCAAATGAGTCTCAGCTTATTAAGGGTTAACAGCATGTGGCTGGAGATATGGCTTAGTGCTTAAGAACAGATACTGTTCTCACAAACAGGGAGTTTGGTTTCCTGTATCTAGGCTTAGCGGCTCACAAATTCCTTTACTCCAGCTCCATCAAAGTCAGTTTTCTCTATTGTACACACGCGCGCGCGCGCGCGCGCACACACACACACACACACACATCAATACAAAGCCATCTTAGAATAACTCTAATGTATAAACACAACCAGTCTCAAAAACCACACAACTTCTGTAATCAGCAGCGACTGCATTTGGGGAAGTCTGCACTGTGGAAAGAGTGAAGAACAAAAGTGGATGTGAGGATTCCAGGACGTAAGGCTGTGGATACAACTCATTCGGTAGAGCACTTGGCTCAGATACTCAAGGACCTGGGTGTGATGCAGAGCATTGTATAAGCTGGATATAGTGGCACTACCTACAACTACCTGGAAGGTGGGGGCAGGAGGACCAAGAGTCTCTTGTCATCTTTGTCTGCGTACCAAGGCTGAAGCCACAGGAGACACAGAAGGCCCAGGCTGAAAGGAACAAGGGCGAAGGTCCACGCCTTTAATTCGAACACTCATGAGACAGAGGCAAGCAGATCTCCAAGACTGAGGCCAGCAGGGACTACATAGATATTTCCAAGTGAGCCAAGCTACATTGTGAGACTTACCCCAAGAGAGAAAGAAGGAAGGAAGGAAGGAAGGAAGGAAGGAAGGAAGGAAGGAGGAGAAAGAGTGAAAGAAAAGACGGATAATAGCAGGAAGACATTCATCAATCGTTGTTCACAGTGACCAATTACGGAGATAACCAAAGGCCCACACTCAACACACTCTGTAGAATTTGCCAGCTATAACTGTGGGTTTTCTAGACTGTAGCACACAATTATGTATTCTTCCTATTTTTCCAATTATGTATTCCTTTCCTTTTGAGTTTCTTTTGATAGGATGGATATATATATATCATATATATATCATATATATATCATATATATATGATAGATAGATATATGATAGATAGATAGATAGATGATAGATAGATAGATAGATAGATAGATAGATAGATAGATAGATAGATAGATGGGGGAAAGGAGAAACAAACATTTGGGGAAGGGTGGGAGAGAAGACAGGAAGTGGGAGCAGGGCAGCAGCAGAGAACAGTGACTGGGCAAGAGGACAGGGGGAGGACGCAGCTCTAGGGCAAACGAGGAAGAGCTGGCTGCTGTGGAAATGTGCAGAGGAGCAGAGGCACACACACATGAGGAGCAGAGGCACACACACATGAGGAGCACACACACACACACACACACACACACACACACGAGGAGCACACACACACACATGAGAAGCAGAGGCACACACACATGAGGAGCACACACACACACACACACACACACACACACACACACACACACGAGGAGCACACACACACATGAGAAGCAGAGGCACACACACATGAGGAGCAGAGGCACACACACATGAGGAGCACACACACACACACACACACACACACACACACACACACGAGGAGCACACACACACATGAGAAGCAGAGGCACACACACATGAGGAGCAGACACACACACACACACACACGAGGAGCAGACATACACACACGAGGAGCAGACACACACACATGAGGAGCAAGCACAGACACATGAGGAGCAGAGGCACACACACACAAACACACACGCACACACACACACCACACGAGGAGCACAGAGGCACACATGCACATTTGATGGGAAGAGAAGAAGCAGGCTGATCCTTTGAGAATTCCCTCCACAGCCCTCCTGGGTGGTCCTGATGGTGGTCACCCTCCGATTCTGTACATTATCTCCACAGGGCTAGTCCAGTGTCAGTTCCCATCCAGGAACAAAGCAATGAGCAGAGCCACCAGCAGGGGGCAGCTTTGGCACTGGCAAAAGAGCTTCAAAGATAATTGGAGAACCTTTTCTTCCCCCTCCAGCACAGACCATTCTTAATTCTGCAACAATAAATCCTCATTGTGTCCAGTGCAATCTCTCTAATGGCTGTGCTGTGGGTATGAATTTTGCCCTGTAAACGCAGGTGCTCGAGAAATGTCACAATACTTTATTTCCTCTAAATAAAAATCAAATCCGAGTCACACCACTGCCCTAGAAGGCCAGGCTGAAAGTCCATTCTCAGTAATGACTACAGCTCCCATGGACCTCGGGGGATCCTTCAGGGGTCTCACAGGTCACACTCCACCCCAGGACTTAAGGGGACCTCTTTCTCCGCAGTGCTTGTTCCTGCAGCCTTACCTCCCATCTAAGGATGGAGAAATGACAAAATGCATCCAGGCGTCTTAACTGCACTGTCAGTCCAGACACAGGTTTGCAGCCCCAACACAAGCCACCTCTACCTCTGATCTGCAGTAGGGAGACAGAGGCCTTTATTCCTGATAGATTTCACAGGAATTCCTGGGATTGAATGGTGGATTGGGATGGCCACCACATGAACCCCCTTGGATGAACAGACAAAGAGAATCATGTAAGAACAATAATTTTAAAAATGTAAAAGTAGTTATGAAAATTCTAGGTATTGAGGACTGGGGGTATGGCTCATTTGGTACTTTCTTAGCATGGAAATGGTCCTGGGTTTGATCTACAGTATTGCATAAAATAAAGTGGTCACACACACACACACACACACACACACACACACACACACACGGTAAAGTGTTTGCTATGCAAGCATGATGTCCTAAGGATGATCCCCTAGGACCCATGTAAAAAGTAAAAATGTTGGGTGTGTTGGTACATAATTATAGTCCTGGCATAAAGGAGATGGAGGCAGACAGGTGGATCCTGGGATTTTTTGTCCAGCTTGGCCCAGGTCAGTGAAGAACCCCTGTCTTTAGAAACAAGGTAGAGAGGAGCTGAGACAGACATCATTGGTAGATCGCCGATCTCTACAAGTCTATATGTGCATGTGCATTTAGTCCTGCCTTCTGTGAACACACACACACACACACACACACACACACACACACACAGAAGATACACCCAAATAAAATAAAAAGTAAATAAAATTAATATCTACATTAGCTTATACTTAAATGTAAATCATAAAGCAAGTGCTATAGCTTGGTACCTCCCAAAACTAGAATTTTTCAAGAGTGTAATAATCAATCGTGTACCACAAAAATTTCAGAAGAAGCTTATGTTTTTAAATTGTTAACAACAAACAAAATCTGGGGCTGGAGCGGTGATTCAGCAGTTTAAAGTACTGGCTGCTCTTGCTGAGAACCCCGATTTGGTTTGCGGCATCCACATGTTGGCTTTCAATGGCCTGTGACCCCAGTTCCAGTGCTTTTGTTTTTGTTTGTTTGTTTGTTTTGTTTTATTGGCTTTCACAGACACTATGCAAGCATGCAGTGCACACACATTCATGCAAACAAAACACAAATACACACAAAATGCAATAATTATAAAAAAACCCAACCAACCAACCCCCTCCCAAAATTTTGTCTTGAGAGAAATAAATATATTTTAGTTCATAAAACAAGAAGAGTGGCTGGATATCTCGTTATCACCAAATATGATTGAAAAAAAGTCGGAACCAGAATTCTCAAAAATAAGAGATGTACAAGCTCTCTTGAACACATGCACACCTGCACACTTGCACACACATATACACAAGCATACACTAAAGCAACCAGAAGGTCGTCTATAAAATGTCCCTGGAGGATTGAAGAACAGAGTCTGAATGCTTGAAGTATGAAGACATGGCTATGGATTAAGTCATTAGTGGAACCTGCCAAGGACCCCTGAAAACCTGCCTACAGGACTAAGAAGAGGCCTGTTTATGCATCTGTGGGCACCCTCCTCTAGAAGGTGGCTCATCAGAAGCCTGCTGAGGAAACCCAAATTCTCCCAAAGAGTATCAGGGATCATCTATCAAATTATCTCCACAACCAAGCAATGAGACAGCAAAGATGTCACAAAGGCTCCAGAAAAGCTGACTCCTCTGTGACTGAAAGGAAGGGACACCATCAGACATGACCAGCCTTAGTCACAGCTCCGCAGGAAATCAGAGCAGGTTGTCACGAGCACACAGGAGGGCAAAGGTGTGTTAGCTCTTTGCGAGGATGTTAGGATTTTGTGAATGGGGTATGAACTTTGAGAGGGAAATGCCCACAGAAAAGGAAATTTTCATCAGAACACCAAGGATGGGGCAAGGAAACTTTTCTGGTTTGTCTTTAATGAACACACACACACACACACACACACACACACACACACACACACACAAACACACATACACACACACACACACACACACTTAGTGTATATAGAACTTGGCATCTACTATCTGTCCTTAGTCTAAACATACACACAAGATTTTTATATACACTTAATATTTATAATGGTTATCCCCATTGCCAACTTGATAGGGATTAGAGTCACCATGGAAACACATCTCTGGGCACTGCTGGAAAGAATGTTTTAGATTAGATTAATGGAGTGGGAAGGCAGATGTTATGTGGGTGCTATCATTCTGTGGACTTGAGTTCCAGGTCGCCCAAAATGGATAAAGGAACTGGATGTGGCCGGCTGGCTGCCCACTGCGAGCCCACTTAAAGCTTTCCTCCTGGAAACCACTTCCTGTCAAAGCAAGGGGAGAAGTGACCAGTACAATCTCCATCCCCTCTCTCTACACATGCGTGTGCATACCCCCATATACCCAAGCACACCTGACACAAGCATGAGTGCACACACATGCACACAGGCATGCACACATGCACACATACAGATGGTAAAGAGAGATCACTATATGTGAACATGATTTTTCAAAACACATGGGCTATAGTAGCTGATTTGTAAATTATTTTTCCAAATTAATGATCTATTTTAATTGTCTGAATTTGCCTACAAGTCATGTACTAATATTTAACTAG